>NW_027397074.1:53077097-53443924 GCF_003265705.2 Callorhinus ursinus
TTGAGAATGATATTCGCTGTAGGTTTTTCATAGATGGCTTTTATGATGTTGAGGTATGTACCCTCTATCCCTATCCTCTGAAGAGTTTTGATCAAGAAAGGATGCTGTACTTTGTCAAATGCTTTTTCTGCATCTATTGAGAGGATCATATGATTCTTGTTCTTTCTTTTGTTAATGTATTGTATCACATTGATTCATTTGCAAATGTTGAACCAAACTTGCAGCCCAGGGATAAATCCCACTTGGTGGTGGTGAATAATGCTTTTAATGTACTGTTGGATCCTATTGGCTAGTATTATGGTGAGAATTTTTGCATCCATGTTCATCAAGGATATTGGTCTGTAATTCCCCTTTTTGATGGGGTCTTTGTCTGGTTTTGGAATCAAGGTAATGGTGGCCTCATAAAACGAATTTGGAAGTTTTCCATCCATTTCTATTTTTTGGAACAGTTTCAGGAGAATAGGTATTAATTCTTCTTTAAATGTTTGGTAGAATTCCCCTGGGAAGCCATCTGGCCCTGGGCTCTTGTTTGTTGGGAGATTTTTGATGACTGCTTCAATTTCCTTAGTCGTTATAGGTCTGTTCAGGTTTTATCTTTCTTCCTAGTTCAGTTTTGATAGTTGATACATCTCTAGGAATGCATCCATTTCTTCCAGGTTATCTAATTTGCTGGCATAGAGTTGCTCATAAAATGTTCTTATAATTGTTTGTATTTCTTTAGCGTTGGTTGTGATCTCTCCTCTTTCATTCATGATTTTGTTGATTTGGGTCATGTCTCTTTTCTTTTTGATAAATCTAGCCAGGGGTTTATCAATCCTGTTAATTCTTTCAAAGAATCAGGTCCTAATTTCGTTGATCTGTTCTACTGTTCTTTTGGTTTTTATTTCATTGATTTCTGCTCTGATCTTTATTATTTTTCTTCTCCTGCTGGGTTTAGGCTTGATTTGCTGTCTTTTCTCTAGCTCCTTTAGGTGTAGGATTAGGTTGTGTATTTGAGACCTCTCTTGTTTCTTGAGAAAGGCTTGTATTGCTATATACTTTCCTCTTAGGACTGCCTTTGCTGCATCCCAAAGATTTTGAACAGTTGTGTTTTTATTTTCATTTGTTTCCATGAATTTTTTTAATTCTTCTTTAATTTCCTGGTTGACCCATTCATTCTTTAGTAAGATGCCCTTTAGCCTCCATATATTTGAGTTGCTTCCAACTTTCCTCTTGTGATTGAGTTCTAGTTTCAAAGCTGTGGTCTGAAAATATGCAGGGAATAATCCCAATCTTTTGGTACCCGTTGAGACCTAATTTGTGACCTAGGATGTGATCTATTCTGGGGAATGTTCCATGGGCATTAGAGAAGAATATGTATTCCGTGCTTTGGGATGGAATGTTCTGAATATGTCAGTGAAGTCCATTTAGTCCAGTGTGTCATTTAAGGTCTTTATTTCCTTCTTGATCTTTTGCTTAGATGATTTGTCCATTTCAGTCGGGGGGGATGTTAAAGTCCCCCACTATTATTGTATTGTTGTCCGTGTGTTTCTTTGCTTTTGTTATTAATTGCCTTATATACTTGGCTGCTCCCATGTTAAGGGCATAGATATTTACAATTGTTAGCTCTTCTTGTTGGATAGACCCTTTAAGTAGGATATGGTGTCCTTCCTCATCTCTTATTACAGTCTTTGTTTTAAAATCTAATTTGTCTGATATAAGGATTGCCACCCCAGCTTTCTTTTGGTGTCCGTTAGCATGGTAAATCGTTTTCCACTACTTCACTTTCAATGTGGGGTGTCTTTGGGTCTAAAATGAGTCTCTTGCAGACAGCATATCAATGGGTCTTGTTTTTTAATCCAATCTGACAGTTTGTGTCTTTTGATTGGGGCATTTAGCCCATCTACAGTCAGGGTAACTATTGAAAAATATGAATTTAGTGCCATTGTATTGCCTGTAAGGTGACTGTTACTGTATTTCGTCTGTGTTCCTTTCTGGTCTATGCTGCTTTTAGGCTCTCTCTTTGCTTAGAGGACCCCTTTCAATATTTCTTTTAGGGCTGGTTTCATGTTTGCAAATTCCTTTAGTGTTTGTTTGTCCTGGAAGCTTTTTATCTCTCCTTCTATTTTCAATGACAGCCTAGCTGGATATAGTATTCTTGGCTGCATATTTTTCTCGTTTAGTGCTCTGAAGATATCGTACCAGTCCTTTCTGGCCTGCCAGGTCTCTGTGGATAGGCTTGTTGCCAATCTAATGTTTCTACCATTATAGGTATGGTTCTCTTCTCCCAAGCCGCTTTCAGGATTTTCTCTTTGTCTCTGAGAGTCGTAAGTTTTACTATTAGATATTGGGGTGTTGACCTATTTTTATTGAATTTGAGATGGGTTCTCTGTGCCTCCTGGATTTTGATGCCTGTTTCCTTCCCCACATTGGGGAAGTTCTGTGTTATAATTTGCTCCAATATACCTTCTGCCCCTCTCTCTCTTTCTTTTCTTCTGGGATCCCAATTATTCTAATGTTGTTGCGTCTTATGGTATTGCTTCTCTCTCGAATTCTGCCCTCGTGATCCAGTAGTTGTTTATCTCTTTTTCTCAGTTTCTTTATTTTCCATCATTTGGTCTTCTATGTCACTGATTCTCTCTTCTGTCTCATTTATCCTAGCAGTTAGTGCCCCCATTTTTGATTGCACCTCATGAATAGCCTTTTTGATTTTAACTTGGTTAGATTTCAGTTCTTTTATTTCTCCAGAAAGGGTTTCTCTAATAACTTCCATGCTTTTTTCAAGCCCAGCTAGTATCTTTAAAATCGTGATTCTGAACTCTAGGTCTGACATCGTACTAATGTCCATATTGAGTAGGTCCCCAGCAGACGGTACTACCTCTTGTTCTTTTTATTGAGGTGATTTTTTTCCATCTTGTCATTTTGTCCAGAGGAGAATAGATGAATGAGAGAACAAAATGCTAACAGGGTAACAACGTCCCCAGCAAATATGCTCTAAAAAATCAGAAAAGACCTGAAACCAGGAGAAAAGAAAGGGAAAGAAAGAAAAAAGAGAAAAACAAATGAAAAAGAAAAAGAAAAAGATAAAAACAAACAAAAACAGAATAATACAAAAAAAATAGAATATGATCATATATGATCAGGCTGGTGAATAGATCAGTGCCACACACCAGATTTTGGGAGTATTTTGGTCTGTTAGAAGAAAGTGCCTCCCAAATTTTAAAGAAAGAAAGACTTATATATGTACCAAATAAGGGTTGATATGATGAAGGGATGGAATATGACTGTAAAGATGAAAAATATAAAAAAATTTATAAAAGTCATTGATAAGTTGTTTGAAAAAAGAAAGAAGAGGATTTAAAAAAAAAAAGGAAAGAAAAAAAAGGGGAGAGAATGTGATCAGGCAGGAGACTAGAACAAAGCCATACACTAGAGATTTAGGGTATATTTTGATCTGTTAGAAGAAACTGTATCTCAAAATTTTAAAGAGAGAACACCTTATATGCCAAAAATAAGGGTAACTACTATGAAGGGAGAGAATATGACTCTAAAAATGAAAAATAAAATGCTTTTTTAAAAAAGGGATTGATAAGATAAAAAAGGGATTGATTGATAAAAAAGGGAAAAATTTTCAAAAATAAAACTTACAAAAATTAACTTTGAAAGACTAAAGAATCATGGTGAAAAAGCCATGAATTCTATGTGCAGTATTCCTCTCACATTGGTGTTCTGCCGTTCTCATTGATCAGTAAACTTGGTCTTGGCTGGCTGTTCTTGTTGATCTTCTGGGGGGGGGGGCTTTTTGCCGTGGTTCCCAAATGTCTTTGTCAGAGGCAGAATTGCCCCGCCTTTGTCGGTCTGGGCTAAGTAATCTGCTCGGGTTTGCTCTCAGGAGCTTTTGTTCCCTGCAAGCCTTCAGTACAGCTTTGGAGGACAAGAGTGAAAATGGCGGCCTCCCAATCTCTGCCCCGGAGGAGCCGAGAACTCAGGGCCCTGCCCCTCAGTGCACCCCCAGAGAAAAGCAGTCAATCACTCCTGTCTCCCCGATCTCTGGCTGCACTCCGTGCTCACTCAGCCTGTGACCAATTGTTTCTATCTCTGGCACCCGACTCAGTGTGCAGTCTCTAAACCCAGCAGATCTCTGTGATGTGCTCCTGCGCCGCTCCTCCCCAGGGAGGAAGGGGAATCTCCCTGGATCTGCCACTTGTTGGGTCCCTGCTGGAGGAGCAGTGGCCCTACTGTGTTTCCGATCACAATATATGGCAAACCCAAGCTGAGAGCCCGCGCCTTGGCTCTGTCTCAGCAGCCGGCTTCCCTGCTCTGATACCCAGGAGCTCTGCTGCCCTCAGGCACCCCTGGTCTTTCTGTGACCCCGAGAGGCCTGAGACCACAGTGTCCCGCAAGGGTTCCACCCCCCACTTAGCCACTGGAGTGACGTCCCTCAGTGGAGCCGACTTCTAAAAGTTTTGATTTTGTGCTCCGCGGCTCTATCACTTGTCAGAAGCAGCCGACGGAGGCCCCCTCCCCCGCTGTCTATCCTCCAGAATATCGCCTTGGATTCATTTCTCTGCACTTCCTACCTTCCAGAAAGTGGTCGCTTTTCTGTTCAGAGAATTGTTGCTATTCTTTTCTTCCATCTCCTGTTGAGTTCATAGGTGTTCAGAATGGTTTGATCCCTATCCAGCTGAATTCCTGAGACCAGACGAAATCCAGGTCTCCTGCTCCTCCGCCATCTTGCTCCACCCCCCCTTTTTTTTAAACATATAATGTATTATTTGTTTCAGAGGTACAGGTCTGTGATTCAACAGTCTTGCACAATTCACAGCGCTCACCATAGCACATACCTTCCCCAATGTCTATCACCCAGCCACCCCTCCCTCCCACCCCCACCACTCCAGCAACCCTCAGTTTGTTTCCTGTGAGAATTCCTCATATCAGTGAGATCATATGATACATGTCCTTCTCTGATTGACTTTCACTCAGCATAATACCCTTTAGTTCCATCCACATCGTTGCTAATGGCACGATTTCATTCCTTTTGATGGCTACGTAATATTCCATTGTTGAGTTTTTATACCAGTGCATCATTGGAAAAAGATTGTCTCCAGTGGGACCAACAGCAATAACCTGGGGGTGACCACATTAAAGTAAATTCAATAATGCATCCTAGTTAAATAAGAGAAAGGTAAGACTTAAAATTTCTGAGATGTTGCCAGTTCGTATAGGTCAGTATGGAATCCATATTTTCCCATAGCCCCCTAACTGAAAGTAGATGTGTTGAGAGACAGTGGAGTTTTTCTGAAGCTGCCATGCAAAAAGGCAAATTAATTAGGAGAAGATTCTATGACATGTAGTCTAGGACAGAGGAGACTGATGTAGAAGACTAGGGAACAGGAGGCCTCTGCTCTTTTTCTAGGGACAGGGAGTACTAATGTATGATCACCAGAGCCAGAAAGGAAATTGATCTTAATCAAATAAAGAGAGACAAGACCTTGACTTCTACCAGCAAGACATGCAGTTGAGACCTGACCTTGGGGGGAGGGAGGTCATAGCACCAGTCCAAAACTCCCTCCCAATGGTCCCTGTCGCCATCATGAGAATACAGTAAGTTCCAAAGACACCAGATATCATCATGAGCAAGAGAAGGTAGAGGGAGAATGATATAAAATCCTGGACATTCAGCTAGACAGAGCTAAATAAAGAGACAATTGAAATTATTATCCCAGACATAAAACCTAGTGTTTTCTCTTTTTCAACTGCTCAGTGTGTGTGTGTGTGTGTGTGTGTGTAGGGAGGCTGGGGTTTTAGACTTCAAAATTATTTATGGTATTGCTTATAAAATTTATAAAAAGAATATCAAAGTTTATTCTAACTATTCACTCTTACAAAAAAGAAATGCTACCTTTAGGGGCACCTGGGTGGCTCAGTCGGTTAAGTGTCTGACTCCTGATCTTGGCTCAGGTCACAATCTCAGGGTTGTGATTTTGAACCCCCACAGTGGGCTCTCTCTCTCCCTCAGCCCCTCCACCCTACTTATGCTCCTTCTCTCTGAAAAATTTAGAAATGCTCTGTTTAATGTTCTGAAAATACATTTATGTACTTACGAGCAAGTATGTTAAGATAAATTTTTAGACCTAGAATTCTTCAGCCAAATGTTACATGTATTTTCAATGTTGGTATATTTTGCCAAATTACTGTCATGAAGACTATACCAATTTTCATTGCTTAAAATACTGTATGAGAAAGGCTTACTTTATCACTCAGTTTTTCTGGCAATATCCAGTAAAGTTGGAAATGCTTATAACCCGGAACTCCTGTTTAACTTATTAGATATGTAACAGAAAAGTTATTTATGTTTACCAGAAGACATGCATCAAGATATTCACTAGTTTTTGAAACATGAAATGTTTGCCACATGAAAAATTGGTTATAAACCAAATATCCACCAAGAGTAATGGATAAAGGGTGATATATTCAAACGATGGGATGCTGTATAAAAGTTAAGGTGAGTGCACTAGAACGTGAATAGATTTCAAAAACATAGTAGGGACTTAAAAAAGCAAGTTTTAAAAGGTAACATATGACATATTACTTATAGATATGTATATTATTAAATGGTAAAGAAAAAAATCATTTGAGATACATTCACCCAGTGAATGACAGCAGAGAGGTTGACTTTAGGGTGGGAAGAGAAGGACTATAGAGGACGATACAAACAGGAATTCTACTTTATTATGTTTTTTTAGTATTACATATTATCAACCTTTAAGAAAATGACATCAATATTAACCAATTCTGTGTAAGACCTATATAAATACTGATTTCTGCTCATAACTTCTTTTTGTATTTTTTTAGAAAAGAGAAGGAATCCATGTCCCTTTGTTCCTAGGCTCATAGCAGTACCTTAACCCAACAGCTTTTGGGGCTCATGCCTATTTATTTTACAAACGTTACACATACAGTATTGGAGTGTTTAAATCTGCTAAAGTCTCAAGGCTCATATTAATAATCCAGTCTCCCTGGTTTGCTCTGTTTTCTTGGAATATTTTTCTTTTCCCAAGTAATTCATGCTTTGAGATTGGTTGGTCATTTTTCGTTATTAGTTAAATCCAATGTTTTCATTTCCTTTGCACTCTTAAAGTGTGTAATAATGAAAATTGCTTATTCACAGAGTAGATAGTGAAATTCTCACTGATTAAATGGGATGAGTGAAGCTTTTAATGGAAAAGTTTGTAGTCAACCAAGCCGGTTCTGGACCGGAAACCAAAATATTATGGGAACTTATGAAGTGACTGTGGACCCTGGCATTTGTGTTGCATGTGTGAAAATTCTCTTTGGAGTTACAAAATATAATAACCTGCCAATTGCTTGTTCTATTGCATTTGACAAAACCACCTTGTTTTATATACATCGTTGGAGCTGCTGACTGAAATATGTAGAAATAGATGAGACACTGAAAACCTAGTTTGATTTAAGAATGCTGAAGAGGGAGCCCACAGCACCAAAATGATGGCTCAGCTAGTGCTCGTAGATGGGCTCCTAACCTGCAGCTACAATATTTTTTGAGCCCCTTGTGAGTATATTAAGTTAGATTTGTAGGTTACACAGGAAGAAAGTCATTATATTTGTTTTGTAAGGGAAAGAGCATGGGCTTTGGAGATAAGCAGGTGGTTAGGACTAAACATCCCCTCCAACAGACCCCTTAAGGTCTGGCTAGATTACTGTGCAAAATAGGGGTCCAATTTGACACTCCTGCCTGCAGAGTATGAGAGTTCCTGTTGGCTCCAGTTTCCTTAGCATTTGGTATACTCAAACTTTTTAATTTTAGCAGCCATTGCTATTTACTTATTGTTTTATTTGCATTTCCCTTATTGCTAATGAGGTGTAGCATATTATAAGTTTATTGGCCACTTGGCTTCCTCTTCTGTGAATTGTAGCTTCCTAGACTTTATTCATTGATTTGACCTTTTCTTATTGATTTTGTAGTTCATTGATATTCTGAGTGAAAATCTTTTGACTGTTATTATATTGCCAACTGTTCTTGCAGTCTTTAATAAGTCTTTTAATTTTGTTTATGGAGTCTCTTGTCATGCAGAATTTTAAAATTTTGATATTGTCAAATTTATCAACCTATTTCCTTCATTGATTATGCTGTTTGTGTCCTGTTTAAGAAATTCTTGGGCGCCTGGGTGGCTCAGTTGGTTAAGCGACTGCCTTCGGCTCAGGTCATGATCCTGGAGTCCCGGGATCAAGTCCCACATTGGGCTCCCTGCTCAGCGGGGAGTCTGCTTCTCCCTCTGACCCTCCCCCCTCTCATGTGCTCTCTCTCTCTCTCTCTCATTCTCTCTCTCAAGTAAATAAATAAAATCTTAAAAAAAAAAAAGAAATTCTTTACTATATCAAGGTCATAAAAATAGTCTTTTATAAATTTCTTCTGAGGGTTTCAAAGGCTTTTTGTTCTTTGGGTTTTGTTTTGTTTTCATTTAGTTCTCCAAAATACCTCGATTTCACTTCAAAGTAAAATTTTAAGTAAGGATCTAATTTTTTCCATATGGAAAGCCAATTTACTTGTGCCATTTACTAAATATCTAAACTTTCTCCATGATATTTAATTCATTTCTATTTTATATGCCAGGTTTCTACATATTTTGTGGTCTACTTTGACATATGTTATTTTCTAAATACATAATTTTTCATAGTTTTCATTATGATTTATTCTTCAACCTATATATGATTTAGCAGTATGACTTTTAGTTACATATTTTTAAATAGCTCTGTTATTTGCTATTTCTAATTTGATTGTTATGTGATAATAGGATATGATCAGTAGAATAGCTGTTTTGGGGAATTTGTTGAGACTTCTTTGCAGGCTACTGAGTGGTCAGCCTTTGAAAGTTTTTATGTTCAGAACATTAAATTAAAAAAAAACAGAAGAAAGAAAAGAAATTTTTTTATTATTACACTACATCAAAAACTAATGATGATATGTTGGCTAATTGAAAAGAAAATTTTTATGTGCACTTGAAAATTAGTTGAATGCAGAGTTCAAAACATACCTAATAGATACAGCATGGTAATGTGTGGTGTTCAAATCCTGTATAGCCATACTAGCTTTACAAATGCTCAATCTCAGTTTCTAAAACATAATTTAAAATGTTTGGCTTGGATGGTGGATTACTGAATTACTCCTTGTAATTCTGTAATTCTGTCAGTTATATGTTCTGCCTAGTGATGTTGGTTGCATAGAAGTCAGGATTTCTGTATTTTCTTTATGTATTTTTCATTATACATTGTGTACTTATCTTCAGTGAATTCATTTTTGCTGTTATTTTGTTTTCCTTTGCAAGTTTCCTGATGTGAATTCAATTCTAGAATGTGGTTTCCCATTTCCCGCAATCTGCCCCATGGTTCCGCCATTTCTGATCTCTTTTCATATTAACTTACTGGGTTTTGGTCTTGCTTAATTACTTCAGTGTAGAATTCCAGTTTCTTGTGGTTGACTCCTTTTTCATCCATGGCCCTATGTGAACTGTAAGCTTCTTCTTTTTTAATTTAAACTCAGTTAATTAACATATAGTGTAGTATTAGTTTCAGAGATAGAGTTCAGTGATTCATCAGTTATATATAACACCCAGTGCTCATTACATCTGATGCCCTCCTTAATGCACGTCACTTGATTACCCCATTCCCTGACCCCTCTCCCCTCCAGCAACCCTCAGTTTGTTCCCCATGATTAAGAGTCTCATGGCTTGTCTCCCTCTTTGATTTCATCTTGTTTTATTTTTCCCTCCCTTCCCCTATGCTCCTCTGTTTTGTTTCTTAAATTCCACATATGAGTGAAATCATATAATTGTCTTTCTCTGATTGACTTATTTCAGTTAGTATAATGCCCTCTAGCTCCATCCATGTCATTGCAAATGGCAAGATTTCATTTTTTGATGGCTGAGTAATATTCCAGTGTGTGTGTGTGTGTGTGTGTGTGTGTGTGTGTGTGTGTGTGTGTTCAATGAACATCTTGACTCTTTCCACAATTTGGCTATTGTGGACATATGAACATTGGGGTGCAGGTGCTCCTTAGGATCACTACGTTTGTATCTTTGGGGTATATACCTAGTACTGTACTTGTTGGGTCATAGGGTAGTGCTATTTTGACTGTTTCCTAGAGTGGCTGTATTGCTTGCATTCCCACCAGCAGTGTAAGAGGGCTCCCCTTTCTCCACATCTGCACCAACATCTTTTGTTTCCTGACTTCTTAATTTTATCCATTCTGACTGGTGTGAGTCAGTATCTCATCATGGTTTTGATTTGTATTTTCCTGATGCTGAGTGATGTTGAGCATTTTTTCATGTGTCTGTTGGCAATTTGTATGTCTTCTTTGGAATTTTAAGCTTCTTAGTATATTCTCAGAGTCAGTTGGTGGAATTTTTCAGGTCTCATATCCAGTTCTTTGAAGTCTTTTGTGTCCCTCACTATTATGCTACTAGAGCAGCTCTAGCAGGAGAGGTTTGGACTGTGAGCACCCATTTCCCTTTTCCACAGCCCTTTGACATTAGGGTTTATATTTGCCTGTAATGGCTTGCAAACCATTTATCTGCAACCTCTGATCACCTCACTCTATGTGTCCTGTTATTTCAAGCTCCTGAGTTTTCAAGGAGCTCTTTTCAGTTTTATGTTTACTTATGTATTTTCAATTTTTTCAATGTAATTTTACTACAGTTCCTCTTCAATTTCTGCACGACTGTGTTTGTGTGTCTGTGTATATAGAGGTGGGATGATAATTCCAAGTAAGCTAATTCTGCTAAATTAACCACATATACCCAAATACATGAGTATTTTTTTTGTTTTTAGTTTAAAATTCAAAACAATGTCTTAAAGACATCAGATAACAGATTTTTCTCTTTTTTTGACATATTTTTCTCATTTAACTATTAATGATTCTCCTGACCTTAGATATACTCTAAAATAAGTATTTTGAGGGGTGCCTGGGTAGCTCAGTTGGTTGAGCAGCTGGCTCTTGGTTTTGGTTCATGTCATGATCTTAGGGTCCTGGGATCAAGCCCTGTTATCTGTCTCCAGTCTCCACACTCAGCAGGGAGTCTGTTAAGTATTCTCTCTCTCTCCCTCTGCCCCTCCCCCTGCTCATGCTCTCTCTGCTCATATAAATAAGTCTTTAAAAAAACAGGGGTGGGTGCCTGAATGGCTCAGTTGGTTAAGCGACTGCCTTCGGCTCAGGTCATGATCCTGGAGTCCCTGGATCGAGTCCTGCATCGGGCTCCCTGCTCAGCAGGGAGTCTGCTTCGCCCTCTGACCCTCTCCCCTCTCATGTGTTCTCTCTCTCTCATTCTCTCTCTCAAATAAATAAATAAAATCTTAAAAAAAAAAAAAAAACGGGTGCCTGGGTGGCTCAGTCGATTAAGCGTATGTCTTCTGCTCAGGTCATGATCTCACGGTCCTGGGATCAAAACCCCTTGTTGGGCTCCCTGATCAGCAGGGAGTCTGCTTATCCCTCTCCCTCTGCCCGTCCTCACCTGCCACCTTTGTTCATAATCGCTCCTACTCACTCTCTCTCTCTCTCTCAAATAAATAAATAAAATCTTTAAAAACAAAAATAAATAAAGTATTTTGAATAGTGGCATAATAGTACCTGGAAGAGGTAAAAATGATTATATCTACTATTTCCCTGTTGATAGTTTTATTTATTGCTGCTATATGCATTGCTATAGTAAAAATACCTTCCACTTATTATTATATATTTGTATTTTTAACCTATAAAGTAGATAACCAAAAATAGAATTTCTTAGTTGTATGTATTTTATTTTACTTCATTTTAACAGATATATATTCTAATTTTTTCTATAATATTTACATCCCCATCAACAACATTTGATATTGTCAGTTTCACTGCAAACTTTCAGCATCATTGGGTGTTACTGCAGCTTTTTTTTTAACTGAAGAATAGATGGCATGCAATACTGCACTCATTTCAGGTGTATAACAAAGTGATTCAATAATTATATACATTATAAAACATTCACCATGGTAAGTATAGTTACCATCTGTCACCACACAAAGTTATTACAATATTATTGACTATAATACCTATGCCATACTTTTCATTCCTATGACTTTGTTATTTTATAACTGGAAATTTGTACCTCTTAATCCCTTTCACTTATCCGCACCCCCCTCCTCTCCCCTTCCCTTCTGGGAACTATAAATTTGTTATCTGTATTTATGAGTCTGTTTCTGTTTTATTTGTTTTGTTTTTTAGATTCTATATATAGGTGAAATCATATGGTATTTGTCTTTCTCTTTTTCTTGATAGCTTTTCTTGCAGTTTTTAATTTTTGTCAATCTTGTAAGTGGAATATTGTTCTAGTCAGCATTTCTCTGGCTACATGTGGGATTGAGTATCATGTCAGAAATCATTTGGATTTCTTTTTCTGTGATTTGTCTGTATTCTTGCCCTTGATCATTTTCTTTTTATAGATTAGTCATTGTAGATGATATTGAGGATGTTCATATGGTCAAATATAGGTATTTTCTTTGATTAAATATGGATTTTGTGTGTAAGAAGTTGTTTCCAATACTGTTTATTCAGATACAAAATTTTTTATAATTTAATTCTTTCGAATCTAACTTTTTAACTTACTATATCTGAGTTGTTAAGGGTCTTTTTTGGTCATGCAGCTGATTATGTTGGCATCATTTATTTTTTATAAATGGGAAAGCTGACTTTGACTAACAATACTTGGTACTATCAGAGTGAATCATTATTTTATCCAAATAGAGTTATTTTTTTTTATCCTTTTTACCCCTCCCTCACCCGTATTTTTTCTTATCATAGAAGTCTGGAGTTATATAATGGTTTTCTAATTTAGGCTCTGACCCAGACTTTCAGGTCAATAAGAGTCCTCTAAATTAGATTCTTCACTTCACTAAGAGTAGTGGTTCTTAAACTAACATACATCAGAGTTATCCAAATGCTTATTAAAGCACAAATTGCTGGACTACATACCCAGAGTCTACAATTTAACAGATTTAGCATAGGGTCAAATAATTTCCATTTCTAATAAGTTCTCAAGTGATGGTGAGGCCGCTGTCCCAGGTACCACACTTTGAGAACCATTAGGTTAGGAAAATGGCCTTTAACTCCAGAGTCATCCAGAGAACTATTAAAAGATTTGGAAGTTGAAAACCTACCCCAGATAAATTAAATTAGCTTCTAATTTAGATAATGTTTCCTTGGCTCTATCCTGTGGACAAAATCCACAGTCAGCTCTTTATATATATGGGGATGGGGAGTGGACTGATTATCTCAGCTTTTTGGAAGAAATTTTGTAATTAGTTATTCTGGACATCATTGCATTTTTCATTCCTGTTCTTCATAGTTATTACTTCTAAATGCAGACTTTCTTAGCAGCTTCATTTGGAGGAACAGTTCACAACTTGGTCAATCCACTCCTGTACCTGTTTTAGAATGTGAAGTGCTTTGCTCTGGTTTCATAATTCATGAGAATATTCATCTAGTGTTTTTTGTCTCTTAAGTATTTATGTTTGAGACTTGGAAAAAAATTATAAAAACAACAAATAACTATAGCTGCATGAGTAGGTATGTTATTATTAACTCTTTATAGATAAGTAAATTGAGTCTCCAAGGAAGCAATTAATATGGTCAGGATTTCACAGTCAGTATGATTATGAGTCCCAGTTACTTACACAGTTGGGTACATTGAATTGTCCTAGAATGTGTTGGTTCATAACCTCCTTGGGAGCTTCCCAGGTATAATCTGAAACTGGTCCACAAACATGGAGGGCAAGGAGAGATCAAAGAAAGAGGCAGTCTACTCTAGGTTGGTAGGTGGTAGTTTTAATAAACAAATGGAACTTACATATGAAGCATGTCTTAGGTGGTAGCAAGATGAGTGGGTCCCTGTACCCATCTGCCATATCTCATAGATTCCTGTAGAGGCCTTGAGTTCAGTCAGTATATTCTCAGGTATTCTCAACACCACATCACTATCTCAAGGCTGTGTCCTTGGAGCAGCCTCTGGGAGTGGGAAAGGCAGGTGGAACCCACATTCCGAGGACAGGGGAGCAGGTGAAAGGCCTCCAAGCACCCAGTCCAGCTCACAGGTCAGCCAGTGGTTATGTCTTCTTTAAAATCTTCCCAAGGCAGGCCTATGTGGCTCAATCAAATAAGCATCAGACTCTTGATTTTGGCTCAGGTCATGATCTCAGGGTCATGGGGTCAAGCCCCAGGTCAGGCTCCGCACTCAGTGGGGAGGCTACTTGAGATTCTCTCTCTCCCCCCCCGCCCCTTCCTCCCCCCTGCACACTCTCTCTCTCTCAAATAATAAGTAAATCTTAAAAAAAAAATCCTTCCCCAACAAGATGAACTGTCAGAATGATCTATTTCTCAATCTTGTCTGAATCTACTTACTGGGTAGCAGGCAGTTGGCTGGAAAACCACCTCCTTGACTCTAAGCAGGGAAGTCCACCTTGTTGAGTTCAGTGAATGGGGCAAGGAAAGGGACAAGTGTACTCAACATGTATACAAATGGATTGAAGAGACAGAGAAGCCCACTTATATCTTCCAGAACTTTCTCAGCACTTCTGTTCTACTGATGATACCCTCTTTAGATTCTTGGCAAAATTATGGACTTAGATTTCTTCTTTTGTCTTCTTCATTACTGTGTGGTATGTTGAGAAAGAATAAGATTAAATTTTTGTTCAGTTCATCAACCTGAAAAGAAGGACGTCTGAATTTCTGGCTTTAATTCTACATCAAAGAATCTATGACCTTGAAATAAATACTTTATCTTATTGGACTTGATATTTTTCCTCTGAAAATGTAATAATTTTAAATAGGTAATTTTAAAAAATTATTTCTGATTCTCACATTATAAAATGGAATGATATAGCTCCAGGTATGACAAGTAAAATCTTTTAGCAACAATGAACTGTTCCCACAACATTATTCTCAGATTTCTCATGTGTCTCATTATACTGATTTGTTGTGATCATGCAATAATTTCTCAGCCCCCCAAAGAACAATCTGTTTACCTGGTTTTTATAAAAATATTAGAGAAAACAGAAATCACTCCCAAACCAAAACCAAAATGGCGTGGGGTAAGGAGAGAGATAGAGAGAGAATAAAAATATGAATCTCTGATCTTGAAGAGCTGTTAGTCAAACAAATGAGAAAAGAAATAATTCCAACTGACTGTATTTCAATTTTACTGGAATTTATTAATGCATATATAAAGTGTTTTGTGGTGCATAGTTAGAATTGCTATATCTATGTCATATATTATCAGAGTGACTGCTATTACCAGAATACATTATATTATAAACCTCTCTTCTGTTTCCAGGGAGATGACCTGACAGTGGCATACAGATGTCTCCAATGGCAAGCAATGTTTCTTTTTGTTTAAAATACTTTACAAAAGAATCCCCAATCAAGAGAGTACTTCTAAGCATGTTCACCTATGAATACGTACACTATGCAGACATCAACTTGACTATAGATGAAGGGATATGGATGGGTAGGGAGAAGGTGTTCATTTCATTAATGGCTGAGTAGTTGAGGAACTTAGAGAAAAATTTCAAATATAACTCACTTAAGCTCCTTCCAAGATGCATGCATGCTCAAGTAATTATACCATATACTTCTGATTTCTAAGGACAGCTATTTTTAAAATTCTGCATATACGTTTTCCATAATTTGCAGAGTAGGGAATACATTTTGTACAGTGGCAAAACATTTTCCCTTGAAAGTTATCTGCTCGTTTTAAAAGCCTTTTCCTTAAAATAAATAACGAACTGATATAGTAAGCAATTTGGAGATTAGATCAGAATTAAAATTTGAAATAGTAGTAGTTAACATTCATTCCTTTTGTTGTGTATTCCTTTTTTTTTTAAAGTGGCTGAAACTGTAGCTGTATCTATGGCTTCACTATTCAGTTTCATTAAACAACAGCTGTATAAATATGGTCATAATGTCTTAGTTTGGATCCCTGAAAAGTAGAGTTTGAGATAGAGATTTACATGCAGTAAGTTTATTGAGAGAATGTTCTCAGTAACAACACCTGTGAGGGAGTGAAAAAGGCAGGATGGACAGCAGGAGAAGCTGAACTCTGATGGGCCTGCAACAAAGACCTTGGCCAAGTCCACAGGGAGTTCTGGAGCTGGCCTGGCCCTTCCAAGCTGGGAATCTAGCCAGGCAAAGTGGCCATGTCTTTGGATCCTGCACAGAGTAGTCAGTGGATGTGGGCTACCCCACAGAGGGGAATGCAAACTTAGGTGAGGCAGCTTACTTTTGCAACAGGTGACTTCTGAATATTTTGTTTAGGACTAAGTACTAAGACAGGCATGGCATTAGAGAACCAGAGTTTTATGCTATTTTCCACAAATTATGGCAGTCACTGGAGAAATATTTTAAAGAGTATGAGTATTAGATGGCAGTGGTGAATTTCCATTTAGTAATTACACGTAAGTATGAAAATGTATTCTAAAATTATGTGTATATAGAATATGCTTTGCCTAAGGAACTCAAAGTTTAAGTCATCAAATTTGTTTGAATCAAGATGTTTCTTATAATGGGATAACTAAGAATAAATATGCAGTCTGAGTAGGGAACATAAGTGAATGTAAGGAATGAATATGAATTTATGTAGATCTTTTCACTACATATGTTTGCAAAGGACATCATATATTTTGTGTACCCTATGAGTATTTAAAAGGGCTTTCTTATAGTTGTTAACCTGACCTAGTATTAATTTGACTAAAGTGGCATATATGCATACATCCAGAATCCGACCCTGCCTTTCAGGTCAATACCATCAACACTCTAGGACAAAACCTGTCATCTCTTGACTGGATTATTGCAGTAACCTCTTACATGTTCCTCCAACCTTGCTCCGTATATAGTCTGGTTTCAGCACATCAGCCTGCATGATATTATTAAAATGTAAGGAGATGGTAACTACTTTCTTAAAAAGCTCTCCTGGCTTCTGATGTTATTCAGTAAAAGCAGAAGTCCTTATGATGGCCTCCAGGGCCCTACATATCATGACTGCTGACTTGTCTTCCTATTCTGCCCTCACCAGCTCTGCTCTGGGCATACTAGTGTTTTTGCTATTTCCTGAACATGCTGTGTCTCAGGGAGCTTGCACTTGCTATTTTCTCTGTCTGGAATGCTCTTTCTCTAGATAATTGCATGGCTTTCTTCCTCACTTCCTTTAAATACTTATTCAAAAATTTTCTCAGCGATTCTTCCTGGATATCCAACCTAAAATTTCAACAATCTTTTTGCCCCAACATGCTGGGCTCTTTTCTTTCTGTACTTAATACTTAGCATTATTATCAGGTACATATTTTACTTATTCTTCTTGCTTTTTGTGTATCTGTCCTATGGAAATAAAAATCCCATGAAGGCTGAGATCTTTTTGTCTTTTTCTTTTATCCATCTAGCCATAGTATCAAAAACTATTGCTTGGCACATAATAGACACTAAGTAAATTTTTACTGACTAAAAGAAGATTTAGATGACAAATGCGAATATATAGTTAGTGCTTTTACACAGTTGGTCGCCAGCCTCAAGTTGCTACAAGACATAGCTAACACTAGAAGGAAGAAGAAAAGAATTTCTCTGAGGCCTACTTCTTCTGCTTCCTTCAGAGAGAAAGGGTTTTCAGAATAGTGAGAAAACTTAATTAGTGTTAATTATGCTTTGGGCCTTCCTACATGAGTCAACAAGAAAGCTGGGAGGAGAGATGGCTCTCCAGAATCATGTAGACACATTTGTGCCCAACTGTGAATCTGAGAGACAACACTGTTATCCCGTGGGTGTCAAAAAGAAACTTAGGGCTAGTGAGAACAATAAAAATGCCATGCTGATTATTAAGAAACTATATCCCATTTTTTTTCTCCCCAAACTAACCATTACCTCGTTCCTATTTAAAATGGGACAAGAAACTCCAAGATCAATTTAAGGGATTAGCTCTAGGTTAAACCCAAACTCTGCTATCTATGAAATGCTCTCTGTATTCAGTATCTAAAAAGTGTTTCAGTGTCATTTGCAGCATGAATACAACAATTCTTATGAAGTCATAGGAGAAATGCTTTAGAATGTCAACTTTTTGAAAAGTATGTTGAAGTTTGGTTTTCAGTTTGCATTAAAAATTACTTTTTTGTAACACCATAGGATGTCAAAGGCAAAGCTTGCTTCTTGCATGTGACTTCTGTCAATTTTATAAATCTCCCAGGATCTGCGCTGTCACATGTTAGCTCTTCCCCTGTGATGCTTCTAGAACCAATACAACATCAGAGAAGTTGTGTCTAACTGCTGGTAGGCCATTTGAGGCATAGTGGGAAATTGAGAACAAAGTGTATGACTGGTGACTATATAAGGCTCCTGTGAGCTCTACCTTCTCCATGTGTTATCCGTGACCATCATAGTTACAATCATCTCAGGACTATAACAATGAGGAACTCTGAAACAAATGTCATGGGCACCACAGGCATTAACCAGTCTGTGGCCTCTTACTTCAAGATCACTTTGGATGCTATTCTAAAACTATTCAATATAGTGGGACCCCCCTCCCCTGCATATCTTTGCTGACAGGAAAGCATAAGAGATGGCTTATAGCGCAGTTCTTCTCAGTTCTGAATACTAAAGTTGGGGCATGCTGCTTATCCTTTTTACTTTCAGCAAAGCCTCAGAAAAAACAGAATAGCTTATGGCCCATTAGAATGCAGGCGGTATCGAATGTTAAGCACCTCATCACTGCGCCTAAGTACCCAGGAGCAAAATCATGCCTTATACATTTTCCAGTCTTCCTTGGCTACAGAATTTTGAAGTTTGCGGTCTCAACAGAAATCAGATTTGGATAAGCACAGATGCTGACACAGTATTCAGATGTTCAGTTGCATGGCCAAATGTTCAGTTGCATGGCCAGTCCTTCCTAGTCTCTCACGAAGGGAACATAAGAAGGCCAATAAGCCATTTTTATTTTAAAGCTATGGATATATACATATGTACATATATATAGGCTTTATTAAAAATGGAATTTATTAAAAATGGGATTTCAGTACCCAAGGGTGGCACTGATATAGGGTGGTCCACTCTCTCTCTGACATTGTCTGTAAGCATGTCCTGTTTCTTTGGACAACTGCTATGGCATCATAATAGCCTGCCTGTATGGGTTGAGGGCGGTCAGTGCCTGAAAGGGAGAATGGAGCCCACCATGCCCAAGCCCTGGCTGCCTGAGGCCCTCTAAACCTAACAGCTTTGCAGGCAGACATTTGCCAGTCAGAAGCTAAAGAGGGTAGACTGCTATGGCATCATAATAGCCTGTATGGGTTGAAGGCATTCAATGCCTGAAAGGGAGAATGGAGCCCACCATGCCCAAGCCCTGGCTGCTCAAGGCCCTCTAAACCTAACAGCATCGCAGGCAGAGGGTGGATGCTCTCCATTTTTCACTCTGCTCAGCCATCAGAGGAGTTACCTCCTCTATGTGGAATGCCAGCATGTCCCTAAGGAAAGTAAACATTTTACCCAATCTCAAATGGTTTTTTGTCAACAGGACTCCAGAATCTTACAGTTTGAGATGATCTGCTTGCACACTGCTTTCTTTCATGAATGTTTTGCCATCACATAGACAGCATCTAATGTATCTCATCTTAAGGATTTGAATCTTAAGCCAGAAGTGACTGAGAGCCCTCTGCCCCTTACTGGAACATCTGTCTCTTTTCCAGCAAGCCCCAGATTTTATGAGTGGAGCCACGGAAACTTGCTCCCACTTTGTTTCTTTAGGCCGGTACACTTCCAAACAGCACAGTTGGTAGCACATCTCCCTTTCTCCGTAGCCACAGTACTCAAGTGTGGGGTCATTAGGTATCTTAGTGGTATGGGGCAGTGAGGCATGGAATACCTGGCCACACAAACTGTACAGAGGGTTCTGCACATTCTATGTGCTTTGGACCAAAAGGGAAGAATAACATTGACAGAACAGGCTGCGGTGAGGATTAGAAGGGATTAAAGCAAAGCCTGGCTGGAAGGGTCTGTTAGCCATGTGACTCTCTGAAGGTATTATGAGCTTCTCAGATAAAAGGGCAAGGCGCACACAGTATCTTTCTGAGAACACCAGCACTGTTTCTCTCATAGGCTATTTGACTTGTATCTCCACATGACAGACTCTACGGAAATGGAGTGGGAGAATTGTCCTGTTGTTTGCAGAAAGAAATGAGAAATTTTTCTAATATGAAGAGATTAGCTTTTTGCCGTTCAGCCCTCCCCACCTTTTATTCAGCAAGGCTGACATTTGTCATCCATGACTTTATGGAAGAGCTCAAATATAGTCTTACTTCTTTGTTGAACATCTCACTCTAGCTACTGATAAAATCTACTGGAAAGGAACACAAAGACAATCTCATGAAAATGGAAAGAAATGATTCTATGTACCATAGAGCAGATAAGACAGGGGCATATATTACACTTTGTTCTGCCTTTGGATTGTTAGCCTATCCAAAGTTCAAACCTAAAAGTTGTATCTGTATTCGTGTAACTTGGGAATGTTCCTTGCACTGAGGCATCATTTAGCAAGGAGATAACAATCTGCATTAAGAAAGTGAGAGCATCTCTTGGAAGACTGGCAGGAATGGTAATGGAACAATGTGCGGTGCAGATGAAAATCAACAGTTCAAAGTGAGAGTAGTATTGAATTCTCTTTGGACTCAGGGTGGAATTTTTGGTTATTCCAAAAAGCAAATAGTTTTACTTTTTGTCCAAATGTAAGAATACCTGATAGAAGGTACTAGATTATTGTAGATTCCATTGAGGTAGGTCCTTTCTCCTTTCTGGGCACATGCCATGCTCTTTCCCAGCTCCTGGTCTTTAATGGTACTGTTCCCTTTGCCGAAATTCTTTCCTCAACCATCTTCCCATGCAAATACCATCCACCATTCATAATATAAGCCAATGGTAGTTACACAATACCTTCTGTGTCTAATCACTAAATTAAACTTTTATATGTAGTATTCATTGCAATCCTGATCACAACTAACTCTATAAGGTAAAAACTATTATTATAAACTTACAAATAATTAAATTGGTGCCATAGGAATCCAGCAATTTGTCCAAAGCCATTCAGTTAGTGAATGGAGAAATCCAAATTTGAATCCAGATTCTCTGCACCTGCCCATGCTCTCTTAACCATTATGCCACATTGTTCCCTATAGTAGGCCAAATAACCTTGCATGTTCATAAAGCTTTCACTATAAATTCCTGTCCATAGCCATATGCTTTCTTTTCATTTCAATTGTACACATTGTTTTCAACATTCATTCCAGTGCCTGACCTTATACTATCCTAGATAATTATCTAAGGTGTTTATTAAATGAAAATTTTCCCCGTAAGGTTATATCTTCTTTAAGAGCACTATATATCTTTCAGTCTGCTAGTGTATTTCTAGTACTGTACTGGCTTGATAATAAATACTCAGTAATACCTAGTGATTGAACAAACTGGGTCAGTTAATATAGATGTAATAAAGTGATAAAACATTTAAAATGACACTACATTCATCATTCTGAAACCCATTTTGCTAAATATTACTAAATTATGGCCAAGGAAACTTTCACCATACCTATAGGATCACCCTTTAAAGTGTCAAGCTGATCAGAATACTGTAGAAATTCAGCCCTATTCTGCAGGCAGGACGAGTGAGTACATTCCTGTACAACAGTTTAGTAGTGAATAGGTCAGAGGGCTATCAAGTAAGACACTAAAGTGATGTGCTGAAAACAAGCCAGAAGCAATTCAAAAATCAATAAAGACATCTGAGAAATAGCTGGGGTTGACCAGACCTTCTGGGCAGGATGTGATCTAGTTTATCCAGAAACCAACCACTACTACAGAGACCAAATAGAAGAGACCTAAGTGGCATTAGGCTTCCTTTTTTGAGGCTCTGGGAGGTATAACAAGATAAACACATACGTATAATGGACACTTCTGAGTGTGCTGGTCATCAGTGAGCCTGTAAGCTAATTCTGAGGCTCCTGAGGAGCATCCTTGGCATAGAACAAGAGGGAGTTAAATGTCTATTACAGCAGATGCCCATAGTCTAGTGATTAAGAAGATGTGCTATGGTGAGTGCTGTGAATTGTGTAAGACTGATGAATCACAGACCTGTACCTCTGAAACAAATAATACATTATAGGTTTTAAAAAAAGAAGATGGTAGGAAGGGAAAAATGAAGGGGGAGGAATCGGAGGGGGAGATGAACCATGAGAGACTATGGACTCTGAGAAACAAGCTGAGGGTTTTAGAGGGGAGGAGGGATGTGGGAATGGGTTAGCCTGGTGATGGGTATTCAAGAGAGCACGTACTGCATGGAGCACTGGGTGTTATACGCAAACAATGAATCATGGATCACTACATCAAAAATTAATGGTGTAATGTATGGTGACTAACATAATAAAATAAAATTAAAAAAAGAGAAGACAAGATATTTACGTTTTGCCACCCAAACTTAAAAAAAAAAAAAAACAAAAAACAAGATGGGCTCTGAGCTGAGCCTGTTTGACCACACTCACAGATGTGAGAACTTGCACAAGTTATCCAACTGCTCTGTGCCTCAGTCTTTATTGCAAGTTATAACATACAGTAAAAAGAAGTCCTATCATATTGGCTATTTTAAATAAGTTGATAATATAAATGTTATTATTACATTTCTTAGCACAGTGTTTGGCCGTAATAAATATGTACTCAATAATAAAGGTAATACAGTGATAGAGAAGGATGAATGTGGCATATGTAGGCAGTTAGAAGGTATAAAACCACTCATTTATTCACTAAATATTTATTGAGAATCTACTTGGCTAGGTGCTATGTATAGACTCTAAACAAAATCAATCTGGGTCCTACCTATATGGAGCTTAAAATCTAGTGAAGGAGATAGACCATAAACAAGTAAACATAGAACTGGATAGTTCTCAATTATGAAAAAGTGTTATGAAGGAAATTATAGGGCTGAGAGTGAGAAGAATGGAAGGGGAGTTATTTTAGTATTTTTTTAATTATAGTTGACACACAATGTTAGTTTCAGGTGGACAATAGTGATTCGACAAATCTATACATTATGCTCTGCTCACCACAAGTATAGCTACTATCACCATACAATACTATTAATACCACTAACTCTGTCCCTATGCTGTATCTTTATCCCCGTGACTTATTCATCCCAAAGCTGGAAGCCTGTACCTCCCACTCCCCTTCACTCATTTTGCCCATTTCCCCACCCCCACCCCTCTGGCAACCATACATTGTTCTCTGTATTTACAGGTCTGTTTCTGGTTTTTGTTTATTTATTTGTTTGGTTCTTTAGATTCTATATATAAGTGATATCGTGGGGGTATTTGTCCTTCTCTGACTAACTTAGCATAATAGCAAAGAAGACCTATTTTAAGTTGGATGGCAGGGACAACCTTGTTCGGGGCATAACATCAAAGCTGAAACTTTATAAAGACCAAGAGAATGAAATGATGACAACAAGTGGAGTGGAAAAGACATCCAGGCAGAAGGAGTCCCATCACTTCATGACCTAAGGAAGGAAAAATCCTGACTTGATCTATCAGATGGAAAGAAGGCTAAAATGATAAAACAGAGATGGATAAGGAGAGAATAACTCAGAGACAGATTGGGGGCAGGAGAACAGGTGTAAGTTGGTTCAGGGCTTCATAAGCTACAATGAGGAGTTTGGATTTAATTGTAAAGGCGATAGGAGGTTACTGAAAGAATCCAATTTAGGTTGTCTGCTTTATGGTGTTGCTGAGGCAAGAATGGAAGAATGAAGACCAATGAGGAAACCATCCTAGTAGCCCAAGCCAGAGATGACAGCGGGTTGTGGCTTAGGCCTGGGTGAGAGCAGTGGTAAAAAGGCAGGTAGATAGAATTGAGATGTATTTTAGAGGAAGCACCTATAGGGCACACATGCAAAACCACATTTATTTTTTATATTAAAAAACGGGATATAGATTGGGGCACCTAGGTGGCTCGGTTAAGCCTCTGACTCTTAGTTTCGGCTCATGTTGTGATCTCGGGGTAGTGAGATCAAGCCCTGGGTAGTGCTCCATGACCAGCTCTGAGTTTGCTTGAGATTCTCTCTCCCCCTCTCCTTCTGCCCATACCTAACCCCTCACATGCACATACAGTCTCTTTCTAAATTAATAAAATCTTTTTAAAAAGGATATAGATTAATGATACCAGTAAAATGCATGTTACTTTTAAAAAGTATAATATGAAGATAACTTTTAAGTCACTTTTGATCTGAGGCTCATTGTATTTAACGTCTTATCAATTCTAAGATGTGCATTTAAAGAAAATCTCTCTGAATCAACAGTATTATATAATTGAAGACAGATTAAAGGCAATGCCATATTCGTTGTTTATTTAAACAGCATGAGAAATTCCCAGATTTTAAATTTATAACATTTTGTCCATGTGTTATTTTAAAATTATCCAATGAAAGTATCTTTCAAAGAAATCTTCAGGCTCATGCTAAACAGGACCTTAAAGCTATGAAATTTGGAGCTTCAGACATCAAAGCACACTACAGACAGGACACAACAAGAAATGTTGTATACCAAGTGTTCTTGCTATAAATTAATTCCCATCAGCTGAGAGAGTGAGATAGGGCTGCCAAAGAAAATGTAGTGGAGCCCATAAACTCAAGGTTGTTATTTATTTCCTGTTAGAAAACTATTCAGCAAGGAGTATATTTTTAAAGCATTTATAGGAATTGGGCAACCAAATCCCTTTGTGATGTTTTGCAACTTCAGCCCAAAGGTTTAACTACATTCATAATAATACCATAATTATTTTCTATCTGACTACACCCAGATTTTTAATTTTTAACATTATTATGTTTTTACTATGATAACATTGCCCATGCACTAGTTATGGGACACATTGCTAGTTTCGTTGATGTAAGTCTTGTTCTTTGCTAGATCATCAGGCGGCATAGCCTTTCTAATTTCATGTGGGGGTTTCTAGAACTGTGGACTGGGAGCTTCCATCCATGAATCCTGCTAAGAACTGACTGTCCTATGCCAGCAGAGCGTTAGGTTGCTGCTGAGTTACCACAGCTGACAGACCTATCTGGCTTGTAGCCATGAGAGATAAAGAGCTCATTTTGAACAAATGGACCATGTGATCCAGGTGGCAATGAGCTGGAGTGGCAATCCAGAGCCAGCTATACACATAGCCTGAATAAGCAGCTGTCTATCTACTGGTGTTCAAAATAACCTTAGAACACAATCCCCAGGCTTGCCTCTCCAACAGCTTCCTCACTTGATACTACCATATTGGCTTACGTGACAACATCACTAACTCCCGAGAGTGATGTTACTGAAGGTTCTACTAAAATGAATGTTTCTTAGGGAGAATTGCCTTTAGGTTTCTAGGCTTTCCCTACACACCATACAACCAGCCGCACAGAAAAATATGTTTCCGGCCTCCTTGGGTTATCTACAAGCACTCTTCCGAATTCATTTAAAGTTACTTGCTATCTCCATCTGTACTTCTTTTTGAATCTCCTGATTTCAATTTAGGTCTTCCTTCTAGATCTTGTATTTTCATAACAACTATGAAGAGGCCTTTAACACTTAGAAACAATTATTTTGTCATGTAATAAATACTTTGGCCATAGTCTGTCCTTGAAGGGATAGGACAGGGTTCAAGTATAAGTTAATGAATGTGGTTAAGGAAGGAAAGTTGTTTTAAGTTAGATGTTAGGAGGCTCAGAATCATGGAATAAGGAAAGTAATGGACAATATTAGATCAGGACAGTTAGGAGTTTAAATATAAGCACAGAATGGTTGACTGTAAGAAGGATTTAACTCAGGAAGTAGATAGAGGGTTTGCATGCATTAGCTTTACTTTTATCACAATTAAAGTAATCATTAGAGCTACAAGGTTATTTATTATAGAGTTCTATAAGTAGTAGATAAAAATCAAAGAATGTTTGTCAGTGTATTCCAAAGTGTCTTAATCAGAACATCAATTCCATGAGATGTTTTATGAAAATAGGGTTCCATGGACTAAAATCTGTGAAATGCTATATATTCAGTCCTCCTCTTAGAGACTGACTTGACACATTAGCATATTTGAGGTTTTGAGATGTCTAGATTAAAAAAAAATGATTTGACTTGTTTAACCTTTATTTTTCCACGTAGAAGAATAGCTTCATGGAACATAGTTTAAAAAATTTTATTTATGCAGTTTAAGGAAGGAAAAAAATAGCCTTTATGAATACTCTAGTAATAAGCAAGAATGTAAACCAAGGCTTACAAATTTTTGAGGTCTCAGCTCTAACAAATCTATTTATTTATAGGTTATACAACCATGTTCTGATATATACATTATAGCATACATAAAGTAGACATCCAGAAGTTGGGAAAAAATAAAACATATAAAATATGTATATTTAATTTTTTGGCAGTTGAAAAACATTTTTCTCTTGCCAAAGGATTTTAATTAATGATACTTTTTAGTGAACAATGTGACTAAATATTTTTTTGATTATCGAAATTCTTGGTTTAAATCCTGGTTTAAAATTTATGCTACAGTGAATCAAAGGAGTGGGTCTAAGTTGAGTTTATTTCCATATTAGTTTTAAATGACTGTTATATATAAAAAATTTACCTCAAAAATAAAAATAAGAAACAAATGGAATGTGGCATTGAATTACATTAACTAATACCTGAAGGGAAAATATGCATACATGGAACTCAGAATGTCATTAACAATGGTGGTCATGAATACATATTTTAAGTAATCTTTTTGATTATTTACATAGTTTGGGCTTCTTGTCAGATCTGGTAATGCCCCCATATCCTTTTCTGTGGTGTTTAGAGAGCCTATCCCAACAATACAAGTGTTTCTTTTTTAATGATCTTCTTAGCTTCATAGGTAGAACTTAGTGATTCATCAGTTGCATATAACACCCATTGCTCATTACAGCGAGTGCCCTCCTTAATGCCTGTCACCCAGTTATCCCTTCCCCCTGCCACCAACCACCCCTCCAGCAACCCTCAGTTTGTTTTCTAGAGTTTAGCATCTCTTATGGTTTGCTTCCCTCTCAATTATACATGGTTCCTTAGTGGGAACATTTTAAGGCTTCCCAGACATTTCAACAGGGTTAGTTTAGTTAAAATTACATAATATCTCTACTTAACTAGACACAGTAAAGTGTAAAACACCACAATATGCCAAAAGCAAGTGAATAATTGAGGTCTCAGTTGTCAGTCTTTACCCTCACCTTTCCTTCAGGATACTCCAAACGCATAGATGACATGTGATTATGTGACATTCAAATTAATAAACCCAAGGCCCATATATTAATCTTAAATAGTGACAAAACATCCTTCTTCTATTTTTATATTTGAACATACATTCCAGTATTCTTCCATCTTTCATTTGTCTTCCTCACCACCTGGGCTACATGCAGCCCATTTTGAAGACCACTTGCCCATATTTCTAGGAATTTCAATTCTAATCTATGACAGGCCTGTCATACTTCTCAGAGTAGTGTTGGTTTTTTTAGTACCTGAGCAAATGAAGCCATAAATGAAATTTCCCTTAGCCACTAGGACTGCTTCAGGTGTGTTTTAAAATCCCTCAGACATGGGGCGCCTGGGTGGCTCAGTTGGTTAAGCAACTGCCTTCGCCTCAGGTCATGATCCCAGGGTCCTGGGATCAAGCCCCGCATCGGGCTCCCTGCTCTGCGGGAAGCCTGCCTCTTCCTCTCCCACTCCCCCTGCTTGTGTTCCCTCTCTCACTCTCTCTCTCTCTCTCTGTCAGTTAAAATAAATAAATAAAATCTTTAAAAAAAATCCCTTAGACAACTAGTACTACCAGTTCAACAGAGTTTAGCAGAAAAAGGTTTCTGGGGGACGTAATTTAGACCTGGACGTGCAACCAGACAAAATAACAAAAGTTTTTAGAAAGGAAAGGAATGATATTTCAGCTAAGAAAAGGGGCTATCAGAGCCATTTTCTTTTATATGACAATAACTTTATGGGAAATTATTACTTAAAGTGTGTATGTGTGTATACACACATATACAGTGCTTTACTAGAGTGGGGCACATGCAAAACTTAGAAATTATATGTGCGATAGACTTGCCCCGATTTTTAGTTTTGTGATAGTTCTACTGTTAAATCAAGCCACATTAAAATTTATAGTTCCTTTCATTGCTAGTCTTATTCTTAAAAGTACATCCAGAATATGGATATCTTCACATTTCATGTGTTTCTCTATACCCTACAGTGGTGCAAGAATGCCTTATGCCCATGCATTTCTGTGTTTTTTGTTTTTTGTTTTTTTCTTTTGGCACACTGACTTTCTACATAATGACATTCTTCCTCTTCACTTGGAAATTATCTTTCCTCTCCACTTGACCCTGCTCATCTCAAACACCAGTGGTAGTAACACAGCGGGGAGAGTTATGATTCTATTACCTTCATGTGGGGTCCACGGTAGATGTGCAGTTAGAAGATCTTGATTTTTTCCTCTAAACTTTTAAAATTATTTGTGGACATGACAGACACATCCCATATCAACCCTCAGTAATACATACCCTTGTATAGTCCCCTTGTCTTGGGTGTGTGTGGGAGGGGGAACAGTGACTCTCTTCTAATCAAGTCAATAAGGCAAAGGTGATGGGATGTCGCTTCCACTATTATCTTTCATTATAGAGGAGTCTATTTTAGCTGATTGGAAAGACACTTTTCTCCATCGCTGGATTGATGAAGTAAAAAACCATGCTGTAAGAAGACCATATGGCAAGGAACTCTGTGTGGTCTCCAGGAGCTGAGGACAACTTCTGCAGAAGTGTTATTGATATATAATAACAATAATTAAAAATTGCAAGCAGAAACAATATATTCAGCATCACATATTTAAGTGAGAAGTGTAGTGGCCCTTTGAGACTGAAATGGGAAATTAAAGGATAGGAAGATTTAATAAAGAAAGATCAGGCAATCCCCAAGAGTATGTAGGAAGGGGCAAAATTTCATTAACAATCAAGGAGGACATTGTGGATTGTCATTGAATAAAATCGTAATAATTTGCATCGTAATACATAGAGTTGAGTTATTGGTTTCCAAGCTTTCCCTAGCTACTGAATGATTTACTATTTATCACATCAACACTTTCTAAAGAAAATTTCCACATGATAAAATGTCGCAGTTGGTTAAAAAATGTCCCCATCTGGCATCATAGTTGGATCCCATTTTAGTGCCAAGCCATGGACATGATGAAGAAGAGATTGGTAAATTGCCTGAAAATGATAAAAACTGGTAGTTAAAGGGAATAGCCACCAGGAAGGCAAAATTTTAAAACTCTCATATAGTGCTTGTAGGAGTAAAAGGTGTTCAAGTGCTTTGGAAAAATTTCTTGGGAGCATCTGTTCAAGTTAACTGTACATGGATCCTATGACCTAGCAATTCTACTCTTAGTTTTATGCCCAACAGAAACGCATACACATGCTCCAAGAGACAGATGTATGTAAGAATATTTTAAGTCTATTAATAAAAAACTGGAAACTAAATGTCTGTTAACAGATAGATAAAATTATATTTACATAACAAGATACTATAGAGTGATGGAAATATATGAACTATAGCTATGTGCAAGAGTCTGAGTGATTTTTACAAGCACAGTATGCAGTTAAAAAATAGGTATTGTAATTCCACTTGTATGAACTTCCAAAACCTCAGATGTGATCTATGGTTTGAAATCAAGATAGCTGTTGAGAGGAAGGAGGGGCATTGTGTAGTAATTAGGAAAATATATTTGTAGTTGGGACACTTGGGTGGCTCAGTTGGTTAAGCGTCTGCCTTCAGCTCAGGTCATGATCCCAGCATCCTGGGATCGAGTCCCACATTGGGCTCCTTGCTTGGCATAGAGTCTGCTTCTCCCTCTACCTGCTCTGCCTGCGACTCCCCCTGCTTGTACTTTCTCTCTCTGACAAAAAAATAAATAAAATCTTAAAAAAATATGTATGTGTGTGTATATATATATATATATATATATATATATATATATATTTGTAGTTTATGACCTAAGGTGGAGGTTCTGGGGGTGGGCTTACCTTTTGACTCATTGAGCTATATATTTATGATTTGTGTTCTTTTCTGTATGTGTACTATAGTTCCATAAAAATGTTTTTGAAAGACAGAATGGGAGAAAAATTTAACAAAGAGTAGCAATTATAAAACATATTTATCTCAGACAATGTGTCAGGCACTTTTCAAGTGCTTTAAGTATTGTATAAATACATAATATTTAATCCCCCAGATAACCCACTAAGGTAATACTCACCTCCATTTTACAAAGAAGAGACCATAGATGCAAAGAAATTTAGTATTTTCCCTCATTTCTCATAGCTAATAAAGTAGAAGTGGAATTTAACCTGAGATGTTTGGCACCTAGGTCCATGTTCCTCACCCTACACTGGAAGTCTTCTAAGTAGTTGCCAAGTACATACTATGACCCAGAAACTCTGTGAAGCACTTCCACATAGATCACAGCTGCCTGGACACCAGGTATTTATACTGCTTTATATTTAGCAGAGTTACATCTTATGTCAGGGTCAGGCTCTAAGTCAAAGCATAAGACGAATATCGTGTAAACTCGAAATTGTTCTCAAAAGTTACTTGGAAAGTGCCTGCATAAACTTTGAGTAAGTCCAACACTGTCAGTTCTGTCTTCATTGTGAATGGAGGGCTGTTTCTTCAGTTGAACATGAAAGGATTGGGCTTGTATTTATGGCCTTTCTTGTACAAGAAGTGGTTATTTCATGAAGAATTACATTTAAATCAGCATGGAGAAATATCTCATGAAAAGCATGTAAGCACTGACAGTTAAAGGAACAAGAGATTCAGTCCTCTGTCATATGTTCAATATGAGATATATGCCGAATCACTGACATGATTTAGTTTTATATCCTTCTTTTTTTCCTCTTCTGAGGTCATATGGATGAATTAGCATAACTTAAATGTGTGAGAAGCCCCTCTCACTGTTTCAAAGAGGAGAGTTCTAACACATGGAACCTGGGCTTTCAAAACCATTGGGAGAACTCTGGAACAAAGATTAGGGAAGCCCCTGCCAGAGGGATAACAACTGGAGTGCCCCATGAAAGCTGCTGTGAATCTGAGGCATTTGGGGAGGTAGGGTGAACAGATGATCATCTTATTCACCTGATGTATCAAAGCGGGGGTGATTCTCAGGAACCAGTCCCCCTAAAAACAGCCACAAATCTCAGTCTTATTTGCATGGGGTGCTGTTTTGTGCTGAATTGTGTCCCTCCATCTCCCAGTTTATGTGTTCAAGTCCTGACTGCCACTACCTCGGAATATGACTGTATGTAGAGATACGGCCTTTAAAGAGGTAATTAAGTTAAAATAGGGTCACTAAGTGGTCTGTAATCCAATATGATTGGTGTCCTTTAAGAAGAGGTTAAGACACCAGACACATACATTCACAGACAGACAACCATGTGAACACATAGTGAGAAGACAGCCATCCATAAGACAAGGATAGCGGCCTCAGAAGAAATTAATCCTGCTGACACCTTGAGCTCATCTTCTAGCCCCCTGAAGTGAAAGGAAAAAAAAATGTGTTGTTGAAGCCATTCACTCTGCAGTATTTTGTGATGGCAGCCCAAGCAAACTAGTAAGGCACCACAGTGGGCAATTCTGCAACTGCTGCCAGCAAACATTGGTTTCTCCATTTCTTCTGCCTTCCATTGCAAGTGCCTCTCATTGGAATATTATTATCCAGAATTATATGGGGAAGGGGATTCTGAGAAAAGGGAGTTCCAGGACCAGTGATGCTAAGCTGACATCAAAGAGCTCACTACAGTTGATCCCCTAAAAATCTAGATCTCTAGAATACCTAAAAGTTGAATGTCTAGTAGTCTAAAAATCTAGAACTCTAGACAAAAATCTACATATCTGGATGTTTTCTTTCTTTTTCCAGAATAGAAATGCATACATACTAATCCTGCTATTTCTTTTTTTTATTAATTTTTTATTGTTATGTTAATCACCATATATTGCATCATTAGTTTTTGGTGCAGTGTTCCATGATTCATTGTTTGTTCATAACACCCAGTGCAATCCTGCTATTTCTAAAGGTAAATTGAGAGCATTGTAGAAAAGAAAGGAGGGAATGTAGGAGTGGTTGTGATATTGACTGCAGCTGGAGAGGAAGAGGCATTTTTAAGACAACATTCACTGAAGCATCTTAAAGAACCTACAAACTCTGGAGAGTAGTGTACTAGCTGCAATTGTGATCAAGAACCATTAGGATAAAGTATTTGATTTCAACAATACAGTGTTAACAGTCTTGAAAATAGAACAAATTATTTAGAAAAGACTGTAAATATGCATGTGTATGTTCAGACACTATGTGCAGTTCACTAAACTGTTAATTGAAAGCAGATATATGTGATGTATATGCACAGACCCCTGTAGTAGGGTTCTCCAGAAAAATAGAACCAACAGCATGTATGTGCATATACAGTAAGAAGTTTATTATAAGGCATTGGCTCACATGATTATGGACACTGGCAAGTCCAAGATCTGCAGTGGCAGGCTGGAGACATAGGAAAGCCAATGGTTCACATGAAATCTGAAGGCAGTCTGCTGAAAAAATCCTTGCTTGTGGAAAACAGTCTTTTTGTTCTAATCAGTTCTTCAGCTGATTGAATGAGGCTGCCCACATTATGAATGCAACCCGCTTTACTCGGAGTTTACCAATTTAAATATTAAGGTCATCCAAAAACACCCTCCAAGTTGACTCTTAAATTTAACCATCACAACCTCCCACACTTAACTACAAATAGTCTAATATATGTTTGGGGCATTAATTCCTAATTCCTACTCACAAAAGAACTGGTCTTTACTTGGACAGTTTTGACTAAAAATATGTGATTGTTTTGTCCCTAGTTTTTCCATCCTAGTTTTGGACCTTTCGTCTTTCTACTTTGTGAGCACTGAGATCTCATGCTCTTATATGCTATACTATAGTAATTGCAAAGAATTGGTCCAGAGTTATGAGGTTGACACATTCTTTATAATCTTCATCAACTATTTTTACCTTCTTGGCCAATCCCTACTCCTATAATTATGTCCCAGCCCTGTGACAGGCTAGAGAGTAAGGAAATACTTGATCACTCTGTAAAGATGCCTCTTGCAGTTTTTTGTCACCGGGGCATGCCTTTACTTCCTGCTTCTGTGTTGTGATCATGAGAGGGATTAACTATTTTAGTCTGTCTTGCTTCTGGATGGAAACAGAGTAGCTTCTTTAAGATACCTTGTGACTACACAATCAGCCTCCTCTCTTTGCTTGATCAAAGAATATTAAGGAATCGATTTCATCCCAAAATGGATGAGTATGTATGACTTGCTATGAAGCTACTTTGTTTTCATTTTTGTGATTGTTCTGCCCATGAATGGAGGAAAGCTCTGTAGGATGCTGTTCTGTGGGAGATATCACATATGAAAGATAATAATTTAACAGTGTTGTGGGGTACAATGATAAAGGCACATGTATGTAGGGGTTCTCTAGTGGCACTGTGGAAGGTACCTTCTCCACATGGGCACTGGTGGGTAGAGAAAAGTGAGAGGTAAAACTTACTGAAGTAGGCGAATCCCAAGTTGACTCAGTTTCCGGATTTCAGCAACTTCTTGCAGGTATTTGCAGCCAATACCTCTTTTGGGGACGTTATAGGAGAGTATCATTTATGTAAAACAACTACCACCACCACCACCACAACAACAACAAAAACAAAAGACGAAACAACCTTGCTTCTATCTTCCCCCTAAAATCTAGGCTGATATGAGCATGCAAAACTTAGAATAAAGACAATGGTCATTGTCACTGGTAACATCTGGGAACAAGATTGGAGGTAGGCTTTTACTTTCTAAGTCTTTAGCCCTTTTCTCTTCAGTAAGCATATGACTTCTATAACATGAAAAAATTAATCTCGATTTTAAAAAGAAGTAATCTATAACCACATATTGGATTAAAGAGAGAGCTACTCCCCCTCTCAATAAAAATGTCATAAGTTGCTTGAGATCTCTTATTTCATTTGTGTTTACACATCTCTATGGGAGAGTGAGGGTTTGCCAACAGATACACCTCATCAATTTATTCACGGATAGTTGGTCTGATTGTTCTAAATAATTTCAGAAACCAGTGAAATTTGTGGTCCTTTAAAACTACAGCACTTTGCTATGAAACTGCTGGTGACATTGTTGAACCAAATGTTACTATTTTTAACTGACCAGATGCAAACCCCTCCCTCTTCCTTTTCCACGTCAAGGGTGGTGTTGTTTGTCTTGAAAGAACACTTGATCAGCTTTGGAATTTGATTTGTTTCTTTATGCTACTAATGCTAGCTTTACTAAAAACTATTATATAGCAGAATGATTTAATGCACAGAAATGTGTAATTTTCAATAGTATTCTGTAACATCTTGTTTACATTTCTCCTTCTCTTCAATAATACTGATCATTTTTGCTTGGGTTCACTAGATTAGCGCCAAGAAAGAAAATAGATTTGTCAGACATATGGGTAATAATTGATGACAATCAACATGCAATTGAATGTTTTGAGATCTAGAGATAACAAAATACTTCTAGGCACTGCTGCTGTTGACACAACTTCTTTATTTGACTTAAAAGCGCAGGTACCAGTTCCTTTTCCTCCTCCCATCTCCCATTTCATTTCATACATCCAGAATCCACTCTTCTCACATTTGTGGAGTTCAAAGCCTTACTAAAAGTAAATCCCCTGGGCACAGTGACTTCCTTAAGTCTAGCTTGGAAGTCTGATTCTCCAGAACTTCTGGATAGGATTTCCTACCCCAAATGCATGTTGTTATTGTAATGAGGTAATGGGACAATCTCTGTTATATTTCTCAGGGAATAAACCAGAAACACCAAAATATTGGTGGACAATAAGAGTGAAAGTCATAAGTTTCCATTTGTGGTATGTTTATTAGTGTTTCCTCAAAAAGATATGTCAAACTCCTAACCCTCAATACCTGTGAATATGACCTTACTTGGAAATAGGGCCTTTACATTGAGAACTGCAAAATGAAATCATCTTGGATTTGGAGCAGGCTTTAAATCTAGTGACTGATATCCTTTTAAGGGGATAGGACACAGACACACAGGAGAGAAGTTCATGCAAAGATGGGGGGCATCATGCAGCCCCAAGGCAAAAAAAAAAAAAAAAACAAACATTCAAGACAACAGAAGCTGAAAGAAGTAAAGGAAATTTTACCTCTAGAGATTCTGATGGGACTGTGGTCTTGTCAACACCTTGATTTTCAAACTCAGGCCTCCAGAATTGTGAGAGATTCTGTTTATGTTGTTTTTAGCCACTGAAGTTGTGGTAATTTGTTACAACAGCCCTGGGAAACTAATAGAGGTTTTGGTGCCAGGAAGTAGGGTGCTGCTGTAATAAATAACTAAAAATGTAGAAGTTGCTTTTGAATTGGGTAATGGGGAGGTTGGAAGAGTTTTGACATGCATGATAGAAAAAGCTCTGATGGCACTGAAAAGATGGTTAGTAGAAATATGGAATTAAAGGTGATTTTGGTGAGGGCTCAAAAGAAGAGTATAGTAGGGAAAGCATCCATTGTTTTAAAGAATACATATATTGTCGCGAGCAGAATGCTAACAGAAATGTGAATGTTAAAGGTACTTCCGGTACTGTCTCAAGGAATTGAGGAACACATCATTGGAAACTGGAGGAAAGGTGAGTCTTGTTATAAGGTGGCAGAGAACTTGGCTAAGTTGTATTCTGCTCTGTGGAAAGCAGAACTTTAAGTGATGAACTTGGATATTTAGCTGAGGAGATTTCCAAACAAAGTGTTGAAGATGTGGCCTGATTTCTCCTTGCAATTTATAGTAAAATGCAAAAGGAAAGAGAATTGAAGTAGGAACTGCTGAGCAAAAAGGAAGCAACACTTGGTGATTTGGGAGGTTCTCAGTGTAGCCAGATTGCGAAGGATGCTAAAATTATAAAATTGATTATTGAGAACACATGTTCTGGAGAGAAAGCCGGGGGTGTGGCTAGAAAACCTTTTGCTGAAGAGATGAAGTATGGAACACATGGGTCCAACTAACCATTTTAGCAGACACCAGCAATAGAGATGGGGTTATCCAGGAAAGAGCTATGGAGGACCCTCTTTGTCTACTGGTGTGGATGCCCATAACAGACATGGTAGACCTATATGGTTTTTGAGAATGTTTCATCTCTAGAACACTGCAAGGTTGAACTGAAAGGGACAGAGGTATAGAGAAGTCTATGTAAAGATGGAGACAGAGATTGGGGTTAAACCTACCACAAGTTAAGCAACCCCAGGAACCACCTGAAGCTAGAAGCAAGGACAGATTCTCCCCTAGAGCTGTCAGTGGGAGGGTAGCCCTGCTGACACCATTTTAGGCTTCTGGCCTCCGGACCTGGGAGAAAATAAATTTGTTGTTTTAGGCTACCAAGTTTGTGGCAATTTGTTATGGTATCTCTAGGAAACTAATATATCATCTCTTTCTTTGTTTCTGGTTCTGCCACTGCAAATGAAAGGACCTTTCTCTCCTAAGCTCAGACTCTTAGTAGCTTGAATACAGTCCCAGGTATACTTATTCTGGCCTTGGATATTCCAAGAGAATAAATCCCCCTCTTGTCTCCTGTTAACTGTTTCTGTGAACAACTTGCAAAACATTATAAACTATAACAAAGCCTCATAGGCATCTAAACCTTATCATCTTGGCAAAAATTAATTAGAAGTCATTTTAATGTTTTGGAAAGACTTCTAAAAATTTGTAGTCCTAGCGGGGCTAGGGGATGGTGAAATAGGTGAAGTGGTTGAAGGAGGACACTTGTCCTGATGAGCCCTGGGTGATGTATGGAAGTGCTGAATCACTGTATGGTACACCTGAAACCATTATTACACTGAGTGCTAACTAACTGGAATTTAAATAAAAACTGGACTTTAAAACTGAAAAAAATTATAGTCATGATGATAAATAAAAAATCACAAGTTCTTGCACATATCCTATCGGACTCTAGTTGTCAGACTTCTCTGCTGGTGACAATGAAACAATAAATGACTCCTTCTATTCCAATTTCAAAACATCTTAAACTTTGGTAGAGTAGGGAGAAAAGAGCAGGGCAAAGGGCTGAGAATATCAGAGGTTAGTGAACCTTTGGAGTACATTGTATGGATGTTGTTAAATTTGGTCTCTTTTTTTTTTTAAGATTTTATTTATTTATTTGAGAGAGAGAGAATGAGAGATAGAGAGCACGAGAGGGAAGAGGGTCAGAGGGAGAAGCAGACTCCCTGCTGAGCAGGAAGCCCGATGTGGGACTCGATCCCGGGACTCCAGGATCATGACCTGAGCCGAAAGCAGTCGCTTAACCAACTGAGCCACCCAGGCGCCCTAAATTTGGTCTCTTTTTAAAATAGTGTAAACTCATGCATGAATAGTCATTCCTTTAATTATTAGAGTGAGTGAATGGAAATAAAAAGTACTTAATAATAGTTCACCTTCTGGTCCATCATGTGTCTTAAGCCCATAATAATTATAGCGGTAATAATGATTTACATTCATATTTATTTATTTTATAATTTTTTATCATGTTATGTTAGTCACCATACAGTACATCATTAGTTTTTGATCTTCACAATTTACAAAAGATTTATTAATCAATTATGTATCTAGGTATCTATAAAATTTGATTTTTACAAAAACTCTGCACGCCATGTAAGGGAAGATGTTATTTTCCCAGCTTTACATATAAGGAAGTTGAGACACAGCCTTTCTCAGTTCACAAAGCATGTGTCAGATCATTGACCAGAACTCAGGCCTCCTGATTTCAGCCAGTGATCCTTTGAACATTGACTGTGTAAACATTGACCAAGTTACAAGAATCTAATCAAGTTATAGATTTATAGATTTTATTCCATTCCTATATTATAATTTGAAATTTTACACATATGAAAAACAATGTGCAAACCTCTTTGTTTAATGGCTTGCTTCTCTGAACATATGCTTTGATATTTTTTGGCTTGATAATGAAGTGAAGCAAAAGGTGGAGATGAGCTGTATTTCAATTTATTTGTTTCATTGTGAAAAGTGGCATGCTACTCTTAATACCAGTAGTTTAAGGAGAAAATGTTCACATTGTGTTGGACATAGGGTGGTGATTTTTTTATGATATAAGAAGATGGAATAGATTTTTTTTTATGTTATCTAGGACCTATGGGTGCAATGAGGTTGACCCAAAAGGGCAATTCATTATCGCTGGAAGGCCAAGGAAACTTCTAGGAAATATTTTAAAATATTTATATATTGGATTCCCTTAAATCCTTAAGAAAGGAAAATGATTCATGATTCAATGCAATGAAAGACCTGTGTGTTTTATGCTAGTAATTTGGCAGGTTTACAAAGGTAACCATTAAGGGTTTTTTTTTTTCTTTAAACTGAATGAATATGGACACATTTTGAAAGAACATTTAGACATCCTTTAAAATTAATTACCCAGTTTTAAAAAAGAACCATTAAGGAACTAATGGTTTAGCTGAATTGATACCTGGAAAATAATCTCTCTCTAATAGAAATTTGCTTCAAACATAAAATGCTTCCCAGAAAATTGCTAAAAATATAATAAATTAAGCATACCAGAGTCATAACTATTTTCTCCTTGCTGCTGTTGATGATGGTACAATAATGTATTTCCAGAATAACAGTTATTCAGGATATTTGCAACATTGGTGGGTTGAAAATACTTGTCTTTGGGAAATTTATACTCCTGAGCCTGAAGGAAGTGGTTAGTCATGCAACGTGATATGTTTCTATATACATATGTAAATGCATATAAAAACAAATGAAAACACCTACAGCATTTGAATGTTTAAATTGGAAATATAAACTTGAGAATCAAGAAATTCAAATGTTAATATTTTTGTACCAACCTTGACATACATGATGTTGCATAAGGAACTTTTCTGAGATGACTATCATAAACACAGACACCTCGAGTGGGAGGTGGAAGCACATGCTGATGTTCTCAGAAGGGGCATAGACTATGGACATTGTTGGGTCTGGAAGTATAGGAGGTACTCTAGGAATGACTGGGGATCTCAAGAATGTGGAATGATCATCTTCCTTTTCCTGAATCCTCATGTGGTCTTTCCTTCCGGTCTATGATGAATGACTGTTTAACGTTTTCTGATTGAATTTATTTGCTCTGTAAAGTAAGTCAAAATTTGAGTCTATCAGTTTATCTGATTAAGGCCTCAATAGTAGAAAAAAGAGAAACTGGCTATTTGGGTTCATGTATTGTTTTTAAAAAGACAACATTTGGCCATCCAAACTGCTTTGAAAGTCAATGCATCGTTTTACTTTGCAGAGGGATTCTCCAAAATCAAAGTCATTAGTAACCACTACAATAAAGTAGTTCTCCTCTGAATATGCCAGTCGAAAAGATAAAAGCCTTGTTTAAATTATCTAAACCAGGGGATTCCAAAAAAGATTTAGAAATTCCTATTTCTAACTTGTCTGCTTTCCCCACCCCTAGCAACTGAGGCATGCAGCTATGGTATCATTGACCTGCCACTGTTTATTTTTCTTACCTCTGAAAACTACTGGTTCCCTAGTCTATTAATCTTTTTGGGGGGACTAAAATGCTGCTTAGAGTCTATCTTCTTTCTGTTTATGTTTAAAGATCCAAAAACTTCTCTCCAGGGCATAGCCTTCCCTTTTCCCTTTGTTCAAGTTTGATGACCGCACTCTACACCTAACTCCCACGGCAGCTTTGCACAGTGGCTGAGGTGGGAAATTGGTGGAAATATGTTTGATAGAAAAAATAATAGCTGGTAGAAGATTTTGGGTTGGCTGTCACAGGTGTTAAAGCTCTTGATGGGGAGGGAATACCAAAAGATACTACTAAGCAGCCCATGAGCTCCTGGGAAGATTGACCCTCATCATGAGGGAGCTGAAACAGGGCACATTCAAAAGATCTTTGTGTGCTCCTGGTGTTCCTCTTTGACCTCAGCTTGTTTTGATGCAACTGAAGAAATAACATGCTTGGCTATGTGTGCTCCTGTCAGGATGCTGTCCTCCCCACACAATGCCCCAGGCGCTATCACCCCCTAGGAAAACACCAGTATGAACTCCTTTGTACCCTCTATCTGAATTTCTTCAGCCACACAGGAGCCCAAGACCACATGGATGCTCATTCTCAAACAGCTTGAAGTATTCTGTAATTAGGATGCATCTCCCACCTTCCTCAACCCCAAACCATTCCTCTTCACCCTCTGGAATACACAGTCATCAGAAAAACTTCCCTTCATACTTCAGCTCTTCTCAGAGTATTCCCATCTTTAACCTAAATCTGGCTTTCCCTTGAAGACACTTAAAAAGTCTTCTCAAGTAGCAGTGGCACCTTATACTACTGTATCTGGACTTAGGATAATTGTCTTTTCATGATTCTTGTTGCTGTCAGATGTGTATTCCTTCTTCTCTTCTTCTTTAAAACCCAATTCTTTTTGAAGTTGATACCGGAAGATTACCCACTATCCCAACTTACTGAAGTTTATCTAACCAAGTCCCAGATTATTTTTCTTCATTTCTTGAAGATTTTATCACACAATTCATTCCATCACTACTTCTGTCACATTTTTTTTAATTTTAATATCCTTGCAGACAATCCTGCTAATATCCTGACTTTTTAGTTCCTTGTTCTCTTCTTTGGCTAGAGTCTTCTGTGTACTTTACCCACTCTCATGGGGTTATCCTAGACTTTGTCATTAGGTAATAGCTCTCCCTCCACAGTCTCAGTGTCAAGCACCCCACTCTCCAATCCCGTCTTCAGATGTTTCTAACACATTCCTTCTATTTCTTTCCCAAACAATTCATTGGCCCTTCTGAATTTTTAGCCCCCTGGCCATACCACTTGTTTACCCCATACATTTCTCATCTCCCTCAAATTCTCATATTCCTTCCTCTAAACTTAGATTCTATATATATAGTTCACTTTTATGCTTACCTCTAGCTTATGCCTTCATTTACTTGACCTCTTTCATTGCATCTTCTTAGATACCTGCAAAATCCAACTCTGGTCATAACTCAGCTCTCAGTCTGCTCAACATCTACACATGTCAGGAGAAAACTACACACCAGTACTCCTTGATCTTATCTTAAATAAGTGAGCATTATCCACAAGTCTGATCCTAGTTCTGTCCAACAACCCTATTGATTTCCTTTGTAAATTTTCTCTTACTATGCTGGATAACTCTTTCATACTTCCTTCATTATCAACCATCCATCTCTGCCACCATCTTCTCCCTAAGATAACAAACTTGCTTTCTATCTCCCTGAGAACATAGAAACAATGAGAAGAGAACAGACACACACTGACATGACCATATCTACCCATCTACATGTTTAGTGACAATGGAGGAACTCTCAGTGTCCCTTATCTAAGGCTAGGTCCATGAAAGAGGCACTGGGTTCCAAGCTTTCTGCCCACCTTAGGGTATGGCTCCTATAGGAGGCCATTCTCTCCTGCAGCACCCATTTTTCCCTCTTTTCTTGATCATTCCCATCAGGTGATAAAGAGCTGTAATATCATCTCAAAATAATCTGACTTTTTTATTTCTCTCAATATTACTACTTACCAAAGAGCTATCCTTGGCTCCTCCCTGTACCTTTGCTGCACTCAATTAGTTATGCCTCATTCATCTCTTGTTTCCTGCTGCCATTTAGTTCAGTCCCTTCCTGCCATCTCCCTGAACAATTTGAATAGACTACTATTACCTTTCCCTTCTTTGGTTCTCTAGCCCAAACAAGAGAATTGGGTTATAGCAACACATGATGAATATAAGCAGATTTCAAGAATTTAATCTTATAAATTTTTTTGATATTCAATATCAGAACAATTTCTATTACACTTTTCAAAAACTTCATAAGGCTTACTCATTGCTTTTTGAAGAAAATTAGGATTTCTTACTCTGGTAATGAAAATGCAAAATAACACTTTCTAATTTATAAATCTTGATGGCCTTGCTGAATTTCCTCAGTGTGTACTGTGGACTTTTCCATTCCCTTTCTGTATATCTGTGGAAATTCTATCCAACCTTTTTTAAAAGAAAAAAGTAATTATAAATAGTAATGTCATAAATATCCATATTCTCCCCACTCAGAGTGAAAAACCGTTAATAATTTAGCATCTTTTACTACAGACATTTTATTTGTCAAAAGAAAAAAATATCATTGTAAAGAGGGTAAAAGGGTCTTTAATCACCACCTCTAGTCTAATTTCTCATTCTTCATTATTATCCCCTACCATAGGTCACACCATTATCTGTATTGACCTATATTCTCCCATCTAGTCTTTTTATTTTTTTACCTATGAAAAATATATGGTTGAACATAATAAAAAAAATTCTTATCTAAAATATATATGGTTGAATGATTTCTCAATTTTCTCTTCTCTGGAGCAGAATCAAGGGGTGGGAACTACTAGGGCATATTTCTGCATGAACATACTTGTCATATAGACATAGAATTCTCAACCCATCCTTCAAAGCCCAGATCTAGTACCACCTCTGCATCATCCATCTTGGTATGCAGAACTCCTGTGACAATGTTTTTGGAAATTTTTTTTATGCCATGCACCATGAAAGTGTGTGTGTGTGTGTGTGTGTGTAAAATTTAAGTGTAAATGTACTTCTTAAGATTAGCACTATCTTTTGTCGTTTTTGACACTATTTTTAGGCATCTACACCAGCATATTGCCTAGCAGAATGCACACATATACACACGACCCCCTTTACCCACACTCACATAAGTGTATATATCTTTCTCTCTGTTCACTTCTCCTACTCCACATATATAAGAATAAAGGAATGAACAATAGGGTGGTTGACTAAGGAACACATAATGCTTCAAATTCAGTAGGTGCTAGGCCGACCTCGTGGCGCAACGGTAGCGCATCTGACTCCAAATTCAGTAGGTGCTCATTATCTAAGTGATATGCTATACTGCTAATTCTTCATTCCTTTATTACACATAGCACTAGTAAAAAGTAATAAAGGGCTCTTAGCTACTTGAAATGTTCCCATAACCTATAGGAGCATCATTTGTCTTGGTGGCAGCTAGGAAGGGAGCATAGAACAATTTGTCTTTTTTTGACTCATATTTCCACTTAAATGTGGAGAGATAAAAAGCAAGAGACAGCTTGTACTAATTAGGAGGAGAAAATTTAAGAGAATATTGCTCTTGGCAGTGTTCAAAATACCAAGGTCAAACATATACATTCTGTAACTCTTTGCTTCTCAACAGAATAGTGCACTGGGTGAGAGGATTTCACGGAGGAATCTTTTTGGATTCTACAACTAGGGCCTAGCAACAGAGTCAAGAGGTTGCATGTCAATTTCTTAAATGGTCACTGGGAAACCATAAGATCCTGTTTATTCATTAAACATAGCTCTTAACATTACTCTAAGCCAGAAAGATGAATATATCTGGGTCTACTGCTTCTTTGGGGTGCCATTACATTACTTAAAAATGGCTTAGACAAAGGTTCAAGGGCTCCTTCTCCTTCCACCCCCACCTTTTTATACATCGTATAATTTAACAATGTCATGGCTTTTTGACTGACTTATCACTTGTATGTGATAACCAGTTACCAATTATCTAGTTACTTGCCTCCACAGAAAACCATACCTCCTGAAAAAAATCAATCTGTTCAGTGTCTTTTGGTCATTTATAGGCAGGTTAAGAAATAAAATAGATGTTAAGACTCAACAATTCTTATTTTGTTTATTTGGTGAAAACCCAGGTATGCCCACAAAACTGCTCATCAATGCTATCAACTTCTTAGGAAAGAATCAATAAGCCAGCTTTCTGAGATGTTCTACAAGATCAGTAACCCAATACTACCAAAATTATCATAATTAATTGAAGCTAAATTGCACCTGTCAAAATAAATATATTTTGGAATGTGGTTTCTATGATTTCTACTGTGCACACTGATTGAATTTTTAATTTAAACATTTTGATAGCCCATAATGGATATCGTAGCATCTCCCCTCTAATTGTTAAGGTTCCTGTGGAGATCATTAAACCTTAAGTAGAATTAAACACAAGTTTTCTTTCCATTTTAAACTGTTAATAAAAAATGTTAGTCCTCATTGTTCAAAGGAGGCTTGAGTTTGCTATTGTTTGTTTTCTCTATTCTTGTTTTCTCTATTCAGCATTATAAAATAATTGCAATATGCTTAGGTGCAATGTTACCTTATCATAACAATTTCCTTTTATCATTAAAACCATAGGTAGGCATCTCAACAAAAGAAGCAGGCATTTAGTAACCCCCACAAAGGGAGAGAAATCCCATAACAGGTACATATTGTGTTTCCTAAGAACTATATTTTATTCTACCAAATGCAAGCTCTGTGGGGGTAGTAGCTCTTTCTAGCTTGTAAATGACTGTATATAATTTGTCCAGTGCTCAATATAACAAATGCTCAGTAAACATCAAATAAGTGATGTTTCTGACCTTATATTACTCACACTAAATTCTCCAAATTCTAAAGTAAGTGTTGTAAATATCTATACAAATTAACTATGTCCTTGCTATTTTATACACTAAAGTAGAATCTTGACCTTAAACTTCTACATGAATCATGACTTAAAACTGTGTTTTAGATTCTGTCATAACTCATCCACCTAAGTCCCACATGTGAGAGATTAGATTTTTTTTAAAGATTTTATTTATTTATTTGACAGGGAGAGAGACAAGGAGAGAGGGAACACAAGCAGGGGGAGTGGGAGAGGGAGAAGCAGGCTTCCTGCTGAGCAGGGAGCCCGATGTGGGGCTTGATCCCAGGACCCTGGGATCATGACCTGAGCCGAAGGCAGACGCTTAACAACTGAGCCATCCAGGCGCCCAAGAGATTGGATTTTTGATATAAATCAGGAATAAAAGAACACCCTGCTAGGTGAATGCCATTCCTTTCCCTTCAGTTAGAAAACTAAAGTAAATCCTATTTCAGTGAGCCAAAAAGAAAAAAGAGATTAGCACCTAACAGAACTATTGCTTTTCTTCACCTCTATATTATACTTGGATTCTACCATTTGAGATACCTTGGAATTTTCCCATTTTTTAGGGCTTTTTATTCAGGTCTTCAAATCTCTGTATCTGGTGTGTTCTCTAACAGACTGCCATTTGGCTTTTCTTTAAGGAAGCAACTTTGGAGAACACCACAGACACTAGCTTTTCATGCTATATTTAGAAGATAATTTGCTGCAGCTTCTTGGATCGATTTTGCTATCTCAGTTACTTTGTGAGAAATAATTGACATTCTTTGTGCTATGACAACTGTATGTGGTGGATTAGTTCTAGTGGTTGACACGGGTTAGCTTCATATCAGTTACAGAATTTCACGAGGAACCAGATTCAAATTCTATGCAAGACACAAGAGATTTCCAGGAATATAGCCAGACTGAACTTTAGTAAAAGAGCAAACATGCTCTGTCTTTAAAGAAATCTTCAATTTTCCAAAGTAATGAAAAAGATGAAAACTCAGTAAGCTATTAGTAAAACAGTGTCTACTGGTCAGCATATATTGTAATTGAGGATTTTCAGGGTATGAGTATAGCTAAATACTATGATTCATTTATATTAAAGCATTACAGCCTTAAAAATAATATAGTTAAAATGACTTTTTACAAATTAATCAAGAGTAAAACTTAGCCTATGAAAAATTAATTATTTCAAAAGGATGTAGTAAGAAATACTTTATGTTTAGTTATCTTTAAAGGAGTAGGTGATGGGGATATATACTGGAGGCCATTTCCACTTGTATTCTTTTTTTTTACCTTTATTTATTTTTATTTTTATTTTTTTTTAATTTTTTATTGTTATGTTAATCACCATATATTACATCATTAGTTTTTGATGTAGTGTTCCATGATTCATTGTTTGTTCATAACACCCAGTGCTCTATGCAGAATGTGCCCTCTTTAATACCCACCACCAGGCTAACCCATCCCCCTACCCTCCTCCCCTCTAGAACCCTCAGTTTGTTTTTCAGAGTCCATCATCTCTCATGGTTCGTCTCCCCCTCTGACTTACTCCCCTTCATTCTTCCTCTCCTGCTATCTTCTTCTTTTTCTTTTTTCTTAAAATATGTTGCGTTATTTGTTTCAGAAGTACAGATCTGTGATTCAACAGTCTTGCACAATTCACAGCACTCACCATAGCACATACCCTCCCCAATGTCTATCACCCAGCCACCCCATCCCTCCCACCCCCAACCACTCCAGTAACACTCAGTTTGTTTCCTGAGATTAAGAATTCCTCATATCAGTGAGGTCATATGATACATGTCTTTCTCTGATTGACTTATTTCACTCAGCATAACACCCTCCAGTTCCATCCACGTCGTTGCAAATGGCAAGATCTCATTCCTTTTGATGGCTGCATAATATTCCATTGTGTATATATACCACTTCTTCTTTATCCATTCATCTGTCGATGGACATCTTGGCTCTTTCCACAGTTTGGCTATTGTGAACATTGCTGCTATAAACATTGGGATGCATGTACCCCTTCGGGTCCCTACATTTGTATCTTTGTGGTAAATACCCAGTAGTGCAATTGCTGGATCGAAAGGTAGCTCTAATTTCAACTGTTTGAGGAACCTCCATACTGTTTTCCATAGTGGTTGCACCAGCTTGCATTCCCACCAACAGTGTAGGAGGGTTCCCCTTTCTCCACATCCCCGCCAACATCTGTCGTTCCCTGACTTGTTAATTTTAGCCATTCTGACTGGTGTGAGGTGATATCTCATTGAGGTTTTGATTTGGATTTCCCTGATGCTGAGCGATGGTGAGCACTTTTTCATGTGCCTGTTGGCCATTTGGATGTCTTCTTTGGAAAAATGTCTGTTCATGTCTTCTGCCCATTTCTGGATTGGATTATTTGTTCTTTGGGTGTTGAGTTTGATAAGTTCTTTAGAGATTTTGGATACTAGCCCTTTATCTGATAGGTCATTTGCAAATATTTTCTCCCATTCTGTCGGTTGTCTTTTGGTTTTGTTGACTGTTTCTTTTGCTGTGCAAAAGCTTTTTATCTTGATGAAATCCCAATAGTTCATTTTTGCCCTTGCTTCCCTTGCCTTTGGTGATGTTTTAGGAAGAACTTGCTGCAGCTGAGGTCGAAGAGGTTGCTGCCTGTGTTCTCCTTTAGGATGTTGATGGACTCCTGTCTCATGTTTAGGTCTTTCAACCATTTGGAGTCTATTTTTGTGTGTGGTGTAAGGAAATGGTCCAGTTTCATTCTTCTGCATGTGGCTGTCCAATTTTCCCAACACCGTTTGTTGAAGAGACTGTCTTTTTTCCACTGGACATTCTTTCCTGCTTTGTCAAGATTAGTTGACCATAGAGTTGAGGGTCCATTTCTGGGCTCTCTATTCTGTTCCACTGATCTATGTGTCTGTTTTTGTGCCGGTACCATACTGTCTTGATGATCACAGCTTTGTAATAGAGCTGGAAGTCCGGAATTATGATGCCGCCAGCTTTGCTTTTCTTTTTCAACATTCCTCTGGCTATTCGGGGCCTCTTATGGTTCCATACAAATTTTAGGATTATTTGTTCCATTTCTTTGAAAAAAGTGGATGGTATTTTGATGGGGATTGCATTGAATGTGTAGATTGCTCTAGGTAGCATTGATATCTTCACAATGTTTGTTCTTCCACTCTATGAGCATGGAAAGTTTTTCCATTTCTTTGTGTCTTCCTCAGTTTCTTTCATGATTATTTTAGTTTTCTGAGTACAGATCCTTTGCCTCTTTGGTTACATTTATTCCTAGGTATCTTATGTTTTGGGTGCAATTGTAAATGGGATCGACTCCTTAATTTGTCTCTCTTGTGTCTCGTTGTTAGTGTATAGGAATGGCACTGATTTCTGTGCATTGATTTTATATCCTGCCACTTTACTGAATTCCTGGATGAGTTCTAGCAGTTTTGGGGTGGAGTCTTTTGGGGTTTCCACATAAAGTATCATATCATCTGCAAAGAGTAAGAGTTTGACTTCCTCTTTGCCAATTTGGATGCCTTTGAATACTTTTTGTTGTCTGATTAATATGTGCCCTCTTTAATACCCATCACCAGGCTAATCCATCCCCTCACCTCCGTCCCCTCTAGAACCCTCAGATTGTTTCTCAGAGTCCATAGTCTCTCATGGCTCATCTCCCCCTCCGATTTCCCCCTCTTCATTTTTCACTTCCTACTATCTTATTTTTTTAATATAATGTATTATTTGTTTCAGAGGTATAGGTCTGTGATTCATCAGTCTTAAACAGTTCACAGCACTCATCATAGCACATACCCTCCCCAATGTCCATCACCCAGCTACCCCATCCCTCCCACCCCCACCACTCCAGCAACCCTCAGTTTCCTGAGATTAAGAATTCCTCATATCAGTGAGATCATATGATACATGTCATTCGTGATTGACTTATTTCGCTTAGCATAACACTCACTAGTTCCATCCTCATCATTGCAAATGGCAAGATTTCGGGGTTTTTGATGGCTGCATAATATTCCATTGTATGTATACACACCACATCTTCTTTATCCATTCATCTGTTGATGGACATCTTGGTTCTTTCCACAGTTTGGCTATTGTGGACATTGCTGCTATAAACAACAGGGTGCACGTACCCCTTTGGATCCCTACATTTGTATCTTTGTGGTAAGTACCCAGTAGTGAAATTGCTGGATCGTATGGTAGCTCTATTTTCAACTGTTTGAGGAACCTCCATACTGTTTTCCAGTGTGGTTCACCAGCTTGCATTCCCACCAACAGTGTAAGAGGGTTCCCCTTTCTTCACATCCTCGCCAACATCTGTCGTTTCCTGACTTGTTAATTTTAGCGATTCTGACTGGTGTGAGGAGATATCTCATTGAGGTTTTGATTTGGATTTCCCTGATGCCAAACTATGTAGAGCACTTTTTCATGTGTCTGTTGGCCATTTGGATGTCTTCTTTGGAAAAATATCTGTTCAAGTCTTCTGCCCATTTCTTGATTGGATTATTTGTTCTTCGCATGTTGAGTTTGATAAGTTCTTTATAGATTTTGGATACTAGCCCTTTATCTAATAGGTCATTTGCAAATATCTTCTCCCATTCTGTTGGTTGTCTTTTGGTTTTGTGGACTATTTCCTTTGCTATGTAAAAGTTTTTTATCTTGATGAAATCCCAATAGTTCATTTTTGCCCTTGCTTCCCTTGCCTTTGGTGATGTTTTAGGAAGAACTTGCTGCAGCTGAGGTCAAAGAGGTTGCTGCCTGTGTTCTCCTTTAGGATGTTGATGGACTCCTGTGTCACGTCTAGGTCTTTCAACTATTTGGAGTCTATTTTTGTGTGTGGTGTAAGGAAATGGTCCAGTTTCATTCTTCTGCATGTGGCTGTCCAATTTTCCCAACACCGTTTGTTGAAGAGACTGTCTTTTTTCCACTGGACATTCTTTCCTGCTTTGTCAAAGATTAGTTGAGACCATAGAGTTGAGGGTCCATTTCTGGACTCTCTATTCTGTTCCATTGGTCTATGTGTCTGTTTTTGTGCCAGTACCATACTGTCTTGATGATGACAGCTTTGTAATACAGCTTGAAGTCTGGAATTGTGATGCCACCAGCTTTGTTTTTCTTTTTCAACATTCCTCTGGCTATTCGGGGTCTTTTCTGGTTCCATACAAATCTTAGGATTATTTGTTCTATTTCTTTGAAAAAAGTGGATGGTATTTTGATAGGGATTGCATTGAATGTGTAGATTGCTCTAGGTAGCATTCACATCTTCACAATATTTGTTCTTCTGAACCATGAGCATGGAACGTTTTTCCATTTCTTTGTGTTTTCCTCAATTTCTTTCATGAGTATTCTCTAGTTTTCTGAGTACAGATTCTTTGCTTCTTTGGTTAGATTTATTCCTAGGTATCTTATGGATTTGGGTGCAATTGTAAATGGGATCGACTCCTTAATTTGTCTCTCTTCTGTCTAGTTGTTGGTGTATAGGAATGACACTTGATTTCTGGGCATTGATTTTATATCCTGCCACTTTACTGAATTCCTGTATGAGTTCTAGCAGTTTTGGGGTGGAGTCTTTTGGGTTTTCCACATAAAGTATCATATCATCTGCAAACAGTGAGAGTTTGACTTCTTCTTTGCAGATTCTGATGCCTTTGATTTGTTTTTGTTGTCTGATTGCTGAGGCTAGAACTTCTAGTACTATGTTGAATAGCAGTGTTGATAGTGGACATCCCTGCCGCGTTCCTTCTTAGGGGAAAAGCTCTCAGCTTTTCCCCATTGAGAATGATATTTGCTGTGGGTTTTTCATAGATGGCTTTTATGGTATTGAGGTATGTACCCGCTATCCCTATCCTTTGAAGAGTTTTAATTAAGAAAGGATGATGTACTTTGTCAAATGCTTTTTCTGCATCTATTGAGAGGATCATACAGTTCTTGTTCTTTCTTTTATTAATGTATTGTATCACACTGATTGGTTTGCAGATGTCGAACCAAACTTGCAGCCCAGGAGTGAATCCCACTTGGTTGTGGTGAATAATTCTTTTAATGTACTGTTGGATCCTATTGGCTAGTATTTTGGTGAGAATTTTTGCAGCCATGTTCATCAGGGATATTGGTCTGTAGTTCTCCTTTTTGATGGGGCCTTTGTCTGATTTGGGGATCAAGGTAATGCTGGCCTCATAAAATGAGTTTGGAAGTTTTCCTTCCATTTCTATTTTTGGAACAGTTTCAGGAGAATAGGCATTAATTCTTCTTTAAATATTTGTTAGACTTCCCCTCGGAAGGTATCTGGCCCTAGGCTCTTTGTCGGGAGATTTTTGATTACTGCTTCAGTTTCCTTACTGATTATGGGTCTGTTCAGCTTTTCTATTTCTATTTCTTCCTGGGTCAGTTTTGGTAGTTCCATCTCTAGGACTGCATCCATTTCTTCCAGATTGTCTAATTTGCTGGCATATAATTGCTCATAATATGTTCATATAATTGTTTGTATTTCTTTGGTTTTTGTTGTGATCTCTCCTCTTTCATTCATGATTTTATTTATTTGGGTCCTTTCTCTTTTCTTTTTGATAAGTCTGGCCAGGGGTTTATCAATATTAATTCTTTCAGAGAACCAGCTCCTAGTTTCATTGATGTGTTCTACTCTTCTTTTGGTTTCTATTTCATTGATTTCTATTCTGATCTTTACTATTTCTTTTCTCCTGCTGGGTTTAGGCTTGATTTGCTGTTCTTTCTCCAGCTCCTTTAGGTGTAGGGTTAGGTTGTATATTTGAAACCTTTCTTCTTTCTTGAGGAAGGCTTGTATTCCTATATACTTTCCTCTTAGGACTGCCTTTGCTGTATCCCAAAGATTTTGAACAGTTGTGTTTTCATTTTCATTGGTTTCCATGAATTTTTTTTTTCTTCTTTAATTTCCTGGTTGACCCATTCATTCTGTAGTAGGATGCTCTTTAGCCTCCATGTATTTGAGTTCTTTCTGACTTTTCTCTCATGATTGAGTTCTAGTTTCAAAGCATTGTGGTCCAAAAATATGCAGGGAATGATCCCAAACTTTTGGTACCAGTTGAGACCTGATTTGTGACCTAGGATGTGATCTATTCTGGAGAATGTTCCATGTGCACTAGAGAAGAATGGTGCTTTGGGATGGAATGTTCTGAATATATCTGTGAGGTCCATTTGGTCCAGTGTGTCATTTAAAGTCTTTATTTCCTTGTTGATCTTTTGCTTAGATGATCTGTCCATTTCAGTGAGTTGAGTGTTAAAGTACCCTACTATTATTGTATTGTTGTTGATGTATTTCTTTGATTTTGTTATTAATTGGCTTATATAATTGGCTGCTCTCATGTTAGGGGCATAGATATTTACAGTTGTTAGATCTTCTTGTTGGATAGACCCTTTAAGTATGGTATAGTGTCCTTCCTCATCTCTTATTATAGTCTTTGTTTTAAAATCTAATTTGTCTGATGTAAGGATTGCCACCCCAGCTTTCTTTTGATGTCCATTAGCATGGTAAATCGTTTCCAACCCCCTCACTTTCAATCTGGAGATGTCTTTGGCTCTAAAATGAGTCTCTTGCAGACAGCATATCGATGGGTCTTGTTTTTTTTTTTATCCAATCTGATACCCTGTGTCTTTTGATTGGGGCATTTATCCCATTTCATTCAGGGTAACTATTGAAAGATATGAATTTAGTGCCATTGTATTGCCTGTAAGGTGACTGTTACTGTATATTGTCTGTGTTCCTTTCTGGTCTATGTTACTTTTAGGCTCTCTCCTTGTTTAGAGGACCCCTTTCAATATGTCTTGTAGGGCTGGTTTTGTGCTTGCAAATTCTTTTAGTGTTTGTTTGTCCTGGAAGATTTTTTTCTCTCCTTCTATTTTCAATGACAGCCTAGCTGGATATAGTATTCTTGGCTGCATATTTTTCTTGTTTAGTGATCTGAATATATCATACCTGTCCTTTCTGGCCTGCCAGGTCTCTGTGGATAGGTCTGTTGCCAGTGTAATGTTTCTACCATTGTAGGTTACAGACCTCTTGTCCCGAGCTGCTTTCAGGATTTTTCTCTTTGTCTCTGAGACTTGTAAGTTTTACTATTAGGTGTTGGGGTATTGATCTATTTTTATTGATTTTGAGGGGGGGTTCTCTGTGCCTCCTGGATTTTGATGCCTGTTTCCTTCCCCAGATTGTGGAGTTCTCTGCTATAATTTGCTCCAATATACCTTCTGCCCCTCTCTCTCTTTCTTCTTCTTCTGGGATCCCAATTATTCTAATATTGTTTTGTCTTATGGTATCACTTATCTCTCAGATTCTGCCCTTGTGATCCAGTAGCTGTTTATCTCTTTTCCTCAGCTTCTTTATTCTCCATCATCTGGTCTTCTGTATCACCATCTCTTTTCTGCCTCATTTATCCTAGCAGTTAGAGTCTCCTTTTTTGATTGCATCTCATTAATAGCCTTTGTGATTTCAACTTGTTTAGATTTTAGTTCTTTTATTTCTACAGAAAGGGTTTCTTTAGTATCTTCCATGCCTTTTTCAAGCCCAGCTAGTATTTTTATAATTGTCATTCTGAACTCTAGTTCCGACATCTTACAAATGTCCATATTTATTAGGTCCCTGGCAGTCGGTACTGCCTCTTGTTCTTTTTTTTTTTTTGAGGTGAGTTTTTCCGTCTTGTCATTTTGTCCAGAGGAGAATAGATGAATGAGAGAACAAAATGCTAATCAGGTAACAACAACCCCAGAAAAATATACAGTAAACAAATCAGAAGAGACCTGAAATTGGGGGAAAAGAAAGGGAAAGAAAAAAAAAAGAGAGAGAGAAAAAGGAAAAGGAAAAAAAAGAATATGATCAAATATAATCAGGCTGGTGAACAGATCAGTGCCACACACTAGATTTTGGGTGTACTTTCGTCTATTAGAAGAAACAGCCTTCCAAAACTGTAAAGAAAGAAGAACTTATATATGTACAAAAATAAGGGTAAATACGATGAAGGAATGGAATATGACTGTAAAGATGAGAATTATAAAAGATTTTATAAAAGGAATTGATAAGAAGTTGGTTGAAAGAAGAAAGAATAGAAATTTAACAAAACAAAACAAAACAAAAAAAGAATGTGATCAGGCAGGAGACTAGAACAGAGCCATACACTAGAGATTAGGGTATATTTTGTTCTAAGAAACTGTATCCCAAAATTTTAAAGAGAGAACAACTTATACATATAGCAAAAATAAGGTTAACTACAATGAAGGGATAGAATATGACTCTAAAAATGAAAAATAAAAAAGATTTTTAAAAAAGGATTGATAAGATGTTGTTTGAAAAAGGGAAAAAATTTCAAAGAAAATACGAAAAGAAAAAAAGAAAATTAAAAAAATTAACTTTGAAAGACTAAAGGATCATGGGAAAAAAGCCATGAATTCTATGTGCAATATTCCTCTCGCATTGGTGTTCTGCCGTTCTCATTGATTGGTAAACTTGGTCTTGGCTGGCTGTTCTTGCTGATCTTCTGGGGGAGGGGCCTGTTGCCATGGTTCCAAAATATCTTTGCCGGCGGCAGAATTGCCCTGCCCTTACGGGGGGTCAGGCTAAGTAATCTGCTCAGGTTTGCTCTCGGGAGCTTTTGTTCCCTGCAAGCTTTCCGTACAGCTTTGGAGGATGAGAGTGAAAATGGTGGCCTCCCAATCTCTGCCCCAGAGGAGCCGAGAACTCGGGGCCCCACTCCTCAGTGAGCCCCCAGAGAAAAGCATTCAATCACTCCTGTCTCCCTGGTCTCTGGCCACACTCCGTGCTTACCTGGCCTGTGACCAAGCATTTCTATCTGCAGTACCTGACCCCGTGTGGAGTCTCCAAACCCAGCAGATCCCTGCTGTGCGCTCTCTTGCCTCTCCTCCTGGGTGAGGAATTGGAATCTCCCCGGATCTGCCGCTGGTTGGGTCCCTGCTGGAGGAGCAGTGGCCTGACTGTGCTGCAGACCACGGTTTATGGCAACCCTGAGCTGAGAGCCCATGGCTCAGCTCCATCTCTGCAGCCGGCTTCCCCGCTCTGATACCTGGGAGCTGTGCTGCACTCAGGCACCCCCAGTCTTTCTGTGACCCTGAGGGTCCTGAGACCACACTGTCCCAGCAAGTGTTCCACCCCCCGCTTAGCCACTGGAGCGACATCCCTCAGCGGAGCCAACTTCTAAAAGTTCCAATTTTGTACTCTGCTGCTCTATCACTTGCCAGAAGCGGCTGATGGAGGCCCCCTCCCCCACCATCTATCTTCCCAAATATAGCCTTGGATTCACTTCTCTGCACATCCTACCTTCCAGAAAATGGTCGTGTTTCTGTTCAGAGAGTTGCTGCTATTGTTTTCTTCAAACTCCTGTTGAGTTCGTAGGTGTTCAGAATGGTTTGATCCCTATCTAGCTGAATTCCTGGGACCAGACGAAATTTAGGTCTCCCACTCCTCTGCCATCTTGCTCTGCCTCGAGTTGAATTTCCTTTTGTGATCATTGTTCAAGTCGTTTACCTTCTCACATTTTATACTCCCAGAGCTTATTTTGCTTTAGTATTCCAAGTTTAGATATAAAGACCTAGTCTCTATGACCTTAAAAATAAATGTTATTCACTCTTTCACTTAAGTGGTCTCATATCTTGCAGCTCCTCTACACTTAGCTGATATTACTGTATTTAACCTTACATTGTTCTGACTGAGAAGTGACAGGACTTTGTAATATAATCTGTATGTTGGCGACAGGAGAGGAATGACTTGAATTTGAACTAATGCCAACACAAAGCCAAAATACCCAATTACAAAGTACAATTTATATCACCCCAAAGTATCCAAACAATATAGAGAATAGTTTACTAATACACAGATTTATTATTCAAAATGGGTCTATGGAACTTAACTCATTGGTCAAATTCTTAATTTTGTTTGTGTTTCACTTCACAGTTGACCAGATGATTCATATTTACATACCTTCAGAACCATGTCTCTCTACTTGGTTTCTGTAAAACTATTTACATTCAGACTTCAGGGGTCTTGATTCCTGTGAGTGTATTTTTGGCCACCAACCATATTGAATCTTGTCTGCCTAACTGAACCTAAGCACTTTAAAAGATTTTCCTCACTTTCAAATATTTTTTTACAGTACTTCTAGCTTTTTTAGTCCTTTTTAAGATTAAACATCATCCTTTCCTCTCTTCCTTTTCTCTGTCTCCTTCCTGCCTACTTCTTTCCCTTCCACCCTCCCTCTTTCCTTTCCTCCTTTCTTTCATTAGTTCTTTATTCACTTAACCCAACCTAGGTAGAGGCTTTTTTGGTGCCAAGATGTTTTTGTCAAAATTGAATTCTCATTTGAAACAGTCTCAAACCTATATACATGGAGTATCTTTTCTGTGTTCCAGTAAATAGAGATAGCAACATAATTCACCCAAAATTACAGGCCATGTAATTTATCCCATGGTGGCTAAGTGATGCCAAACACTGATAGACCTCATTTGCTGAACATTCCTTCCTTGGGAAATGGTTGATTTGCTCAATTTTATAAAACAGTAGCTATGCTGAATTGTCCCATTCTCAAAGTCATGTCTATTTTAGTCATCTCAGATTTTTATAAGTAGAGGAGCTATTGCTCTATTGCCTATGTAAAGATGGGTTTTATAAAGTTTATTTTTATAACATATAGTAATTAGCCAGTGGAGACTTTGTAAAAGGGTACACACTTCCAATATAACATGAATACATTCTGGGCATCTCATGTACAATATGGTGATTATAATTAATAATACTGTATTGTACCCCTAAAATTTGCTAAGACAGTAGATCTCAAGTGTCCTCACTACATACACAAAGGTAACTGTGAGGTAATGAATATATTAATTAGCCTGATTGTGGTCACCATTTCACAATATAGAGGTATATCAAATTACTATGCTGTACATGGTAAGTCTATAAACTTTTTGTCAATTATACCTTAATAAGGCTGGAAAAAAATCTACCAGACATTAAAGTAGTGGATATTGTGGTTGTATATAGAGAAGTGTGCTCAGAGGAGTTACTGGGTGAAAAATGTTCTATAATAGAAAAGGATAGCTCTGAATTAAGAAGCCATTGTTGAGGGTGAGTATTCTTTATTCAACAGTGAGAGCTGGAGAAAGCATCTGAATAATTTGGCCTGGGGCACTCAGAGAACAACATAAAGCGTAGAGATAGCCATACACACAGACACGAGTGCACGCACACCTTATAGTCATGTACACACATACCATGTGTCCATGTGTCCATCAAGACAGCATAGAGAAGAAAGGTGGGCTATCAGTTGCTAAGGAAAATAGTTTCAGCCTCAGTCTGAACTAACTAGTCAGAATAGCCAGGGTTTCCTTAAGAATCAGAGATTTATACAATTAGAATTAGCTCAGGTGACCTACCTATGGTCAAGAGGATGAGAATTTAGACTTCTCTCTCTAACTTTCTTTTCCCTAGATTCCTTATCTGGAAAACTAGGTAAACTTCCATATCCCCAATACAAGCTGAATATGAGGTAAAATCACCATTTTACCCTAGAGACGAGAGAATTCAAACTTCAAACTTCAGACTTCTTTACTCTATCTTGCCTACCCCAAGATACCTACCTAGAAAATAAAGCAGATTTCTATATACTAAATACAAGCTGAATTTGCAGTGAAATCAGCAAATGCAAAGGAGAGGAAAAGGGGAAAACGCTGGGGTCCCAGAGCCTCAGGGATGATGGTGATCATATGTATCTGGGATGATGATATGAAGAAAGCTCACCAAGAGCTATGGTGGGCCTAGAAATAAGGCTTATGTTGACATGATTATAGATAGTTCATTAGAGAAATAGAATTGACAGATAACATAAAAACATTTCTGCACTATTTTGCCAAAGAGTACTTAGATTTTTTGGATTTGTAAAACAATCTCAGTTTCAATTTTGGACTCCCTTAAATTATTTCTTGATATAATTCAAGGTCAATCTACAGATAAAGAATAACAATTTATGAGTTTATTCAATTTAAGATCCAGAATTTTTACTTCTAAAATTTTTACTCCTAAAATTTTACAAATTTTATTTGAGGACAGCTAGCACAAGGAATAATTCTAAGTTGGCATGGGATGAGCAAAGTTTGATATTTTTTATTAGGACTTTTGAACTCTGACATTATTGTAAGTAAAAAGATTTTATTTTATTTTTTTTTTGAAATTTGCAAATCCTTTTAAGAATAGCAAGAGTCGAAGGCCAGAAATACAGACTCAATTCCAGAGATCCTAGAAATACTAATATTTCCTATCCTTCTTTAGATCTTCTTTTCATTGTTGAAATAATGCATACTATTTTTGTATGTAAAAATGAGGCATGAAGAGAGTTTTTTGCTGGATGCTCCTTGACTGCTCAGTATTTGTACTGGAGTTGGAACTTCCCAGCCTAGCAACCCTGCCTGTCATAACATACCCATGATGACTTGATGACTTGTTACTATTTGTTCTTTCTGCGTTATGCAGACATCATTCTTTCAGACATTCATCATCACTCTAATGTAAATAAGCATCCTCTAAAAGCTAAAGCTCCAATGGTTTCATTTGATCAGAAACCCCTCGGTGATTAACATAACAATAAAAAAGAAAAAAAGAAAAAAAAGAAATCCCTCAGTAGCAACCTCACCTGGGTTGTAGAAGTTGATTCAGCATGAAAGCCTATTTCTGCTCTTCAGCCCCTGTGACCTGCCTGTGTTCTGAATGGAACATTCAATTACTATTACTCTTCCTGTTTTCTAACCTTTGCCCATTGTGAGCCCTTCAATATGAATAAAAACTTCAGTGTTCCAAAGAGAAAATCATGAGTCCTAAATGTATCCATCAAGTACAATGTAGTTGCCTGGCCAGCTCTAGGCATAGAAAAAGAAGAACTCCCTGCTGTGCCCTCCTGTCTGAGAAAAGAGTTCACTGACATCTTTTAGTCTTTTCTCCATGGGAGCTTATTTCCTTTTCTCCATCCATGGCATTTCTAAGATCCACATCCTCAGAAAAAGAAAGGGAGAAGAAAAAGACAAGCATGAAATGCAACCGTAAACTGCATTTTGAAATTTATAGTAATAATAGGATAATAAGGCAGAGGCTCCATGGTCTCCTATCAAGGTTTAGTTTCAAGGGATGACCTGTATATGCCTGAGACTTTTGCTGCAACCAGGAGGATCCTACCTATCAATTTTCAGGCATCAAACTGCAGCCCTTTCTTTGATCTCAGTAATAGATGACTAGGAGGCAGTTTAGGTGGAGGTTGAACACCGTACGTACTTTGCAAAGCTATGTAACCTTGAAGTTTATGAGTGTTTGCCTGTGTTTGGGAGCAGGAAGATATGGACTACAATTAAATGCCCTGATCAAACAAGTGAGTTTCATAATACCCTTTTCCAAATCTCATTCTTCTAGTATTATCCATCTCAATGAATGGAGACCCAAGAGTAACCTGTAAACAAATTGTAACCTTCCTCTCTCATATTCCCTGAATTCAAACTTCAAATCCTACCATAATTAACTCATCTATTCACATTTCTCCACCCCATTCTCTAACTCAGGCCATCACCAAATCTTGCCTGGATTCCTAAAAGTGTCCTGAGAATGATCTTCTTAGCTTCAATTTTGGTTCCCTCTCATGTATAGTCTACACCTCAGACAAAATGATCTTTCTGAAAGGTAGAAATCCTTACAGTACTCAATGGTATTATTGTCCTCAAAATCCCAGATTCCTTAGCATTGGTTTGCAATACTGGGCAGTATCTATTTCCTACTAATATCCCCATCTTTATCTCTCACCCTTTATCTGTACTGAACTAAATGATCCCCAGGTTCTTCCACCTCTAATCCTACATTTTGACACATGGTTTCTTTTTCCTATAACGCAGTCTTGCCTTATTGGCTTCCTCCCACTTATCTTTTAGTTCTCAGACTTCCCTGGTCCTTGGACATGGTTAGGCTCCTCTACTACTATCCCTTTAGTTCCTCTCTCGTTACCCTTATTTACATTGCTGTAATCACTGCAGGTATATCTTCCCTGTTAGGAATGAAAACTCCATGATTGCTCTGAGGACAGGGAAGGCACCTCAACTTTTGTTTACTGCCATATGCCCATGACTCCATAATGTTTGTCAAATGAAAGGTTGCATTAACTTTTCTATACCCTCTGAGATCCATCCTTCCTTCCTCCCTTCCTTCCTTCCTTCCTTCCTCCCTTCCTTCCTTCCTTCTTTGAGTTTATGGTGAAAACCCTGGGAAGCCATTGGAGGGTTTAAAGGAGAGAGTTTCTTGATCTGTAAGAGGACCTTTCAGGCTGCTGTATAAGAGGTTTGGGGGTAAAAGCAGGGAAAATGGTTAGGAGGCTGATACAATAATCTGGGCATAAATCCTGGAAAGGGTGGTAATAGTGGAGATAGGAAGGCTTCACATACAGGGAGATGTATATTCTTTCCTGAAGAAATAGATAGGAGATAAAAGTAAAAGTAAAGGAGGCTCAAAATTTTTTGTCCTGAGTGATATTGGTGCTACCATGAGATGGCGAAGATTTGAAGGCTTGTAGGGGATATCAGATAAAGAGCTTAGTGTGGGTAAGCTAAATTTGAGGAGCTAAATAAGTATGTCACTTGGGAAGTTGTATATGTTACCATGTAGCTCAAGGGAGATGTCTGAGAAGGAAGGAGTTACTTGAGAGTCATTAGAGTGTAACTAGTACTTAGAGACAGGCCAAATTTCCTCCAGGGTATGAAGGTAAGAAGAAGAGGTGAACACTCATTTTTTAAATTTACCCCTAACTGATAAATCTCTATTCACTGACTCATCCTAATATATTTTTTAAATTTCTCTGGATTAATAGCTACTCACTTTTTCTTTGAATAAGTCTTTCTTCAGATGCATCCAGGACTAAGCAAGTGCTGTAAGGCCAGAGCAAAGCAAATGTGTTAGTCTGTTCAGGCTGCTATAACCTGAACAGACTAACCAGTACCATAGACTGGGTGGCTTACAAAGCCACATTTATAGAAGTTTATATCTCACATTTCTGGAGGTTGGAAGTCTGAGATCAGAGTACCAACATCGTCGCATTCTGGTGAGATCCCTCTTCGCAGATGCAGACTTCCAACTTCTCGTTGTATCTTTATATGGTGGGGAGTGGAGCAACTGAAAGGGCACTGATCCCATTCATGAGGGCTCTATCCTCATAACTGCTACTAATAACCACCTGAAGATCCCACTTCCTGATACCATCACACTAGGTGGTAGGGTTTCAAAAGAGAATTTGGGGAGAACAAAAACATTCAGTCTATAACAGCAAGGGTACTGAATAGGTTTTAAAGAATGCATTTGATATTTCAAGAATTTATGTGAAATACAAGTAACTGGAGAAATTTCTCAACCTTATTTTACAATTTAGTATTTTTTAGAATATGTGTAAACATGAGGTAGAAGACACTATAATTTTCAGTCTTAATACTGCCTTGGGCTGACTCTGAACATGGTACTGGCCTCCCTAAGAAACAAATGTCAGTTCATCCTGTTCATTTTTCATCTGTATTTTTTATTTTTTTTAAGTTTTTATTTAAATTTCAGTTTCAGTTTGACTCTCTGTCTGCTGATTTATTTTGTTTCTTAAATTCCACATTTGAGTGAACTCATATGTGGAATGATTTCTCTAACTGACCTATTTCACTTAGCATAATATACTTTAGCTCCATCCCTGTCTTCTCAAATGGCAAGATTTCATTCTTTTTTATGGCTGAGGAATATTCCATTCTGTGTGGGAATATATATGCGGTATATACCATATACCGCATATATGTTTCATTGTAATATTCCTTTGTGTGTATACACACACACACACACACACACACACACACACACACACACACACACACCTTCTTTATCCATTCATTAGTCAATGGACACTTGGGCTGTTTCCATAATTTGGCTTCTGTAGATAATGCTGCTGTTAACATCAGGATGCATGTATCCCTTTAAATTAGGATTTTTGTGTTCTTTGGGTAAATACCTAGTAGTGCTATTGCTAGATCATAGGGGAGTTTTATTTTTAACTTTTTGAGGAACCCGCATACTATTTTTTAAATACTTTTTTAAATTTCAGCATTAAATAAAGTAAAAGTGACTATGCATAAATGTATAATGCTCTGCATTTAGTGGACATTTTGCTTGTTTATTAACCTTACTCAGTGGTGGATGAAACTCAAGGGACTTTAAAAATCATATAAATCCAGGGCGCCTGGGTGGCTCAGTTCGTTAAGCGACTGCCTTCGGCTCAGGTCATGATCCTGGAGTCCCGGGATCGAGTCCCACGTCGGACTCCCTGCTCAGCGGGGAGTCTGCTTCTCCCTCTGACCCTGCTCTCTCTCTCTCTCTCTCTCTCTCTCAAGTAAATAAATAAAATCTTTAAAAAAAATTTAAAAAAATCATATAAATCCAGATGAGCTTCACAAAAGCAACTTTTTCACGAGGACTCTAATATTTTGTCCTCAGATATTTTATTTTTGTGAGTTTTTTCCTACATAGGTATTGAGAAGTTGTCAAATACAAGGTCAGACAGGAATATTGAGAGTCCACTACATGCTTGGCCTGGTTCTAAATGCTGGGGTTATAATAGCTGTTTATGACATGGATAAAATTATTTGCTCTTAATGCAGCACATATTCAATAAACTAAATGAACAAATGAAACTTGTATGCTAAATAGTAATGGATGCTACAGATAAACACAAAACTGTGTTGAGGAAATAGGACTGGGTTGTGGGTAGGTTTGCAATTGTAAGTGGAATGATCAGAGGTGGCCTCAATGAAAATATTTGAGTAAAAGTGTGAAAGAAGTAAAGGAGTAAGCCATGTAGAAATCCCTAAAAAGAGCATTGTAGGTGGAGGGAATGGGGAAAACAGAATGATGAGGCTGAAACATGTCTGGCATGTTTGAGAAACAGCAGAAGAACAGCCTGTCTGGAGCCAAGTAAAGGAGAAGGGAGAGCAGTAGGAAAGGAGGTTGGAGAAATGGTGGGGGCCAGATCATGAAAAGCCTTTAAACCATTGTGGTGATTTGGCACTGAATTATTGGAAAACCATTAGAGGTTTTATTTATTTTTTTTTAAGATTTTATTTATTTATTTGACAGAGAGAGACACAGCGAGAGAGGGAACACAAGCAGGAGGAGTGGGAGAGGCAGGCTTCCCGCGGAGCAGGAAGCCCAGTGTGGGACTCGATCCCAGCACCCTGGATCATGACCTGAGCTGAAGGCAGACATTAACAACTGAGCCACCCAGGCGCCCCCCATTAGAGGTTTTAATCAGAGGAGTAACATAAGCTCACAATTTGAAAGGATCCCTTTGGTTGCCTTGTGAGAATGGATATCAGGAACAGGGGACGGGAGAGAAAGCAAGGAGAACTCTAGAAGTTTATTGCAATAATACAGGTGAGGTAATGATTAGCAATGACAGCGCACCATAGGTGTTAACAGTGGAGGTAGTGAGTCTTGACCAGAAGCATTTTAGAAGCACAGCTACTAGGACTTGCTAAAGCAGTGTACGAGGATTGTAAGAGAAAGGAGTCAAGAATGACGTGAAGGTTTTTGGCCAATAAAATTGGAAGAAGAGTACTACCATTTACTGAGATAGTGAAGACTGTAGGAGGGACAGGTTTGAGGATGAAGATCCTCTTCCCTTGTTTTTAGAATTAAGATATGAAAAAGGAGGTGAAAACCTACCAGGAGCTTAGCTTCTTCAGCACTAAAATGAGAGTAATGAACTTAACATTTCAGGTCCCTAAAAGTATTAAAATCCTATCAATTTTTAATACACATTAATGATTTTATCTCCTATGAACTATCTACTGATTCCAATATGGCTAATCCTTTTTTTTCAAGATTTTATTTATTTATTTGACAGAGAGAGAGAGTGTGAGAGCAGGAACACAAGCGGGGGAGTGGGAGAGGGGGAAGCAGGCTTCCCACCTAAGCAGGGAGCCCGATGTGGTGCTCGATCCAGCACCATGGGATCATGACCTGAGCCAAAGGCAGATGCTTAACAACTGAGCCACCCAGCGCCCCAAATATGACTAATCTTTTTGTAAGTTTGACTCAAATAAATAAAATGTTTAATTGTATTTTTTTTATGTAGAATCATTAATCATTTTCAAAATGTTGAGGATAAATACTTATGATATTCCATCATGGTGTGGCTTACATATAATTTTAAGAACATTTTATTAGGAATAGCTTTACATAAGATTTCAAACCTTTTTCTTATCAACCCATTAATTTTTCTAAATACAGTAAACTCTACAAAATGGTGATAACAACAAAACTGAACTATGAATAAAGAATAACTACACACGGAACTTTAAAAAAAAAACTCTTCAATGTTTTTATTACATTCTATTTTTTAACTCTCCAGGAAAATGAAGCTAATGTGCATTCATATTAGAATCCAAATTCCTTTGCAAACCAGAGTGAATGTATGAATTGTTCATTATATGCTAAAATCTAAAATAGATGAATTTTTATCATCCTTAGCATTCTTCAACTGTTCTAAATGGTCCCTCTGGAGATCTAGCTTTCTCTCTTTCTCTCTCTTTCTCTCTCCTCCCACCCGCCCTTTCACCTTTTTCTTTTCTTTTTTTTTTTGTCCATAAAGAGCTGTGAATTCTATTGTCTCTTAAAAACAATTTCACTTGCTATCAATTTTCTTACCTGAAGACTTCCTTGATACTATAATCACTAGCAAAAACTTCAATCTCACATTTTATGTGTAACAATTCAACACTTTTTTTTACAGTTTTTCAAGCACAGTTTCTCAAACATACCTGATGTATGTGTGACATTGATGGGTTCTCAGAAAAATGGCTGGACGGTCAGCAAATCTTTGACTCTGCTCAGTACTCACAACACCCAGTATGTCAAGGCTTATTGGCTCTTTCAAGCTTAAAGATTGAAGAATTTCAGTGTATTTTTTGGCAACCCAGCATATAAATGCCAAATAACTAGTGAGGTCATTCCCAGACTGGACTAGACATTGGAATTGGTTTTTAAAAATGTGTTCTGTGGCATTTAATTATACCCCCATGATCTTCCATTACAAACCAAATCAAATTAAACCAAACAAAAATTCTCAAAATTTTCTTTCAGCCCAGCTGTCACTCTTTTTCCCTTTAAAGCCAACCTCCCTCCCCACAGAGTCTGCTGAAACTGTTTTCCTCACAGTTGATCTCTGAATTGCCAAATCCAGGGAGGCCTCTTCTATCCTTTTCTTTTTTTTTTAATTATTTTTTAAATTTTATTTTAAGGAGGCTCCACACCCAATGTGGGGCTTGAACTCATGACCCTGAGACTGAATTGCATGCTCTACTGACTGAGCCAGTCAGACACCCCTATCCTTTCCTTTTCTGTGACCTGAGCATTTAATTCTTTTGGTCCAAACACATCTAACCAAACTCATCTTCCCTTCGCTCTCATGACATTATGCTCTCTTTGTTTTATTCCTCCATTTAGTTCTTTTATTTTTAGGGTTCCCTAATTCTGCCTTTCCTTAGATAGTGATATTTAATTCTTCTTCCTGACTCAGAATTCTTCTTGACTTTTCAAAAGAGTGACCTTAGAAGTGCTGACTGCAGGTCAAAGACGTGAGAGCTAAAACTTTAATCAACTGGCATTTTAATATATGTAGAATTTTTATTATAATAGGACAAATATGAAAATAATTGAGAAGAGAATAAAGCAATAAATAGATCAGAGGAAGCTAAGCATGTGGTGTGGTCACAGTACAGGCTTATATGCTAACATGTGAAATTAATAAAATGCTTGACAGTCAGTGACTTGGAGTATTGAATCCCCATCCTCTTAAATTTTGTAATTCATATGTAAGTTATAGGCTGGCCTTAAAATTGCTTTTTAAAATGGATATGGGTGCCTGGGGGGCTCAGTCGGTTAAGCGTCTGCCTTTGGCTCAGGTCATGATCCCAGGGTCCCGAGATCAAGCCCCGCATCGGGCTCCCTGCTCAGTGGAGGGCCTGCTTCTCACTCTCCCTCTGACCCTAACTGCACCCCCCATCCCATGTTCTCTCCCTCTCCCTTTCTTGCAAATAAAATCTTTCAAATGGATAAACAATTATTTTGACTTTTGATTTTAAGTTGAAATCCATGACAGAAATTGGGTTTGGGTCATTCACTACTCATTCTAAATCAAAGCAAGAAAGCCGAAGGCTACATTTTCCAGATTCCCTTGCAGGTATGGTTTTTGCACACAAATGAGATGCAATCTTGAGTAAGATTTGGGTTCATAACTGAATAACCTGAGGTTGAGGGGCTTCCATTGTGTGGGTAAAGATATTAGCAGAAGCAGCGTGGTCCTGGAGCCAATAGCCCTAACGGTGGCTTCCTGATTCAGCAGATAGCAGCTTCATTGTTTGGCATCTTCCTAATGGTGCGGCTTCCTTCAAGGGTCAATACTGGGCAACACCTTCATGTTTCTACATCAGCCATCTACAGAAGCAAGAGCAGCAGCATCCTATTCTTTTTTCACTCTCCTGTGTCTTTAGCAAGCTGTACTCTGCATCTGAAAGACCTTTCTTTTATCTGCCTGAATCACATAAACTTGGCTTTCTAGACTCAGTCAATGTATCAGTTTATCATAGAAGGTTTTCCTAGCATCCCCCATCCTTACACCCCATTGTCCTGGATATTAGGTCACCCTCCCTCATGTTCTCTTTTATACCTTGTTTATCCCCAACTTACTGAGCAGCACCCACCATTATATTCACTGGCTTATTTATAGTTCCTAACCATATAGTAAAAGACTTGTGAATAGAAACTCTTGTTTTTGCTTATGTTTTAACTATAAAACCTTAGCCCCAAGTATGATATTTGGTACATAGTAGGCATTCAATACAGGAATTAATGAAGTAATGAGTAAATGGATATCTGAGTGCCAGTGAAAGGCTTTAAATGGTACTTTGGCCTTTCCATTAAAATAATTATTTCTAAACACATATGTGAAAATATTCCCCAAAGGAGAAACCTAATCACTCTGTAATTCATATGAAGTAGCAATCTAATCCACTCTTGTACAGAGCTTTCATGAATATCAGATCCATGAAGCATCATTGAATTCCCTAATTCTTTCTTTCCTGATAAGAGCCCATTAATTTAACTGGAAAAAAGGGCTTGCTGCCAGGCTCTGTTTTGGTGTGAGGCAAACATTTTACTACCAAAAATTTTAAGAGGGCATAGCAAAATTGAAATAACAGGGATGATTGGTTTCTTTAGTAGCTTTTACCCTCATAATTGTTCTATCTCGTTTGTTCAGTTACTACCAAAGGAGAGACAGAATATGGACTCAGGTGGTTGGAAGAATTTCTTTAAATGTTAGATTCACAATATAGACATTTTAGAATTGCAACACACTGATAAAAGACCTTTTCATTTATAGTTCTTTTACATGTGATTTTGGCAATGGTTGTGGGTTTTTTATATCAACAGTATTGTCACAAGGGAAACATAAAATAGTAATAGAGGGAAACTTCGTAGTTGTGTTTGCTGATGACAATACCTGGTAAATCAAGTATAACCATCTTTTAAAATCTGAGTTAATTGTGTTTATGTCTTCCAAACATCTAACTGCATAGGTAAAGATAACTGGTAAGCTTTTCTTTTTCTGATAAAGTAGGAAGAATGTTTGTATGTGCTGAATTATAGATCATAAATGAAAAAAGCATGAAACCATTAAGATATTATTATACTGCTATGCTGTCTACAGAATAGGAATGAGGAAATTTTTTTTCTTTTTTTAAGTAGGCTCCACACACTGGATGTGGAGCCCAGTGCAGAGCTGGAACTCAGGACCGAGATCAAGACATGAGCTGAGATCAAGAGCCAGGTTTTAACCAACCGAGCCACCCAGGCACCACTTTTAACCTAATATAGTTACTGTGGTACAGTGAAAATCTTATTTTCGATTAAAAGAATTTTTTTATTTTCTATGTTTGTCAACTGGCTTTCACTGGATGTATGTTCTCCATCAACAAAATACAGTACATTGCTCTGAACACCATTCATTCATTCGATAAAGATGTATTTAGCACTATTGTAGACACTAAGGAGACAGTGGTAATAAAACCATGGACATGGTGCTGGTATTGGCCTCATTCAAATTTATAGGTGGTGGCTAGAAAAAGGGTATACAAGTAACGTTAAACAAAGAGAAGATAGTAATAAGTGCTGTGAGGGAGATTAACAGTAGACATGGCTACTTCATGAGCTCTCATGAGCTCTCAACTCACAGTGTCTTTGCACATTGCTGGGCATCTCCAGACTGCCCCCCAAGATTCCCATGTTGTTGTTGACAGTGTCCCCTACCCAGCTGTTAGCATGCTAACTAACCCTTAGGTCATGCTGGGCAGGCTTTTCTGAGAAGAGCATCTGGCCATCTTGCTCCCGGCTTTCCAGCACTTAATGGTCCTCCAACTCCCTTCTCTCTTACAGAACTTTACACTTATTACAGAATACTTAATACCCTAGTCAGAAGTATTTGCATTTGACTGATTTCAGTGATCTGGGCTTTGCTGACAACACATGTGAATATTTGTTCAGCTGTTTATAAAGCTAAGAATCGCTCGTGGTGGTGTCGCTTAGGTAGAGAAAGTAGTTCTGCACCAAAACAGTGAATATGTCACTAATTTTATGTGGACAAAAATTAGGAATTAGGTAAATGATTTAGATTTGGGAGGATTTGTAGAACCTCATTAGCAGCATTGTAGGGCCATTTAGCTAGGACTCTGAGGCGTGGCAGTGTTCTGGGTTTATCTCAGGAGAATAGGTTCCAGGTGCTGCTGGTCACCATCCTGTATGACGTTGTGCAAATTATGTTTCTGACACCTGGGTTCATCCCTGATAATTCCAAATAGAAACAACTGCTTTACCTGATTTCCAGTAGACTAGGAGGTTTAAATGGAAGTGTGCCACAGGATTATATACTGATAGTTTTTCCCTAAATTTAGAATTAAAAAAAAGTGACTAAAGTAATACTTATGAGAATAAAAAAAGAGAATGAAGTAATACTTATGAGGACCAGCTAGATGCCAGGATATAATCAATGTAAGCAAAGTTGTCCTTAAGTTACAGATGAGGAAACTAATAGAAGATAAGTGATTTACCCAAAGACACATACATTGGTAATAGGTATTACCGAAATAAGAAGCCATTTGATACAATGTCCTATTCTCTTTTTCTTAAGTAGAAACATTTACAATGTGACTTGTATTTCATGTCCTTAGAAGATGAGTATTCAAATGTGGTATTCAAACCCCATTCTTTAGAGTGGAGACCTTCAGAATGGTTTGGTTCTTGTTCTTATTCACCAAAATGGGCCTATTTTCACCGGATTTACAGACTGTCCTCTTTAAAAAACTTGAGTTCTTAGGTTAACATGAATGAGTGAATGATGAATAAATGAATGCCCCTCATGTAGGCTATGGTAAATTGGCAAAATTTCTTGAGAACTAGCCAACGTTTTGCTCTCATAAGGAAGGCTGCATAGATTCCCAGGATAATTTTCTTAAACAATTGGGTAAAATACCCAAATGCTTAAGAATGTTGGTTGGTTTATTCAGTATTGTCTCCAAGGAAACTCTCTCTCTCTTTTTTTTTTTTTTTCCTGTAGCCTGAGAATTAGTGTGTAGGAGGGATCCTGTGGAAGGACCTGTTAAATTATGTTAAATATTCATTTCCTCATTTTAGCATCTGGATAAAGACTTTTTTACACTTTGGAAAATGCATATCCAAAGGAAACTTAATTGACTTGGCAAACTATCTTTCTCCCAACAAGAAGGATAAATAAATTGGAACCATATATTTTCTCACATTGTAAAAACATAAAAATACCATAAAGGGAAATCAAAGTAATAATGGGTTGGTAGAACTGCTGAAATAGTTGTAATATTTTTTCAAACACTTTAGCATAGTAGTATTGATTTTTTTTCTATTTATGTATGCAGAAATATACAGGTGTTTACAATCTTGCTATAGTTTGTAATGAATTTTAAAGGTGTTACAAACAACAGCAGCAACCCATGAATGATTAGCATTTCAAATCCAAGGTGGATAGAAGGTATGATGAAACAGCAAATTATACTTTTTAATAAGTGCATTGTTCTACTGAAAGAGATTATTGTATTCACTGACAGCCAATTCTGTAGTGATGAATTATTGTTTAAAAGCCTTTCCTGGTGATATTTTTGGTAAGCAGTTAACAAATAACTGCTCAGCTAATTTTTATGTGTGCGTTTATAAATCTTTGCTTCACTTAAATTGCACACCAGGTTAGTGGATAAATGTTTTTGATAGTATATATAACTTCCCTACCTTCTCTTTCACTTAAATTTTCCCAAACAGAACAATTTTCCCAACCATGAAAATGGAACATAATATGAAAAAAATGGCATGGTAATGGTATAATTTTGGGTTTTATACCTGTTGCCCTTTCCAACAAAAGGCACTAATCACCACCTAGAATCCCACTGTTACCTTGTCTTCAAATAATGAAACATTTGTTACAGTCCCTCAAATTGTGATTAACCCAGGGCCAAATTTCTATCTTATTTAGAACTTCTCTCTTCAGGTCTTTAAAAATTAAGGAAATTCTTCAATCCCTACGTATTTTTTGAATCCCAAGGTAGATTAAGCATAAGGGAAAGCTAGCTTGTTTATTTTTAAATCAGAACAAATTAAAAGTTTACATGGCATTGAAGTTTTATGTTTAAAAAGTTTTACTTTTATATACTCTTAGGGTTCTGGAGTATATAATCAATAATCATTATGGTTTTCTGAATGATCAATAGTTTCAGATTAGTCACTCATATAAGCTGTTTATTTCTGCATAAAACATCCAGTGACAAATAGGTGACATCAGAGATGATCTGGTTATTGAAATTTAAGGTGCACAGAAAGGATGCCCTCCAAACAAAATGGTCTCCTTCAAAGACCTGAAAGATAAACATTGGATATTTTATTTTTTGCTTTTGAGAGCTTTTTGGTCAATAAGATGCTCCAAATGAAGTGCAGATATCCAGCTAGTGGGATCAGGCTGTGTCCTTCCCAGAAACAGCAGGAGAAAAGAAGACCAGTAGAAAGGGACGAAGGTTAGTTAGAAACTAAATTGATTTACCTTAAAATTTTGCCTCCAGTTGCACTGGAAATTCATGGCTGCATCATGTCATCTTCTCCTTCACATCAAGTTGTTTAAAAATTTTTTGGAATATTTTTCTTGTAATGAATTTCTTTTTTTTTAAGATTTTATTTATTTCAGAGAGAGAGAGTGAATGAGAGAGGATGAGTGAAGGGAGAGGCAGACGGAGAGGGAGAAGCAGACTCCCCGCTGAGCAGAGAACCCGATGTGGGACTCCATCCCAGGACCCTGGGATCATGACCGGAGCTGAAGGCAGACATTTAACCGACTGAGCCACCCAGGGGCCCCTTCTTGTAATGAATGTCTATTATTCGCCTTTGGGTGATTTCATCTTGAGTTAACAGGACAATAGTAATTATGCATTTTATAAGTTTTTTTTTATCATGTAGTTTTAACAATAATGACTAATGTAAGGCATGGATACTTAGAAAAGTTTACAACTTTCTGTCCTCATTTATCTCACCAATACCTTTATATTCATATATATCTAAAATTTTCCTCTACCTGCAGAGGGAGTCTGTAGAAAAAGGACTATTCTATAGCATTAGTAAATTAATAGTGTATTGAGGATTAAGAAAAAAAATGAAAGGCAGAATAGTCTTTTATTATCGACACTTTGCCCAGTTTTCTCAATATTCTTTTATCCATTTTATTCTTTAAATGTCAGTAAATTATCATCCACCTAAAAAGGAAGGAGGAACTACAAAAAGAGTTTTGCTTACAAATGAAGTTCTGTAAGAAGTATACTTATCTTTGAAGGTTCAGGTCTTTTATGAAGATTATTCCTTGGTTGATAAGGATTTCTTACTTTTGGTCCTACAGAAAGTAGTTTGGACTGATCATTGTGTGGATTGTTGTTCACCTGGAAATAGGTTGGACTAAAGTGTAAAGTTTGACTGAGCTTCTCTTTTTTCTGGGCTGTCCATTCAGGAGAGCTGCTTCCCTTTCTCCCCTATAGAGCCCTTACTGAAATCCAGAACTGGCTTAGAGATTGCATATTCCTTCTTTCAATTTAGTCAAGCCTCTCACCTTTCAGAAGGCTGTATGAGGTGATTCTATTTAAATAAACTTTCACTGACAGAAGAGTCCCTGAGGCCAGCTGGTTAGCCTGGATAGGCTACAGCTGATCACTGTAGACAACAGAAACAGCAGTTCAGAAAATGATTTTGGTGGGGGGTTCTCTTTGGGAGCATATCTTTCATTGCATCAGTGCAAAAACTGCAATGGACAAAGTTAAGCAAGGAAGACTTTTTCTGGTTATTGCAGTAGGGGAAAGAAACTGAACTCACTTCCCCTGAAACAAAGGATATGAGGATTGTATATACATATACCACATCTTCTTTATCCATTCATCTGTCGATGGACATCTGGACTCCTTCCACAGTTTGGCTGTTGTGGACATTGCTGTTATAAACATTGGGGTGCAGGTACCCCTTTGGATCAATACATTTGTATCTTTGGGGTAAATACCTAGTAGTGCAGTGGCTGGGTCTTAGGGTGGTTCTATTTTTAAATTTTTGAGGAACCTCCATACTGTTTCCAGAGTGACTGTACCAGCTTGCATTCCTACCAGCTGGAGAGGAGGTGGGTAGGAGGATGGGGTAAATTGGGTGATGGGCATTAAGGAGGGCATGTGATGTGATGAGCCCTGGGTGTTAGATGCAACTGATGAATTACTGAACTCTACATCTGAAACTAAGGATGTATTATATGTTGGCTAATTGAATTTACTTTTTTTTTTTTAAAGTGTATGAGTTTTTAAACACTGGAGTAAGTTTGAAGGCTGTAAGGGAAGGAGATCAATCCATAAGATATGTCCAGCACATTGAGTTATTCTTGAATTAGGAAATGTTTTTTCTGGGGCGCCTGGGTGGCTCAGTGGGTTAAGCGCTTGCCTTCAGCTCAGGTCATGATCCCAGGGTCCTGGGATAGAGCCCCACGTTGGGCTTCCTGCTCAGCCGGGAACCTGCTTTTCCCTCTGCCTTTGCCTGCTGCTCTGCCTACTTGTGTTCTTTATCTCTCTGTCAAATAAACAAAATCTTTAAAAAAAAGGAAATGTTTTTTCTTTATGATTAGATCATCTGTGTTGGCTAATCGGTGCCCATCTAAGTTAGGCTCCTTCCCTCCCACAGAAACTCAGGTATAGGGTAGCTATCTTCCTTGATTATATTTCAAAGAGTTGGCTCTTAGATCTTGGAGAGAGACATTCCTGGATTATAAAACTAGCAAGAGGATTTTTAAATGATTTATATCTCAAAGGGGCAGAGAAAGAATTTACAATTACAAGTTTTCTAAAGCAAATGCTCTAAGAAAAGGATTGCCAGAGGCATAGGGTTAAGAAAAAGCTGGTTTCAAGTTTTGTTAAGCTGAGGGGGATGTTAAGGCTTCTTGATCAATAGTAAACATGATTCTGTTCATGCTAAATGAGCCATAAAGTCTTGACTTTCAAGAATTTGAAATTTGATTCTGCTCATACTAAACTAGCCATAAAGTCTCCCTGACTTTCAAGAATTTATTTTATATTGGACTAATTTATATTATTTTGGACTAACCTTGAACTGATTTGCATTTCTATAATCGATCTATAAAATATTTTAAACAAATGAATAGTTGAAGTTAAATGATTGAAAGCACTTTAAAATTTCTTGAAAAGCATTTTTAAGTATACTTTAAATTCTTAAATTGCACCAATATTACATTGTCATTGGTTTAAAAATCATAAATCTTTCCTATCCATTAAAACAAATCACTTAACACCTCTACCAGTCATTTTCATTAAATTTATTTATCAAAGAACTGATGAATACTGTATGTTGGCTAATTGAATTTAAATTAAAAAAAAGAACTGATGATTTTTTGAGTAATCATATAATCTCTGATTTTAGCTATTCACTAATTCCTCTAAATTAGGAATATATTATGGGCTTTATTTGTGATCACAGGATAGCTATAATATATGTATTTGTAATATAACCCAGATAGTTCAAACTTGAAATATTAAGTATTTATGATTTAAGGGAGAGAACAAGTGGGCATCTAATCTATTAGAAAGTTTAGGTTTGTGAATAGAGGCCACAATGGAGTGTTATTTTAATTATTGTACTAATATTCTAGCTAACATGACATTGTTCATGAATATTTAATGATAAACACTACTGCACAGCTGCTGAGTTTGATGTTCCTCCTTGAGTGAAATGAAGATCTTAGCACATTCTACCTTGCTCTCACACTCTCTTAGTCCTTGGAAGCGGCTCTTAGTATGATACTCTGCCTAACATTTAATACAGTGGCATTTTGAGTACATTGCCATAAAGAAAAATGATTTGCATGTTTCATTTTATTACAGTGAAATTCAGGTCCCTATAGTTTTTTTCCCCTAGTTATTTAACCATATAATTATCTATGCTCTTGGGGTTACTTATATTTATTTTTTTCCAATTCCTTTTTATTGTGCTAGCATACACATTAACATAAAATTTATCATCTTCGCCACTTTTAAGTGTACAGTTCAGTTATATTAAATACATTAATAATGTCGTGTTTCTGTCACCAACATCCATCTTCAGACCCTTTTTCTTCTGTAAAACTGAAACTCTATACCTATTAAACAGTAACTCCTGATTTCCCTTTCTTCCCAGTCCCTGGATACCATCATTCATTCTACTTTGTGTCTCTATGATTTTGACCCTTCTTAAGTACCTCATGTAAATGGAATACAGTATTTGTCTTTTTGTGACTGGCTTATTTTACTTAGCATATGATGTCTTCAAGTCTCATTCATGTTGTAGGTTATGTCAGAATCTCTTTTTCAAGTTGAATAATATTCCATCTTGTGTGTGTGTGTGGGTGTGTGTGTAATTTTTGTTGCACACACACACCATATTTTACTTAACAGTTCATCCAGAGATGAATGCTTGGTTTGCTTCCACATTTTAGCTATTGTGAACAATGCTGCCATCAGCACAGGGTGTACAATGTCCATTATTTCTTTGAATTCTTTTATGCATATAGCCAGAAGTGGAATTGACAGATCATAATGATAATTCTAATTTTAATTTTTTTTAATTTTTTGAGGAACAACCATGTTTATTCCCCCCACAGTGGCTATATCCTGTTATATTCCCAGCAACAATGCACAAGGATTCTAAGTTCTCCACATTTTTGCCATCATTTGTTATTTTCTGTTTGTTTTATAGTAGCCATCCTAATGAGTATGAAATGGTATCTCATTGTAGTTTTGACCTTGCATTTCCCTAATGATTAGTGATGTTGAGCATCTTTTCATGTGCTTATTGACCATTTATATATCCTCTTTGGAAAAATGTCTATTCAAGTCCTTTGTCCATTTTTGAATTATATTGTTTGTTTTTTGTTGTTGAGTTTTAAGAGATTTTTTTATATATTCTGGATATTAACCCCTTACCATATATATAATTTCCAAATATTTTCTCCCATTCTGTAGGTTGCCTTTTCACTCTGTTGAATAGTGTCTTTTGATGTACAGAATATTAAATTATCATTAAGACCAATTTATTTTTTCTTTTGTTGCCTATGTTTTTAGCATCCTATCCAATTAATCACTGCCAAATCCAATGTTGTGAAGATTGTGCCATAGGTTTTTTTCTAAAAGTTATATCATTTTAATTCTTGCATTTAAGTCTTTGACCGATTTTGACTTAATTTTTATATACAATGTTAGCTAAGGGTCTACCTTCATTCTTTTTGATGTGGATATCCACTTTTCCCAGCACCATTTGTTTCCAAGACCCTCCTTTCCCCACAGAAAGGTCTTAGCAGCTTAAATGATAATGTATATGAGGGTTTATTTCTGGGCTATTTTATTCTATTGGTCTATACATCTGCTCCCCACTGTTCTGATTACTGTAACTTTGTACTAAGTTTTGAAATCAGCAAGTGTGAGTCCTCCACCCTTGTTCTTCTTTTACAAGACTGTTTTTGGTTATTTGGCATCCCTTGAGATTACATATGAATTTTAGAATGAGTTTTTGTATTTCCTCCAAAACTTTCATTGCAATTTTGATAGGGATGGCATTGAATCTGTAGATCACTTAGGGTAGATTGACATCTTAACAATATTAAATCTTCCATGAACATGGGACTTCTTTTCATTTATTTATATCTTCTTTAGTTTTTTCAGCAGTATTTTATAGTTTTCATTATATAAGTCTTTCACCTCCTTGGTTAATTTATAAGTATTTTATTCTTTTTGAGTCCACTATAAGTGGAATTGTTTCCTTAATTTCTTTTTCAGTTGTTCATTGTTAGTATATAGAAATGTAACTGGTTTTTGTGTGTTGTATGTGTAACCTGATACTTTGCTGAAATCATTGATTAGTTTTAACTTTTTTTGTGGAATCTTTAGAGATTTCTATGTTCCTGATAGTATTATCTATGAACAGAGATAATTTTACTTCTTTCTTTCTGATGTGAATGATTTTTTTTTCTTTTTCTTACCTCTGGCTAGAACTTCCAGTACTTTGTTGAATGGAAGTAGTGAAAGTGGGCATTCTTGCTTTGTTCCTGATCTTAGAGGAAAAACTTTGTCTTATATCATTAAGTATGATGACCACTGCATATTTTTCATACATGACTTTTATGTTGAGGTAGTTTCTACTCCTAATTTGTTGAGTTTTCTTTTTTTATCATAAAAGGATGTTAAATTTTGTCAAATTCTTTGTTGCCATCAATTGAGATGATCATATGGTTTATTTTCCCTTCATTCTGTTAATGTGGTGTATTGCTCAGTTTTTGTAAGTTAAATAATATTTGCATAATAGGTATAAACCCCACTTGATCTTGATGTAAAATCTTTTTAATATGCTGCTGAATTCAGTTTGCTAGTATTTTGTTGAGGATTTTTGTATCAGTGCTAAAAAGGGATATTAGTTTATAGTTTACTTCTAGTGTCTTTGGTTTTGGTGATAGGGTAATCCTGGCCTCAAAGGATGAGTTAGGAACTATTCCTTGCTCTTCAATTTTTTGGAAAAGTTTGAGAAGTGTTGGTGTTTATTCTTCTTTAAATTTTTGGTAGAATTTACCAATGAAGCCATCAGACCCAGAGCTTTTCCTTATTGGGAGAAGTATAACTTAGTCAATCTCCTTACTAGTTGTAGGTTCTGTGTTTCTAGGAATTTGTCCATTTCATCTTGGTTATCCAATTCATTGACATAAAATTGTTTATAATATTCTCATAATATTTTTCATTTCTGTAAAATTGGTAGTAATGTCCTCACTTTTATTTCTGATTTTAGTAATTTGAGTCTTCTTTCTTTTTTTTTTTTTCTATCAAAATCCTTGAGGAGAACACAGGCAGCAACCTCTTGGACCTCAGCTGTAGCAACTTCTTCCTAGAAACATTGCCAAAGACAAGGGAAGCAGGGGCAAAAATGAACTATTGGGACTTCATCAAGATAAAAAGCTTTTGCACAGCAAAGAAAAAGTCTTCATTCTTTTTTAGTCTATCTGGCTAAAAGTCTGTCAAGTTTGTCCATTCAGATCCCTGTAGTTCTTATAAGCTATTTCCAGCTTGATCACATTCAAATTTTGAGTGCCTAATATATGCCAACCAATACATAAGACATGGGGCTTTGTTTGTAAAACCATGAAGACTGTCTATATCACTTTGTTTTATCTTCACAATGACCCAATGGGGAATAGTATTATTATTTCCCTTATATGGATTAGCAAACTGAGATACAGAGAAACTTTTCCAAGGTCACAAAACTTGTAAGTAGCAAAACCAGTATTTAAATCCAGTCAGTCTTCCTGCAGAGTGACATACTTAACCACTGTGCCAAACAAGTAAATATAAAAATAAATCAATAATTATTTCTTCTGTTTTTGATTTTAGCCATTTTTGATTTAGCCATTCTGACAGGTATGAGTTGATATCTCACTGTGGTTTTTATTTGCATTTACCTGATGATTAATGAGCATCTTTATGTTGAGCGTCTTTTCATGTGTCTTTTCATCATGTGTATGTCTTCTTTGGAGAAATGTCTGTTCATGTTTTCTGCCCATTTTTAAATTGGATTATTCTTTTTTTTTGGTGCTAAGTTGTATAAGTTCTGTGTGTGTGTGTGTGTGTGTGTGTGTATAATATTAACCCTTTATCATATATATAAGTTGCAAATATCTTCTCCCATTTGGTTGGTTGTCTTTTTATTTTGTTAGTGGTTTTCTTTGCTGTACAGAAGTTTTTATTTGGTATAGTCCTAATAGTTTATTTTTGCTTTTGATTCCCTTGCCTTAGGAGATATATCTAGAAAAATGCTTTTAAAGCTGATATCAAAGAGATTACTATGTTTTCTTCTAGGAATTTTATGGTTTCAGGTCTCACATTTAGGTCCTTAATCCATTTTGAGTTTGTTTTGTGTATGGTGTAAGGAACTGGTCCAGTTTCATTCTTTTGCATGAAGCTGTCCAGATTTCCAAACACCATTTGTTGAAGAGACTGTCCTTTTCTCATTGCATATTCTCTCCTCCTTTATCATAGATTAATTGACCATATACTCATGGGTTTATTTCTGGGCTCTCTATTCTGTTCCGTTGATATGTGGGTCCTTTTTTTTTTTTTTTTGTGCCAGTACCATACTGTTTTCATTACTACAGCTTTGTAGTATATCTTGAAACCTGGAATTACGATACCTCCAGTTTTGTTGTTCTTTTTCAATATTGCTCTGGCTATTTGGGATCTTTTGTGGTTCCTTACAAATCAGTATTTGATAAATTCTAGGGGAGAAAAATGCTGGCATGAAAGAAGACACAAATAGGATTCTCTTTTAGAATGGGTGGTCAGACAAGGCCACTCTGAGTGAGGATATCACATTTTAGTTGAGTTTTAAGCTTGAACAAGAGTGATCATCTAAAAGACTGAGATCTCAGTAATCTTTTATAGTAATTAAGCAACCCAGCCATACCCCTCCAACCACCCATGTTTGTTCTTCTCCTTCCTGCTTTCATGATTTGGCCTATGCCCTCCTGCTCTTTCCTCTGTTGTCATCTTTTCCACTTAAGGATCATTTTTTGGGGATCCCTGGATGGCTCAGCCAGTTAAGCATCTACCTTTGGCTCAGGTCCTGGCGTCCTCAGGTCATAATCCTGGAATTCTGGAGTCCTGCATCAGGCTCCTTGCTTAGCAGAGAGCCTGCTTCTCCCTCTGCCTGCCGCTTCCCCTGCTTGTGGTTTCTCTCTCTGACAAATAAATAAAATCTTTTAAAAAATATTTTTATATATAAAATTCACCTTCTTATTGCTCTGATATCTTATAACATATAATAATTCATGTGCAAGTTGCCTGATAGTCCCTTGTCTTCTATTATTGGTTATATGTTTATATTCAAAGAGCCATACAAACACTGGTCAGTTACATGGCCCCTCCATTTACTCTGAGAGGTTCATTACCTCTGTAGGTCATGACATGTAATACCATGTGAACATTACCATGCTAGTTACAGGTGCTAAAATCAGGGCTCGACCTCTGTGCTGAGAGTGGTCAGTCTTGAGACTGTTACATGACATGGCAACATGAGGAATCTCTATCATCAATCTCTCATTAAGTCCTGATTATTCACTGTTTGAACCAACCTGACTCTTCCTTTTGCGGAATTTCAGCAGAAAGCATAAAGATAGAAGGTCATTAATTTTTGTTTTGTTTTGTTTGTTTTGCCTATAGACTTTAAGGAAAAGCAAAAGGAACCTTTCTTAAAACATTTCTGTCTCTCAGAGTAAAGAGACACAATTTTTGAAAAAAAAAAAAACAGACCTGAGAGAGGAGAAAGAAGACTTTCCATTTGATATGAGCCATCAGTCAGTAAAGTCTGTAATTTATCCTAAGGAAGGAGCACTAGGGAAAGAGGAAGATTGAGGGAAGAGTCCTTGTGCTAAGAATAATCACATCAGTGCTAGGGACCTGAGAAAGGAGAGCCTAGGGAAAGACAAATGAAGTCTTTGCTAAATGTCAGTTGAGGACCTGAAGTTTTGGAACTAGAGAATGGAAGGAAAAATATCTGCATGTTGTATAGATCATTGCTTTGAACAAAATTGAGATCAAATATCTGAGAAAGTATATGAAAAAATTTTAATCTTGCCTACATAAGTGACGGTAAATCTACTGAGATGAAAGAACTATAATCCACGAAGTTTGGGTACCCATCACCCAGCTAGACCAAGCTCTCTCCATCAGATTTGACATCTAACTTACCTGGCTAGAGACCAGTTTTACTCAAGCTGAAGCTCTAGAATTTAAACACTTTTTAGTCTCTCATTCACAGTGATTGTATATGAGAGAGATCTGGGTTCTTGGAGTACAGTCCTCACAGAACTTGAATGGTGCTTTTTTTAAAAATCCCACAAAAATTATTAATTTAAGAGAGCCATGAGAGTAGTAATTTTTCTTTCACTGAGTATTTTCAAACAGAAGCTATTGCTTGAAGGAATGCTGTAGAGGTTATTAATCAAACATTAGCTAGATGTTGGATTACTTGACCTCTTAGAATCTTTCTAGTCTTTAACTCCGTTTCTTTGAAATAGGTAGAATTAAAACAGAAAAGGGGACAAATTGTTTTACTCTCCATCCTATACTAAAATTCTGGTATATCAAAATGAATAGATAAAGACCCAGCTTTTTTTCTGATACTTTATTGACAATGATTAGAGAAAATACAACTGCACATTTGGTTCAATTTTATTTCTGAAAATTAGTTAATTTTGCTCTTTTGGAAAAATTTCTAAGTTGATTCCATTAAATAAATAATTCAGAGGCTTAATGAAAAATATTGGTCTTTTGGAAGTCAAACATTATTTAAAGATCATTTGCTGAATTAAATTTGCTATAAAAATTGAAAAAATTATAATTTATAAAGCTCATTTTTTGTATTTAATGTTTGCATTTTAATGTTTTATAGGAATATTTGCATAGGATATTAACCTAAAGCCTAACACCTGTAATTAAGGTCTACTTTTGGAAAGTCTGTGAATCTATCTATCTGATCTCTTGCATCTCTGTATTCTTCTAAGTGGGAAAAAAAAAACATTGGGAAAACTTAAAATATTCAAAAAGCATACATACAGGAAAAATTAAGCTAAAAATTATTGATGAAATAAAAAATACAAAGACTGACATGATCTATTCAAACTTCTGCTGAGTAAAAATGACTAGTGCACTTAAGGGTAACGTTTAAAGATAGTTAATTTTTTGTTTGATGGGGTAAAGAAAGAGATTGATAGTGAAATTAGATATTCATCTTGGCCATTAAGGTTTTAAAATCATGCATAACTATAATGCAGTGCTATTGAACATTCTATGGGTTAGAGTTAAATAATATATTGAACCCAGATTTTAGAGGTTGGCTTCTCTTATACTCATTTCTTCTTAGTGTCACTCTCGCTCTCTTTTCTCTCATTATATTATATACATGCCTATAACACATGCCAGAAACACACAAAGACAAAACCGCATACTTTGAGCACACACACAGACGAAGAACACAAGTATGTGTGGCATGTGTGTGTGAGAGAGAGAGATGGTTAGCTGTATACTTTCTACGCTCCCCCAATTTTGGCAGAAGAGGTTGAAGACTAGAAAATCTATGATAAGTAGGAAGTATGTATGTAAGGGGCATCAGTAGCCCAGGTAATACAAGTGCTAGATTGCCTATGGGTTGATATGTGAACTCACTCTCAAGGAGAAACTGTTGTCTGATGTGAAATAGACATGATATATGGAGTAGAAGCTGATCATTAAATTTGGGCTTCTGGCAGGTATATGCACATCCTGTGTCCTGTCACTCCAGAATAGCTAAAATAATGTGTTATCCACTATTTCAGCTGAGTAACTAAGTTTACTTCCTTGAGGGAAAGCCTCCTGTTTACCCTTAAGGAAAAATTACCCTACCAGCAATAAATGTTATAAATTTAATACATACCTATGACAAACTCAAAATTAAAGTAGAAATAACTTTATATAGGTTGGTTTTAAAATACCTAACATGACTACCAAAAGGCCCAAACTGATTTTTGTTATTGTGGAACTGAATTTTTTAAATGGATCAAATTTGGGAGGCAAAGAGCTGGAACAACTTCCCACTACCTTAGAGGGAGGAATAGAATTAGAAACCAAAAGAGATTATGAAATTTGTCTACCTGGAAATCTTTTAGGAAGTCACATCCACTGCCAATCCCTTTAGGGGAAAGCTACCTGTAAGGCAGAGGGAAAGAAATACAAATCAGGGATTAATGTTCATCTTTATAAAGCCCCTGGCCAACAGGAATCACTTCCTTTCCATTCCCTACCCCTAGCTTCACTGAGGTATGACTGACAAATAAAAATTAAAATTGTATATTTAAGGTGTACAATGTGATGTTTTGATATACATTGTGAAATAATAACCACAATCAAGCTAATTAGCATACCTAGCACCTAACATAGTTACCATTTCCTCCCTTCCTTCCTTTTTCAGTGGTAAAAACACTTAAGACCTACCTTTCAGCAAATTCCCGGATACCGCACTGTGTTGTTAACCATAGTCATGTTGCTATAACAGTATCTCCAAAACTGTTTCATCTTACATGACTGAAACTTTGTTGAAAGGCCAGAGGGAGTAGGGATTTCAGCTGACTCTAGTGAGCCATGAGCTAATACAGTCTCACTTGCAGTGTCCTTCAATCCACATGGGCTTTGGCATGAGGTAGTCCAATTTGTAAGGATTAGGTCAGAGAATGCATGTGAAGCTCTTAAGTACAGTGAATGTCAGGCACATAGTAAACGCCTTACTAAATGTTTGCTAGGGACTGGTGGTGCCAGTGGTGATAAAGATAATGGTGATGGCGCCACACACGTAAGGGGAGGTTCTGCCAGCCAAGCAACTCAGGTGCTGACGCATTGCATCACTGACATTTTGCCTGACCCAGGGCAGAATTCTCCTGTGGACCAAAACACTGTATAACTTGTGTGTGGCCTAAATGATGATTGCTCACCTTCAGGTGAGTTACTTATTAGCAGATGCCCTGGAAGGGTGAAGTAGAATGTACTTAGAAGTAGGATAAGATTTTCTTTTGGGTAATAATCCTCCGTCTAAGTTTGCTGGCTTTCCTCATTTCAAGCATTCTACTCCATTACAACATTTAATATCTCTCACTTTAGGATGGTCCTTTAAACACCTAATCAAATCCTCTTTTCTCACTTTTAAGTCACTTTCTTTATTCTCTCTGAAGGATCCCCGAGAATTGCTGGACAACCTTCTTGATCAAATAGCCTTTCCAATACTTGCAGTCACTCATGAGGTGACCCCTTGACAATCTATTCAGGATAAATAACTTGTTTCCTTCTAATGTTTCTGTATAGATTTTATTTTATAAAAAAAACTTTGATCAATTTTTGTGGCTCTTCCCTTGATCTCTAAATAGTTTTCTTAAAAATGGTCTTCCCATTGTAAGATACCTTTTATCTATAGCATCCAACACAATGCCATGCACATAGTGGATGCTCCATAAATAATAGTTGAAGGAAGGTAGGCAGAAAAGAATAAAGGAAGAAGGAAGAAAGGTGACAGCAGGGTGTAAGTATTTGCTTGTGTTGTGTAGTTTAAAGGATTCTGAGAGGGACCTCTTTTAAAATACTCCTCTAAAATATCTGAAATTCCATCACGAAATTTATTTCTGAATATTACTCATTTCTGTTTTCAGATACACCTAGAATGAGTCCTTAACACCTTAGTGAGAATTAGTTCATGAGACACTTTGTTTTTCCTCTTCTAGAAAAGGCTATAATAGTGTCAGAATATCTGTTCCTGTAACAACTATGGTCTTGATGTCTTTTATAAATATGGGAATGATGTCAACATAAAGGTAAAGTCACATTGACTGATAAGTGACTAATTCTAGGCAAAGAGAGCTGCTGTAGCAATAATTAGAAACTTCTGTAGGAAAAGAAAAATGCATCCACTAGAATGCTACACCAATGGGAGTCCTTTTGGCTATATTTTAAGGCAATGGAGAATGAGCTCTTACACTTTGGAATGCATCTCCAGAAAGCTGAACCCCTCTTTTACCCAGCTTTCCACTTCTGGCAGTTCATTCATCCTCCTATGTTCCATCCACAGTGACTCTGCACCTGTAAGCCAGCATTCCTACTTGATTGTTGTTTGTAAATTTTTCATGTCCTCAGAGCAGCGTCTCGTCATGCTGAGTGCCTGTGTAGCTGTCCAAATTATCTCTGGAAGTACCCATTACAGTTTTGGTTAGAGCCTCTGCTTACCAAGTAGCCTAGAATGTGAGCGGTCCTCCCGATTCCATTTGTCCTCACCAACCCTGACCCTGTTACTTTAGTACAATTTTGAAGAACATGCATTTGGGGGAATACATATATAGGATTATAGTAGAAATTTTCTTAAACGTTACCAAGGTGTTAATAGGGGAGCCTGGGATGCTGTTTGGAGGAGAGTACACATAAAGTAGGGCTTCTCAAAATTTAAAGGTGTTAGAATCAGCCTGGGATCTTGTTAAAATGCAGATTCTGATTCAGTAACTCTGGGTGGGATCCAAGATCTTGTCTTTCTAACAAGCTCAGGTGATGCTTGCCAGTGTTCCACGGATGACACTTGAAGAAGCCAGAGCCTGAGGACAGGTAGCAATTTGAAGAGACATCATCTGGGATTGGGCCAGTATGGAACATATTTTTTAGGGAACTGTAATGTGTTTTTCTGACTCACAAACCAGGATCATTACTAAAAACCTCAGTTAAAACTAAAAATAAATTAAAAAAAAAGATTAGCCAGTGTTCATGATCCTTTTATTTTCCTCACACATGAATGTAGAAAGCCAGGTTTATCAACTGGTTGTTAAAATATTAATACTCAGAAAGAAATCCGTTCTTTTATCTTGGTTAGAAACAGCTGAAGTTATAACCTCCAAATGTCTCCTGGGCTAATGAAAGAGGCAGGGAAGATAACCAGGTCCAATCACTTTTATTGACTAAACAAAGTGAGTTCCCTGCCTTACTTTCAGTACTTGACATTTTAGTTTTACTTGTCTGGTTTCACAATAACTGTGCTGTGTTTTCAATGACCGTCAGCACTATGGAAGGATGCCACAATATAAGTTTAGGCTAGCATTTTAATAAAAAACAAAATAGGGCCTACAGAAGCTTAAAAATAATTCCTTCTGTAAACTACAAAGTTTGAAGCCATTTAGCACATAGATAGATGCTGCATATATATATATATATGATTTCACTAAATGAGATCCACTTTTGATGACAGGCAAAATATTAATAATTTAAATAATTAAAATAATAATTGAAAAATAATTTTAAAATACTAATAATTTAAAAATATTTAGTTATCATTTGTCATGTTGTTTTACATATGTTATCTTATCCAGCCCTCATGAAAACTGTGAGATATTATTAGCCTCATTTCACAGAGAAAGGAACCCTTGGAGAAGGGAATAACTCAGTATCACACAGCTAGTGAGTGACATGCCAAGATTCAAATCTAGATTTGTTTGAGTCCAAAATTTATGATCTTAATCACTAAGCTCTCAATCCATTTGGAGCCACTAAAATTTAGGTGGAAATTATGTCTGATTTATATGTTATGACAAACAAAAAGAGCATAAAATTCTCTTTGGCATATGGCCCTTCTTCTCTGGCAGTTACCTAAAGTCGTTTTTGGAAGTAAGTGGTGTGTAAATTTCAAATAAATAAAATTTTAAAATGCCTTCTGCTCACCCCCCAAGACATCTTAAGTACATTCTTTCTTTTTGGAAGAATAAGTGCCATTAGCCCACGACTCCCCCCCATTCGATGATCAATATAGTATGTGTCCTTGAGGGTTTCTGTCCTGCGAATGTAGAAAAGCACCTGAAGAAATAAGATCCCCAGGCTCTGAAATATCTGGTACTATATAGTCTGTTCTACAATCTATTCTTTGAGTTGAACTGCCTTGTGTGCTATTGGTAAATTAGGTTAATGGCATGACTATAATGTTGGTTGTATATAATTTATGTTGGTTCATGCACAATTATGCCCAGCCTGTTAGTCTTTTGAAGCAATCAGGGGCAAGCTTCTCAAAATTAAAAAGACCACCTTTGCAATATATGAATACATTCATTTAGAAGAAGAAGTAGCTGTTTACTTGCTTCAAGAACTGTTAGGCTTTCCACAGTGTTCAACTGTCTGGGGAAGTGCAGATGAAGCAGATATGGAGACATTTCACCTTAATTAAGATAATGTAGCAAAGGAGAATTCTGATGAAAAGTCTCTATCATAAGTGAATGCCTTCCAAAATCTGAACCTGGAAGCAGGAGGCACAGATAAAACATTGCGAAGGATTTTTGGGCAATGAAGCTAGTAGAGATTTAATTTTACTAGGATGCTTTAAATTAGGATTATTACCGTTTTTGTTAGAGCTCTGGTCACAAAGTTTTACTATAGCCCCAGTTCTGTTTTTCTACAGGTCCTGTTACTTTTAGTGCTCATTTTTTTCAGAATATGAGATTGTTCGTGACAAGCCTGTATTATATGTAGCTAGGTTGAAGCAAAGAATGAACAATTCTCAGAAGTGCGTCACTTTTCTTTTCTTTAGAAAGTACCTGAAATTTGTTGTGTACATGACCTAAAACTGCTTTTCTATGCAGCAGTCAATGGCTTAACCATTTCTTTGGACATCTTGTGGGCTAAGTCTAGGAAAAAAAACTTTGAAGCATGACTTCATAATGTGGGGCATATGGAATTAATAGACGACTGATCTTTCACAAAGAATGTTCCTGATGCAATTACTTTGGACATAAAATTAAAATATGTGTATTTACATTGGATTACTCTAGAGGGCATTAATAAGACCAAATATATATATGTATGTATGTAATAAAAAGGACTATCCACATAAGAAGGGACCTGCACAAGAAAACAAAATTAAAAATTAGGGTTGTCCATGAATGGATTGGTCAGTCTTGTAAGATTAGTAAGTTCCTTGTCAATGGAAATGTTCTAATGGAGATTGGTTAAATCTCAACCAGAAAGATTATAGCAGTGGCATCTACACTATGTAAGATGTTGGGTGAGACAAACAACAAAATGTTATTTTCTAAAATAATAGTAGCTATCATTTCTTGAATGTTAAATAGATATCAGGCCCTGCACTAAATTTTTATACTCATTTTCTAAAAGAAGGAGTAGATATTATCCTCAGTATACAGATGATAAAAAGGTTACCTAGCTAGCCCAGGGTGAAAAGTATCAGGATTTGAACTAGTATCAGTAAGACTTGAACTATACTGTGATGCTTCTCAACTTAAAGAATATATGATTCTATGCCTTATGTAATTAAGATGATCCTGGAATGCTACATCTCTTCATAACCAACCACTCCAGATTTTAACATGAGACATGAAGGTTCATATTTGTTCATCCATTATAAGAAATGTAATGATCACACATAGTATGGTTGATAATTTATTTCAAAAGATATGGAGAATAAGAATGCTGAACAAATGAAATGAGAAAAACCAGGCAATGGCTTTAAAATTCCTCATAGCACACATGAGAATAAATACTGTTGAGTGAATGAATGAATTTGATATTTTGTGCTAGCTCTTTAAAAATATCCTCAAATCATTCTTATGATTTCATATTCCAAAGTTGTACTGACCTATAATTTTTGCTCAGATCTCCATTCCTTGGTATGTCATTACCTTGTCCTTTACTTCAGTTTCTGACCATGACAAAGATTGCAAAGGATCTTAGATTCCTATAGTCTTATATGTAATAACAGACCTTCTTTCATTTTTATTTTTTTTAAATATTTTATTTATTTATTTGAGAGAGAGAGAGCACAAGAGGGAAGAGGGTCAGAGGGAGAAGCAGACTCCCTGCTGAGCAGGGAGCCCGATGTGGGACTCGATCCTGGGACTCCAGGATCATGACCTGAGCCGAAGGCAGTCGCTTAACCAACTAAGCCACCCACACGCCCCCAGACCTTCTTTCATTTTTAAACTCTGATCTTGCTTTGTGTGTTATTTAGTCTACCTGCTCTTCTGTGGTACTGTGTTGTGACCAATGTGTGACATAAGGGTGCTGCTAACCTCAGGGAAAAATATTGAGCCATAAGATTAGCTTCGAATAAAAATGATCATTGATGTCGAGTTCATTGCCTGAGGACTGTAATTGATTTTACTACAGTTTGTTCAAAGAATGTGAAGTGTATAAACAATCCAGGAACTTCTTGGTATATGTAAATATTGTGTCACATATACATCAATTTTGATCCTGAACATCAATATTTATTATGAAAAAGGAGCTAAGTAGAACTGGAATTTTTCCTAGAACATCTGAATCGAGCACACAGATTAATCAAATTTACTGCATCATTTGGTATGGAGCAGTTACATTACCTATTCATATTTCATATTAACCAAAATGGAAAAGATACATTTATAATTGATATGTAAAAATGAATAGCCTTCACATTCAGGATTCTCAAAGTTTTTGCTCATAATCATTTACAAAATCAATCTAGGATATTGTGTAGAAGTAGTGATGCTCATCAAATAGCCCATGCATTCACCTATATTCTCCAGCCTTCTTGCAGTTAGATGAAGCCAAGTATGTCTGGTTCTAGTCAATGGGTTTGAAAGGGAAGCAATTTTGTCACTTCTGGGCTGTGGCACTGAAATGCCCATGTTAGGTTTTTCATCTCCCTTGCCCTGGCATAGGGACCCAAGCACATCTTCTAGTCCCAGTCTTCTCAAACTTTAATATGTGTATAGATCTTGTTAAAATGCAGATTCTGACTTGGGTCTGAGACTGCATTCCTAACAAAGGTCTTAATGATACCAATGATGCTAATCCACAGACCAGGCTTTAAGTAGCCAGTTTCTAAATGAAACACCATCAAGATAATAGAAACTTTCCCAGCCAGGGTCCCTTAACGACTGTGTGGAACAGAGCCTACACTGAGCATATAGCATGAATGTGAAATATATGTTGTATTGGGCAAATTTCTCTAGAAACTGACTTTATGAGTAATTGAGAAGCCAATTATAGATAAGCAAATGGAAATTAAATGATTATAATTCCCATGGGTTCATAAATTTTAACAAATGTACCACACTAATGCAAGATGTTCATAATAGGGGAAACTGTAGCATGGGGCAGGGTGAAGGGTGTATGGGTAATCTACTTTCCTTGATTTTCCTATAAACCAGAAACTGCTCTGAAAGTCTATTTTAAAAGTTTAAACAAAGTAAAAACACCTTTTCCATCTTTTTTTCCACTTCAAAGAATAAATAAATTGATTTATTAATTAAATGGAAGTCAAATGCTAATTTGTTAATGGAAGTGAAGAAAAAGAGATAAATTGTAATATTGTGGTTTTCTTAGTAAGGCAATAAATTCAATTTAAAGACTAAAATTGAAAAAAGTAAAAATCAAATTTTGCTGTACATGAGATTCATATCTCTTAGTTCAATACCTACTTCATATATGAAATAAGAGGAGATTTGTACAACTGTCCTTTTATAAGGGTATCTTCCCTCAAAACATTACAAAAATTAAGCACAAATTAAAAGATGAAATTGTAGTTGGAATTAAAAGGAGATTAATTTCTTTGTATAAGAAGAAAAATATGACTCCAGGAACAATTTGGAAATATTTTCAGAATTCTGAAAACACATATTTTAAAAGTTAAGAGCTTCATATCATCTGCAAAAAGTGAGAGTTTCACTTCTTCTTTGCCATTTCAGATGCCTTTTATTTTTTTGTTGTCTGATGGCTGAGGCTAGGACTTCCAGTACTATGTTGAACAGCAATGGTGATAGTGGACATCCCTGCCATGTTCCTGACCTTAGGGGGATAGCTCTCAGTTTTTCTCCATTGAGTATGATAGTCACTGTGGGTTTTTCATAGATGGCTTTTATGATATTGAGGTATGTACCCTCTATCCCTACACTCTGAAGAGTTTTAATCAAAAAAGGATGCTGTACTTTGTCAAATGCTTTCTCTGCATCTATTGAGAGGATCATATGGTTCTTCTCCTTTTATTAATGTATTGTATCACACTGATTGATTTACAGATGTTGAACCAACCTTGCAGCCCAGGAATAAATCCCACTTGGTTGTGGTGAATAATCCTTCAATGTACTGTTGGATCCTAGTGGCTAGTATTTTGGTTAGAATTTTTGCATCCATGTTCATCAGGGATATTGGTCTGTAGTTATCCTTTTGGTTGGAGTCTTTGTCTAGTTTTGGGATCAAGGTAATGCTGGCCTCATAAAATGAGTTTGGAACTTATCCCTCCATTTTTATTTTTTGGAACAGTTTCAGAAGAATAGGTATTCATTCTTCTTTAAATGTTTGTTAGAATTCCCCTCGGAAGGCATCTGGCCCTGGGCTCTTTGTCGGGAGATTTTTGATGACTGCTTCAGTTTCCTTACTGATTATAGGTCTGTTCAGGTTTTCTATTTCTATTTCTTCCTGGTTCAATTTTGATAATTTATTTGTCTCTAGGAATGCATCAATTTCTTCCAGATTGTCTAATTTGCCGACATATAGTTGCTCATAATATGTTCTTATAATTGTTTGTTTTTCTTTGGTGTTGGTTGTGATCTCTCCTCTTTCATTCATGACTTTATTTATTTGGGTCCTTTCTCTTTTTTTTGATAAGTCTGGCCAGGGGTTTATCAGTCTTATTAATTCTTTCAAAGAACCAGCTCCTAGTTTCATTGATCTGTTCTACATTCTTCTGGTTTCTATTTCATTGATTTCTGCTCTGATCTTTATTATTTCTCTTCTGCTGGGTTTAGGCTTTATTTGCTGTTCTTTCTCCAGCTCCTTTAGGTGTAGGGTTGGGTTGTGTATTTGAGACCATTCTTGTTTCTTGAGAAAGGCTTGTATTGCTATATACTTTCCTTTAGGACTGCCTTTGCTGCATCCCAATATTTTGAACATTTGTGCTGTCATTTTCATTTGTTTCCTTGAATTTTTTTAAATTCTTCTTTAATTTCCTGGTTAACCCATTCATTCTTTAGTAGGATGCTCTTTAGCCTCCATGTATTTAAGTTCTTTCCAACTTTCCTCTTGTGATTCAGTTCTAGTTTCAAAGCATTGTGGTCAAGAATATTCAGGGAATGATCCCAATCTTTTCCTACTGGTTGAGACCTGATTTGTGACCCAGGAAGTGATCTATTCTGGAGAATGTTCCATGGGCATTAGAGAAGAATGTGTATTCTGTTGCTTTGGGATGGAATGTTCTGAAAATGTCTGTATCTGGTCTAGTGTGTGTGTGGAAAACCCAAAAGACTCCACCCCAAAACTGCTAGAACTTATACAGGAATTCAGTAAAGTGGCAGGATATAAAATCAATGCACAGTAATCAGTGGCATTCCTATACACCAACAACAAGACAGAAGAGAGAGAAATTAAGGAGTCGATCCCATTTACAATTGCACCCAAAACCATAAGATACCTAGGAATAAATGTAACCAAAGAGGCAAAGGATCTGTACTCAGAAAACTGTAAAATACTCATGAAAGAAATTGAGGAAGACACAAAGAAATGGAAAAACGTTCCATGCTCATGGACTGGAAGAACAAACATTGTGAAGATGTCAAAGCTACCTAGAGCAATCTACATATTCAATGCAATCCCCATCAAAATACCATCCACTTTTTTCAAAGAAATGGAACAAATAATCCTAAAATTTGTATGGAACCAGAAAAGACCCCCAATAGCCAGAGGAATGTTGAAAAAGAAAAGGAAAGCTGGTGGCATCACAATTCTGGACTTCCAGCTCTATTACAAAGCTATAATCATTAAGACAGTATGGTACTGGCAGAAAAACAGACACATAGATTAGTGGAACAGAATAGAGAGCCCAGGAATGGACCCTCAACTCTATGGTCAACTAATCTTTGACAAAGCAGGAAAGAATGTCCAATGGAAAAGACAATCTCTTCAACAAATGGTGTTGGGAAAATTGGACAGCCACATGCAGAAGAATGAAACTGGACCACTTCCTTACACCACACAAAAAATTAGACTCAAAATGGTTGAAAGACCTAAATGTGAGACAGGAGTCCAACAAAATCCTAGAGGAGAACACAGGCAGCAACCTCTTCGACCTCAGCCGCAGTGACTTCTTACTAGAAACATCACCAAGGACAAGGGAAGCAAGGGCAAGAATGAACTATTGGGACTTCATCAGGATAAAAAGCTTTTGCACAGCAAAAGAAAGTCAACAAACCGAAAGACAAACGACAGAATGGGAGAACATATTTGCAAATAACATATCAGATAAAGGGCTAGTATCCAAAATCTATAAAGAAATTATCAAACTCAATGCCCAAAGAACAAATAATCCAATCCAGAAATGGGCAGAAGTCATGAACAGACATTTTTCCAAAGAAGACATCCAAATGGCCAACAGACACATGAAAAAGTGCTCAACATCACTCGGCATCAGGGAAATACAAGTCAAAACCTCATTGAGATACCACCTCACACCAGTCAGAATGGCTAAAATTAACAAATCAGGAAACGACAGATGTTGGCGCGGATGTGGAGAAAGGGGAGCCCTCCTACACTTTTGGTGGGAATGCAAGCTGGTGCAGCCACTCTGGAAAACAGTATGGTGGTTCTTCAAAAAGTTGAAAATAGTGCTACCCTATGCCCCAGAAATTGCACTACTGGGTATTTACCCCAAAGGTACAAATGAGGTGATCCAAAGGGGCAACTTCACCCCAATGTTTATAGCAGCAATGTCCATAATAGCCAAACTATGGAAAGAGCCTAGATGTCCATCAGCAGATGAATGGATAAAGAAGACATGGTATATGTATGTGTGTATATATACATATATATATACACACATACACACACACAGAATAGAATATTATACATATATATGTATATGTATATGTGTATGTATATATATGTGTGTATATATATATATATACATACAATAGAATATTATGCAACCATCAAAAAAATGAAATCTTGCCATTTGCAATGACGTGGATGGAACTAGTGGGTATTATGCTAAGCGAAATAAGTCAATCAGAGAAGGACAATTATCATAAGATCTCACTGATATGAAGAATTTGAGAAACAAGACAGAGGATCACAGGGGAAGGGAGGGAAAAATGAAACAAGACGAAACCAGAGAGGGAGACAAACCATAAGAGTCTCTTAATCTCAGGAAACAAACTGAGGGTTGCTGGAGTGGTAGCGGGTGGGAGGGTTGGTGTGTCTGGGTGATGGACATTGGGGAGGGTCTGTGCTATGATGAGCACTGTGAATTGTGTAAGACTGATGAAGCACAAACCTGTACCCCTGAAAAAATAATATATGTTAATAAAAAAAGTTAAGAGCTTCATACTTGCAGTAGCAGTAAAAATTCAGGGTATTATGAAATATGAAAAAAGTTATTTTGTGAAAATTATTATAAAAGTAATAGATATAGTTAGAAGAAAGTTACAAAAATGTAGAAAAATATACATGATAAAGTAAAAGCCTCCTCTACATTCATACCAATTCCTGTTCCCAATTTCAGTCCAATTTTGTAGATTATATTTCTAACACTAAATAATGTATCTGCATTGATTAATTATCAAAATCAGGATGAGGAATTTATTACATTTACATTACCTCTCTTTCCCTTCCTCTTCATTTTGTCATTTATATTATCACTAGTTTATTCTTAATTGAATATCAAGTATTTCCTGTAGTTCAATCTGACCATGAGGGTTCAGGACTCCTTAATATATGATCAGATAAATTTGTATATGTTACCTTTTTTAACTTTAAATTGAATATAGACTATAAACCATCCACATTATAGTCTAAACTTTGACAATGTATCTTGGTTTCCTATATGTGTAATTAGGGGATTTGTGTCCCTCATATGCTTCAGCTCTCTTTTGTATCCTACACATCATAATTTTCTTAGCCATGATAATATTTTAACATGGTACAGATACATGACATTATCAATCTAATTCTATGACTACAACTAAATCTGTGATATAAACTATAGTCTAGAACTTAAATTAATATACTTTTTAAGAAAAATAAATGCTACATTTACTCTACAATGTAACTCTACCTGTAAAATACATTAAATGTCAGCATGTTTTAAGTATCAAGTTGTAGGTATAGTAATTATCTCAACCTAGGAATGTAGAAGCTGAGATTTAGAAAAGTTGAGGAACTTCTGGTTTATGTAGTTCCATAAGTGGTGGAGCAGGATAAGCACCAAAGTCTGTCTACCTCTGAACTGAATGCTCTTAGCTGCTCTAGGCTCTCAACCAGTTACTTCAAGAACACATGTTCTAACACTTTGGTTTGCTTCACTTCTAAATCAGTACCATTAGTAGTGTTCATAATCTCTGAATTTTCTTCCAGCTCTGACTGTGTGGCTTTGATTATTTACTGTGGTTAAGAGATAGTTATTGTTTGGGGACACTTGGGTAGTTCAGTCAGTTAAGCATCTGCCTTCAGTTCAGGTCATGATCCCAGGGTCCTGGGATCAAGTCCCACATTGGGCTCCTTGCTCAGTGGGAAGCCTGCTTTTCCCTCTGCCCGCCACTTCCCCTGCTTGTTCTCTCTCTCTGGCAAATAAATAAATAAAATCTTTAAAAAAGAAATAGTTATTGTTTAAATACTATTGTAGACTAAGCTTGATGCCCCTTGAAAAACACATCACCACTGTAGGATTTATTTTTCCTGATGAAACACACATAGTCAAATTGTATCATATTTTTATAGGCTACATTTATTGTACTAATATAGCTACAAAGTAATTTTTCTTATTTCTACTTAACTGTCATTTATAAATTATTATTTTCTCCCCAAATGATCAGCGACAGATTATATATATTAAGCTGTATAAAGGGGACATGTTAAATGAATGATCAAGTTTTGGACATACAGCATAGTGGAACTTCTGGATATTTTCCAATTAAAAACAGTATCTCCCCATGATACGTTTTCCATATCATTGAAACTTCAATGTGTATTTCCATTTCAAGATGTAAGGTTGAGTGAAATGAGAGTAATAATATATAAAATAAAGTTCTGGCAATAGAAGATGGGGACATGGCATTAGTGAATTGGGGACTTTGATTCCTGTAAGAATGACAGCAAATAAAATCCCACCAAATTGTTTTTCACCTTAAAAGTATATGTGAATCTTTTTTTCTCTGGCTGACTTACTTCACTTAGCATAATACACTCTAGCTCCATCCATGTCATCACCAATGGCAAGATTTCATTCTTTTTGGTGGCTGAGTAATATTCCATTTTATATATTCCATATCTTCTTTATCCATTCATTAGTCACTGGGCATGTGGGCTCATAATTTGGCTGTTCTTGATAATGCTGCTATAAACATTGGGGTGTATGTGCCTCTGAATCAGTATTTTTGTATCCTTTGTGTAAATAGTAGTGCAATTGCTGAGTCATAAGGCAGTACTATTTTTAACTTTTTGAGGAACCTCCATACTGTTTTCTTGAGGGGCTGCAATATATCACTCATATGTGGTATTAAAGAAACAAAATAGATAAATGGGAAGGGGAAAAAAAGAGAGGGAAGCAAAACATAAGAGACCCTTAACTATAGAGAACAAACTGAGAGTTAATGGAAGGAGGTGGGTGGGGGATGGGCTAGATGGGTGCTAGGTATTAAGGAGAGCACTTGTGATGAACACTGGGTATTGTATGTAAGTGATGAATCACTGAATTCTACACCTGAAACCAATTTTACCGTATATGTTAACTAACTGGAATTTAAATAAAAACTTGAAACAAACATATATCTATATCTATATCTATATCTATCTATCTATCTATCTATCATCTATCTATCTATCTATCTATCTATCTATCTATCTATCTATCTATATGGATGTGGATTTTGTGTTCTATTTGGTAATATAGCTATGGTTGTTTTAATATAAATATACTTTTTAAATTATTTACCATCAGTTAAAACTGACACTCCAAAAGTTTCTCATCCCAGAACACCATAGGTGTGTTCCAGTTTGAGAAATAGAGAACTAAGGTAAAGAACAGTTATTTCACATACAATTAATGTTTAATATCAGTTTGCTAATTAATTCTTTTAAATAGTCCATTTCTTTGCTTCTTTCTTGGGACTACATAGCCTCGCTTTCCTTTTCCTTTCACATTCCTCAGGGATTCTTTGGCAATAGGCTACTCTTTCTCCATGTACTTTGTTAGTGCTGCCTTTATAACTTAATTGCCTGCCATCCCACTTTCAAGGATCTGTTTCCTTTACTGTATGGGGGGTGGGTGGATTTTGTCATACATCTGTTCCTTCTTTTGCCTTTGCTCTAGCTAGTTTTTCTGTTCTTGTCCAGTTCCTATCTGTAACTCTGAGCTTCACAGTGGTTGCTAATCAGTCCCTGAAACTCTAGGCTAGCCATCGGTCTTCCAGGAGCATCACTGATGACCTCGGTGAATGTGTTTTCCTTCATTGCAGTATCCCCACATTTCAGCTAACACAGAGGAAAAAGGGTTTAACAGAGGATGATGATGGTGTGGAAATTCATGAAAGAGATTACAATGTAATAAAAAGAACACTCTTTAAACTGGAAACTAAATACAACTTTTCATCAAGTCCAAAGGGAATAAATGAAATTCATCAAAGGGTTCCCTCACTGAAGCATTTGTGTTTCTCTCTGGTTCTACCTAGGGCTCTACCTACTTAGCTATCTGTGCCAAACCAAGAAAAAAATGTGAGAAGAGTGGTGTTATTTTACATTTTTTCCCCAAATCTTTTCTTTTGTCTGGCCTAACGGAAGACAGCTAGATTCTCATATTTACTTCTACTTTCAACACATTGCAATATCATACATCATGTTGCCTCTGGAAAACTCAGCTGTACATTCATGAGACAATAAGGAGTGAAAATGTCAAATAATGTTTTACTATTATTACGGAAATAAATTGGAACTTGGGGATCCATCAGGGTTCCCTTGATCATACTTTGAGGACTGCAGATAGAGAGTATTTAAAGCTACCTGACATAGAGTGAATCTAATTAAATTATTATTATTAACTTTATTTCTAAAACTAATAGGAATATCTTAGCTAATATCAGTTCACATTTTCAGTACCCCTTGCCCGTATCAATTATCATATTTCCTTTACCTCCCTGGCTTCTCTGTTTTACCTTCTCTCTCTAGGGCTCTTTTTTTAGTCTATCTTTTCAAAATTGCAGACTTTCTTTTGAACTATTCTTGGACTTTTGTTTTCCTTTGAACACAAAGCTGCTAATTACTCTCACAAATATTTGTAGGGGCCCCTGGACTTTCTAATTCATTAGCCTATCCTGGGTACCCAGATAAACCTACCTTTCACCTGGTCTTCCAGCTTGGGAAGGAAACCCTAACTATGAAGTTGGTCTGAACAGGCCACCAAAATGGAAGAACCAAAGCACAGATTAGGAGGTACAGTGAACCCCTATTGAGATGTCTATGAATGGGACCCATATGAAGACGTACTTTGCCCAGGGTTCATACAGTGCGTCTGTGGTCTGATACAAAGGCTGAGGTAAGACCAGGTGATCATGAAAGGGAGGAGGGGAATGATAAAAAAAAGAAAGTAAGAATAAATGGAAATGCTAATATATGATGGGGTAAGAGGAAATAAATAACAAATAAGAATTATTTGTGACCTAGAAATAGGCAAAGATTTCTTAGACATAATACCAGATGCATGATCCATAAAATTTTAAAAAATGGATTAGACTTCATAAAAATTAAAACAACAAAGCACTATTGCTCTGCAAAAGATCCTGTTAAGAGGGTGAAAGAGAAAGAGGATATAAAGTTTATCAGCCACTAGAAAATATTTGCAAATCACATACCAAATTGCTTACATACAGAATGTATAATGAGCCCTATAAACTGAATAGTAAGAAACCAAAGAATCCAATTAGAAAATGGACATAATTAAACAGACACTTCACCAAAGATGAAATATAGATGGCAAATAAACACACAAAGATGCTTAACATTGCTTGCCTTTAGAGAAATGAAAATCATTGCAAGTTATTACTCTAAACCTATCAGAATGGCTAAACCAAAAGAATATTGATAGTAGCAAATGCTGGTAAAGATGCAGAAAAACTATCTTTCATACATTGCTAGTGTAAATGTAAACTACCACAGCCACTAAGGAAAAGAGTTGTAGTTTCTTTAAAAGTTAAACATACACCTACTGTATGACCTGGCACTTCCCTCCCTTTCTCTTTCCCTCCCTCCCTCATTGCTTTCCCCAACCTCTTTCTTCCTTTCCTCTCTTCTCTTCTCCCTTCCATTCTAATCAATATTTATCCATTAGTTTTGGTTCTATCTTAGGCAGGTAGTTATTAAGTAACTGTAAAGCATACTTAAGTTATTTTATTTTTTTATTATGTTAATCACCATACATTACATCATTAGTTTTTGATGTAGTGTTCCATGATTTATTGTTTACATATAACACCCAGTGCTCCATTCAGTGCGTGCCCTCCTTAATACCCATCACCAGGCTCACCCATCCCCCCACCCCCCTCCCCTCTAGAACCCTCAGTTTGTTTCTCAGGGTCCATAGTCTCTCATGGTTTGTCTCTCCCTCCGATTTCCCCCCCTTAATTTTTCCCTTCCTGCTATCTTTTCCTTTTTTTTTTTTTAACATATAATGTATTATTTGTTTCAGAGGTACAGGTCTGTGATTCGACAGTCTTACACAATTCACTGCACTCACCAAAGCACATATGCTCCCCAATGTCTATCAACCAGCCACCCCATCCCTCCCACCCCCAACCACTCCAGCAACCCTCAATTTGTTTCCTGAGATTAAGAATTCCTCATATCAGCGAGGTCATGATACATGTCTTTCTCTGATTGACTTATTTCGCTCAGCGTAATACCCTCCAGTTCCATCCACATCGTTGCAAGTGGCAAGATTTCATTCCTCTTGATGGCTGCATAATATTCCATTGTGTGCGTGTGTGTGTGTGTGTGTGTGTGTGTGTGTGTGTGTGTGTGTGTGTATACCACGTCTTCTTTATCCATTCATCTATTGATGGACATCTTGGCTCTTTCCATACTTAGGCTATTGTGGACATTGCTGCTATAAACATCGGGGTGCACATGCCCCTTCAGATCCCTACATTTGTATCTTTGGGGTAAATACCCAGTAGTGCAATCGCTAGGTCGTAAGGTAGCTCTATTTTCAACTTTTTGAGGAAACTCCGTACTGTTTTCCAGAGTGGCCGCACCAGCTTGCATTCCCACCAACAGTGTAGGAGGGTTCCCCCTTTCTCCACATCCCTGCCAACATCTGTTGTTTCCTGACTTGTTAATTTTAGCCATTCTGACTGGTGTGAGGTGGTAGCTCATTGAGGTTTTGATTTGGATTTCCCTGATGCCGAGTGATGTTGAACACTTTTTCATGTGTCTGTTGGCCATTTGGATGTCTTCTTTGGAAAAATGTCTGTTCATATATTCTGCCCATTTCTTAATTGGATCATTTGTTCTTTGGGTGTTGAGTTTAATAAGTTCCTTATAGATTTTGGATACTAGCCCTTTATCTGATATGTCATTTGCAAATATCTTCTCCCATTCTGTCAGTTGTCTTTTGGTTTTGTTGACTGTTTCTTTTGCTGTGCAAAAGCTTTTTATCTTGATGAAGTCCCAATAGTTCATACTTAAGTTATTTTAAATAAGCATCTATTCACCATGTATTTGAATAATGTTGGCTTCAAGTAACAATTATTTACTCACATAAATATAAGTCTAGGGGCACCTGGGTGGCTCAGTGGGCTAAGCGTCTGCCTTCGGCTCAGGTCCTGATCTCAGGGTCCTGGGATCAAGCAGGTGGGGGTCCTGGCTCCCTGATCAGTGGGAGGGTCTGCTTCTCCTTCTGTCCCTCCCCCAGCTCATACTCTTTCTCTCTCTCTCAAATAAATAAATAAAATCTTTTAAAAAATAAATAAGTATAAATGGCAGACAAGGTTTAGGATCAGCAAAAATTCAATGACTTCAGCTTCATTTCTTTGTGGTCCGTTGGTTGTTCATTACTGGTTTCCTTTGGGGCTTTACAACCATACACCACGGTGCTGAGAGGAAGGGAGAGAGTTGTTTAAATAAACTCCAACAACAGTGAGAAAATATTCTTTCTAGAAGAACCCAGGAAGTCTTTTCTTGGGTCTCAGTGTTTTGGGATGAGTCACATGTCAATTTCTCAAGCAATGCCTATGTAAAGGAAAATTCCAAGTCTAGGCATTCTTAAATAAAATACTTTAGCAAGACCCATGAGATTATCCTGACTACCTTAGGTTAATCAGAGCTTACCTCTGGAGGTGGGAGGTCAGTCCCCCAAGCTGCATATTACAAAGAGTGGGCAAACTTGAAATAGATGTACAGTTGTAAATCATAATGTCAGCTGCACAATATGTAAATCCTTTCTTGTGCACATTTTTGGAGGAAGCAAAGCATTTTATATCAATCATGTAAGCTACATTTTAGAAGATGACAAAAATGCTTAAGCTTGTCCTGCAAGCTGATATAACATTAGTTCTATTAAAATACTACATTTGCTTATATCAAGCCAAGGAACATCACATTAGAGAACAAATGTGAAACATTCATCTATTTGAGAATTCTGTAGTATCTATGCTATCCACCTAGGTAGCACTTAATGTTTTTGACAATTGAGATGTCATCTTTATGGTAATACACATAATATAATTTTCTGCAGTGAGAGCAATATTCTGGCTGAGATATCCATCTAGAGTCATTATTGAATGATAAGGAAGAAAAAAGATTGCTTTGTAATAATAAAACTCATTGCCAATTCATTGGTTTCTCTTTTCCTCAAGTCATAATAAATGTGCTTAGAGACATTTATACATGGGGCCAAATTTTGCCTAGATTTCAGTTCTGGCATAAAGTTTGACTAAAGGCTTTTTCTATTTCATTGACTAACCTTATTTAGTGACCCAGGCCTTCCTTGCTTTGTGATTCAATGTCAAGGCATAGATTTCCCACTGGGTAAGATAACAAATCAAACAAAAGTAGACCATGAGGCAGCCAGCTGGGTGAACAAACCTGTCTTCTCTTGCAGTACCTTCCAGAAGATTAACTACCTGCCTTATCTTTTCAGTGTGTCTACTCTCCTCTGGATTTTGGCCAGTTTGAGTCTTTTAATATTCTCTTTGTCATGGTGCTTTGGAACTGGTGACAAATGCCCAGCTCTCTAAAGATCCTTGCAGTAATTGTGCACACATACATACACAGTAAATTTAGAGTGAGACTTTCTATAAGAATACATTTAAAGCAGCAATCTTGGCGATCTTGGAGTTGCTCCAAGGGAATCATGGAAATGAAATGAGATCTTTCTCCTTGTGACCGTCAACATTTTCAGCATGGTCGCCTCACCTCCCTGTTACCATCTGTTCCTCACCTCATTGCCTGATTGTCTCATTTTCCACTTTGTCATTATTTCTTCCATCTCTCAAATCTGAAAAAAGAAAGACCATAAATCTAAGTGAATAACAGTATTTACTAATTTTGTTATTACCTTCTATGTTAGTGATTCATTCTGTCAATATTTACCGAGCACTTCTATATGCAAGGCTCTAGGAAGGTGTTTCAAAAGATACAGAAATGAGACCTAAAACTTCAAAAAGCTTTGCTAGGGAAGGCTTATTTCAGGCTTAAACATAAATGCCATGTGAAAGGAGTAGATAAAGCACTATGGCCACTCAAAGGAGAGAGAGTGAACATGTAAATGGGGAGATAATGGTATCAAAATTGATCCTATGTGTTCTAGGGTCGGTGTGGGGGAGACAGCCTGTTGCCCCAAATATTTTTTCCATCTACCTTTTGATGCTTAACATCTGCTGTGCTGCACAATGATTCTCTTTAATTATAGGTTTGATCTTTACTGAACTGCTCATTAATGCTTAAATCATTTCTACCTCAGGGCAAACAATTGGGAGTTATTTAAGCCCACCTGTTTTATTCCTTCTCTCTGGCTATCAGCAAATAGAGCAAGCCTTGAAACTGCACTACTCTTCTGTCACCCTCTCTGCCTTAGGAATATCTTCATGGATACAATGGAATAGTTGCTTCTTCCTCTAAGCTCTCCGTAGCATTCTACATGTTTCTCTGTTATAGATTGTAGGGCATTTTACCGTAATTACCTACTTCTACATTTATCTTCCTCATTAGATGGTGAGTCCTTAAGGACAGGGACTGGATCCTGAGCATGCCTGTTTTCTCAGCATTCCTACAGAGCCTGAAAAACAATAGGTACTCAGTAAATGTTGGTTAAATGAATGAATGAATAAGCAAATTAATAAAGTAGCCTAACCTGTAGTCTATACTTATTGGAATTCATGACCTGGAACTTCATGATACAGAGATAAAATGAATAATGCTTTTCAACGGCTCCTTGCCAGTTCTATGGAGCCAGCAGGGCGGGGCTTTCCATTGCTGTCACTCTGAGGGGAGCTGTAAGGAAAAAAAGGAGCATCATTGTCCCATCTCGGAAGAACTCCTTCCAGTTTGAGAGCACACACAGTTTTCATTTTTCCTTGCAAAGACAGTGTGCCACCCACTCAACACTCCCCACTTCTGTTAACTTACTGATGCTCCTTTTTGTCCTGAGACTTGCCTACACATAACTTTATTATGACAGAATCTCAAACATGCACAAAAGTGAAGAGAATATTACAGTGAATCTCCATAAACCTATCACCTTGATTTAATAATGAGCAAGACTTTGCCAAAAAAAATGGCATAAATGATTCTCTTTCTGAAGCCCCATACCCCAAAAGTAGAGAGGTGTAAGAGGGACTTCACATCATTCCAACTTTCCACTTAGCACAATTTCCTTGTGTTTTGGTGATAGTTTCAGGACCTTAATCTATTCAGAATTTTTAAAAATCCTATCTGGATACCTATAATTTGTACAGATTCACCCCAAAATCCTGAGATCCTCAGTGTAACTTAGATTGAAATAGGCTCAGAACCATTCAAAAGTTTTCAGCCTTCCCAAGGGCAGAAATAGTTCCCAAGTGCTAAAGTGCTGGGAAAGCACGTGGTGACTCTGAACTTTCAATGCCATGATTCAATCAGGCAAGGTTTGTATAATCAGAATTTCAGTTGAAGACAAACTTGGGCAGAATTCCTAGCATTTCCTTATAGGGTATGGGTGTTTCGTTGTAGGATGTGACAGAGAAAATTTCTTAAGTAGATCCAGCATGTATTACCTAATAGTTACTGAGAGACCTCTTTAAAATAAACTAGTACCCGTAGAGTGGTTTCACCCAAGGACAGCAGGGAAGAGAATCAACTGTGGCCGGAGTGTCTCCACACTGTTTAGATGCAAAGTAGACCAGTTCTCTGCAACTCTCTGGGCTTGGCATCTTATTCTTATCTCACCAGTATGTTATAAAGCTAGGCTTCTTTTCTATTTATTATTCTAAATTCGAAATCAACCTCTTACTAGATGAAATAAAAGTACTAAATAAGATTTAAAAAAATAATAAAACAATCTCTCTTGGAACTATAAAACACAGTAGTGAGAGAGAAAAAAATGGTAAATAGCATATATACTTATTTACCTAATGTGAAGATTCTGTTTATAACCAAGTAAAAAGGAAAAAATGTCATACTTGGTACAGAATAGGAAACAGAGACACGAGTCATAGAAATACAGTGTTATATTTAATGTACTAAAACTTAAATTATAATCAGGAATAAATGATTTTTGATTTTAATTTTAAAAGAATTATATGAACTAGAAGGTGAAATCCTTCTATCACATACTGTAAAAACTTAGTCCCCCACAATTCTTGAAAAGGTGATCACTGATAAAAATTTGATACGTATTCTTCCATACCTATCCTCTCTTCTTATGTGTGTGGGTGCACATGCGCATGTGCGCGCACGCACGTGCACGCGTACACACAGGTTTTGATTTGAAGTTTGTATATATTTGAGGGCTCTCTCTAAGAAAAAGAACACAAAATTATAGACACAAAATTAGGTACAATGATAAAAACTTTTAGAATGAGAAAAGGAGATACAGCAAATTAAAAAAATTTAAATCTAACAAATACCACAAAATTATAAAGTCCAGGAAAAAATGGTTTGATTAATGTCCTGACACACCTCTGTAATACTTATTCCTACATATTATTGGGAGATAAACAAGCAACTTTTATTGTGAAGTATAGTTGACACACAATGTTACATTAGTTTCTGGTGTAAAATATAGTGATTCCACAAGTCTATATGTTATGCTATGCTCATGACAAGTGTGGCTACCATCTGTCACCATGCAGTGCTGTTACAGTATCAATGACTATATTCCTTATCCTTTACCTTTCAACCCTGTGACTTATTCATTCCATAACTGGAAGTGTGTCTCTCCCACTCCATCTCACTCATTTTTCCCATACCCCTACCCCCACCCCCATAGTTATAGCCTCTTCACATTATGTTTTCTCTCAGTAAGAAGTATACACTTAATAGTCATGTATAATCCTGATGTTATTTAGAAGGAATTTTTAAATCCAGTGAGAAAACTTTCTTCATTTCTCTGAGGTGTTGCTAGGTTCTACCTGAGTACGGTTCAATAGTCAGAGATAGAAACCCTTCCAAATGAGATAAAAGATGAAAGTAACTTGCTGCTTAAAAACACAAAGGCAAATTTGTCATTAAACCAAATTGGATTAGAAGACTACATCTTTCCTCATTTTTCCCCCTCAGTATTGGGAGAGAAACTTGGGAAGCTACACAGAGAGAATAAAGGTTACATGAAAGCCTCTCCTTTAGGGAAGGCTTGAAAGAAAACTTTCTTGACATTTTTCTCCCCTCCTTCCCGTATGTTGAGTTACTTCAGCGCTCTGACCTGGGACCACTGCCTAGGGATTCAGTCGTGGCTATGATCATGTTTGTCAGAGGTCTGTCTTATGTCACTCTCTTTAAAGAACTAGTGTGTGAATTTATTCATCCATAGTATTGCTTTTAAATTTTTTTTGTACATTAATTTAAGCTTATGGTTCTTCTGGTTCTGAGTGAAACACTTAATAAATTTCCTCTATACATTTTCTTTTTAAATATTATAAAAAGAGTTATAAAAATTTTCCTCTCAGCACACTCTGGTTGCATTTTTTAATTTTTATGTATACTGTTTTATTTCAATTATATTCTAAATTATATTTATATATTTCTTCACCTCTAAGTTTAGGGATTTTTTTCTTTTTTTTAAGGTTAGATTTTTTAGGTTCCCAATTTGCTCAATATGTGTATGTGTGTGAGCATGCGTATATGTAATTCTGACAACTAGAAGCTTTATTAAATTCTTATCAGAAAATGTGATTATCATAATTTCTTTTTGGGGAACTTGTCCATGTTTTCTTTATAATGTGTGGTGTGAGTAACTTTTAAAAATATTTCTTGGACATTTGAAAATAACATATTCTTCTCTGGTAGGGAATTAGCGTTTGGCCTATGAATTATATTTTTTAGAGAAAAAAAGTAATAGTTTTTATTTTCTATGTATTCATTATTCCAGTTCTTGGCAAATAAAGATTTAGACTATGAGATGTGCATTAGGATGTGCCTTCTATTAATATAAAACAGCTGTGAGCCATTTAGTGTTTTGGGGTCTTGATTGGACCTTACATAAAGACAATGAGCTTGGAGATTTCAGTGCTAAGTTAATGGAGAAACTGCTCTACTCATAATACCCTTGCATGCTGGCAGAATAGGAAGGACATGGGAAAGACCGTGGAGAATTCTGCAAAAATAATGCTTTGCTTTTCAGAAAGGTGTTAGATTCCAGAAGGGATCGGCCTCATAAGGAAGTGAGACGATTTAGGCCAACAGTCTGCTCTCAAGGTATCTTTTGATGGAATTTTAATAAAGAGTCTTAAAAAATTATTTTCTCAAAATTCTGTAGCAAGAAAGGAATTTAAACATTTTATCTCCTGAAATTCTCTGCTCAAAGTATCTCAAAATTTTCACTATTAGGATTATATATATTTTTAGAAACTCCCAATTCTCTTACCTATAATATCCTCATATATTTTTTCTACATCACGACTACCAAAATGCCTTTTCTTTCTAGATTGTCAGGACTTCTCTAGTTGTATAATATCCCTCTTCTATGTGTTGACTGCCAACTTCTCAAAAGAGCACCAGAAAAACTTGATTAAACAAAGCCACACCTGTAGATGTATTGCAGTAAGGGAGAACAGAACTTGCCCAAAATTTTATTAGTGAGATTTCAAAATGGGGACATTACAAGAGGGTATTTAAAAGTAGTTGGGGGTGCCTGGGTGGCTCAGTTTGTTAAGCAACTGCCTTTGGCTCAGGTCATGATCCCAAAATCCCGGGATGGAGTCCCATATCAGGCTCCCTGCCCAGCAGGGAGTCTGCTTCTCCTTCTGACTCTACCCCCTCTTGTGCTCTCTCTCTCAGTCTCTCTCTCTCTCTCTCTCTCAAATAAATAAATAAATAAACTCTTTAAAAAAATAAAAGGATTTGGGACGTGGGATATATCACTTTAAGATAGATCTGACAAGAAGGGGGAACTTCTTGGGACTAGACAAGATGACATAATATGACAGCGTTAGATTAGTGGACAAAGCAAAATGACAGTCTTGAATTAGTCTTGATGAGCAAGCTGTCTGGTCGGTTCACCATCTTAATTTCCAGAACAGTTACTGCAACTATGTTAATTTTTGCTCAGGCTCAGTATTGTTTAACCCAGGGATGGGGAATTAGGCTGGTTTCAGTTCACACCAGTCACTGTTTAAAATGCCCCCACCAACTTTCTTTCCATTACCATTATTGCCTTTTCCCCCTGCCAACCTCAAATCTACCTCACTTTCAAGATGTTTCAATTCCTCTTTCTGATCCCAACCATTTATACCCTTTCCCCTCAGAAACACAAAAACAATTTAGGACAGAAAGAACTCTTATGACTGAGGGGACTATATCTCATCTCAGAAAGGAAGACTTCTTAATAGTCCTACAGAATCTAAAAATCATTCACTTTCCCTCTGACTGCACTTGTTACTCTGTTAGTCTTTTCTCATCCTTTCCCCCTCCTTCCCTGCTTTTACTCACTGTTCAATTCTCTGTATCTGAATTCCACTGTTCTCCACTCCACCTGTCCCAAACCACACACAGAACAAATGAATGGAAGCCAGGCAAGAGGGAAGAGTAAAACATAGATAGAAAATAGAATCATGAATAGTAAGCACTCCTGGAAGCTTTTCTAAAGAATGGTTTTTTTTCACAATGGATTCCCCTTTCCCAGTTTTCTATCTTGGTTTTTCTTGCAGATGATATATGAAAGTAATTAGGAAGACTTACTTGTTATAGAAGGAAAAGAAAAACCAAAATATAAACTAATCCCTGAAAGAGCAGCATGGAGACTGTACTGAAACAGATTGCAATATCATTGTCGTGGTGTTATTTATACTTTTTCCAGGAAGGTGTGGAGGGAGAGCAGTAAAGCAGAAAGATCTTGCTTTATCCTTATTTCTTATATCTTCCTCCCCACTCCCATTTTAAAAATATTGAAAACTTTCAAACCTATAGAAAAATTGAAAGAATGATGGGACGAGCACCTATATGCCCCTCCCTTACATTCAACAATTTAAACATTTTTATAGAATACCTAGACATAACCCCAATAGTATTTAGCCCTAAATACCTCCACATGTATTTCCTAAGAATAATCACATCTTCCACCATGAGAGATGATGGACTCTGAAAAACAAACTGAGGGTTCTAGAGGGGAGGGGGGAGGGGGATGGGTTATCCTGGTGATGGGTATTGAGGAGGGCACGTTCTGCATGGAGCACTGGGTGTTATGAACAAACAATGAATCATGGAACACTGCACCAAAAACTAATGATGTAATATATGCTGATTAACATAACAATAAAAAAATTAAAAAAAAAGAATAATCACATCTTCCTACGTAGCCACAATACACCTCTCACCATTGTCCTTACGTTGATGATTGGTGGGGGTTAGCACAGAATTAGACTCATTTCTCTATTGCGCATGTAAGATACCCTACTAAAAAAGGGCTTGGTTCTTTACATTTAATTTAAAAATATTATGGGAATTTCAAATTTCTTCACTCAGGGAGTGTTTTGGAATGATCTTGTCCCTGGAAATAAGGTTTGAGAATATTTTCCAGGTGATTTTAATACTCATATCTAGTTTTGAAAAGTGAAAGCCATTTTTTACTGTCCATTCTTTTATCTTTTTTTCCACTTTATTGAGGTATGATTGGCAAATAAAAGTATATATTTAAGGTGTACAGTGTGATGATTTGATATACATAGACATTGTGAAATAATTACCACCATCAAGCTAAAAAGTTTCTGCATAGCAAAGGAAAAAAATCAAAATTCAAAAGCAGCTAGTGGAATGGAAGAAAATATTTCATAATGAATTATTTTTCTAGTTGTAATTCTCAGATGGCTCCAGGGTCAAAGCATCCTGAGCAGAAACCCTCCTCTCCCCCAGGCTCAGAGATCACTAATGGAATGACTGTACATAAAAAAGAAGATGTTGAAAGATCCCTAGAGGATGCTAATAGTGAGAAGATGAGAAGGAACTTACCAAGGCTACTGGGTAGCCATTTTTAGTGAAGTATAGGGACACCAAGAAATACTTCCCAGGACGCAAGTGAATAAAATCTATAAGGGGAGAGAACAAAAAGCAGTATCAAATTGTTAAAAGGTCAAGTAAAATGAGAACTGAGAATTGACTTTGGCATACTGGAGTTTTCAGTGACCTTGACATGCAAGATTATAGTTGAGTGGTGGAAGTCAAAACTGGAATGGCGTTGGTTTCAAAGGAAAGAGTAGGGAAGATACTAGAGACCAGGTGTGTAAGCAACTCTTTTGAGGAGATGTTTTATAAAGGGAGAAGAGATCTAAAACAGTGACTAGACCACAAGGGGGCATGCGTCAAGGGAAAGAGCTGCTAGGTGGGAGAAACTATAGCATATTTATATGCTGATGGGAATGATTAGGAGAAAAGGAAAATTGATATAAGGAAGAGAAGCCAGTTACTGGAGGAATTTCCTTGACTAGGTTAGAGGGCTTGGATCTAGTACACGTTGGACATAAGATAATCCTTATATATACATTTTTTTCAAGTAATTTGTACTGCAGTCTGGATGTATGTTCAAATTTATCTTCCCAGCCATGAATTTAATTTTCTAAAATGGAAAAGTGCATTCTAATTAGTTTATCCATAAGAACAGGAAGGAAGCAGAGTACGTGGATTCTTCTTATTCTTTATATATTCTCATTAGATTGAAAGCAAAGTCATTGTTTAAGGGTGAGCATTAAGAGAGGTGTAAAATGTTTGTGAAAGAAGGTATGAACTCATCTCTTAAGAAAGTGAATTGGATAAATATAGTGGGAAAGGAATAGAGATATGTTGTGGTTTGGAGTCTGGACAGCATTTTTATCTATGACATCTGTCCAGAAAGAGTAATGCTCTGGATAAAGAAGGCAGAAAGTGTAGCAATATGAGAAAATTGGTGAGAATAATTTTGTTTTTACAGAAAGGAGGAGTGGGGTTGGGATGATCTGAAGGGAAAATAGGTACGCTTAGTACTCCCATTTGCTTCTGCAATCTTGGAGAATTGTCAAAAAGTCAGGATATGTTTTGTGAGAAGAGTGAAAAGAGTGGAACTGGTGACTTGTGTTAGAGAATGTCAGAGGGACCTTACTTATTTTCACCCTTTGGATGCTGTGTTTGGAGATGAACTCTCTGGTTAGGGTCCTTAGGTTCTTTGCATGTACTTCCAGCTCTGTAATGGGTAAATCTGGAATCTTTGCATCTGGGGATTGGATGCTACCTTCTTATGCTCTTAATAGGACTGAATAAAGATTTGCTAATCTTGTGATTAAAGGTGTATAAAGCAATAATAAAATTTCTATAACTTCAACATAAGTATGAGGTCAAATTAATGTGGAAAACAAGCTAAATCTCTGTGATCATGTAAATTATTCAACATAGACATTATTTCTCCTGAATTTGTATATATTTCCCCAGTGAATTTGATACCCTTCCCATTTTGTCCTGCCAAGTGAAAGTTCACATTCTATTATCTGTCCAATTGTGTATATATCAAAATGGTTCAGAACAGTGACTTCCATATTTGAAGATCAAAAATTGAGAAGCTGATTTTCAGACTGAAAATGTATATAAGGTTTGTTATCAAATTTGGCAAATGGAAACCTTAACCTCTTAAGGATGGACATGATAGTCTTGGCCCAAAGCAGAGCTGACCCAAAGACAATTCTTTTTAAAGCTATGCTAAGAATTTTTTTTCTACAGAAACCTTTGTTAATTAACCTACATTAATTAGGGTAGACTTGGTTGTGCGAACAGATTTCAGCATTTCAGTGATTTTACACAATAGAAATTTGTTTCTTTCTCACTCACTGGTACTGGGAGGAAGTTCAAATTGGGTTTGTTCTATTTCAGATGATCATTCAGAGACCCATACATTTTTCCATAGTGTGTTTCTGTTACCATTAGGGTCTTATAATCATGGATATCCCACTGGAAGAAATGGGAAAAGCCTGGAGGAGCTCATGAGAAGTTTTACGTCCCAGGTACATTACAGTCACTTTTAATCATAATCTGAGTTAGCAAGAACTCAGAAACATGGTCATAACCTACAAAACATAACTCTGATATTTAGGAAAAAGAGGAAGATGATTTTGGTGAACTGTTTAGTCTCTGCCATACCAATGAAGGAGAGAGTGAGGATTTTGTTTATCAAAAGCCACTTGTGAAAGTTTCTCAAGAGATTTCTGACTTTTAAAATACACATTTTTAACAGAGGTTTATTCTTAAAGCTTTAAGGAGAATAATGGGTTGTGTGGGAGGGTGGCTTTTGCTGGAAAATCTGTAGTTTGGCTCACTTCTACCTCTTGGATTTAGTGGGAGAGGAGAGAATTATAGGATACCAAGGAATGAAGACCCAAACTGGCGACCCTGATGTCTCCAAATTGTTTTTTTTATTATTTGAGGTATAACTGACATATAACAATGTATTAGTTTCAGATGGGCAACATAATTCAGTATTTATATACATTATGAAATGGTCACTATAATAATGTCCATTTCCACGTAGTTAAAAAATTTTTTTTCTTGTGACAAGAACTTTTAAGATCTATTCTCTGAAGCAACTTTAAACATGCCATACAGTCACCATGCTATACATTACATCCCTATGAACTATTTATTGTTTAACTTGAAATTTGTACTTTGGACCTCCCTTTACCCATTTTGCCCATCCCCATGCCCTGCCAACACACCAATCTTTTCTATCTGTGGGCTAATTTTGTTTTTGTTTTGTTTTCAGATTCCACATATAAGAGAGCTATAGTATTTGTTACTCTCTGACATATTTCACTTCATATAGTACAGTCAAGGCCCATCCATGTCAAAAACAGTGATATTTCCTTCTTTTTATGGCTGAATAATATTCCATTGGACACATACAACATATTTTCTTTACCCATTCATCTATCATGGACATTTAGATTGTATCCATGTCTTGGCTACTGCAAACAATGCTGTAATGAACATGGTTGTGCTTATATCTTTTCAAATTAATGCTTTCATTTTCATCCAATAAATTCCCAGAAGTGGAATTTCTAGATCATGTGGTAGTTCTATTTTTAATTTTTGGAGGAACCTCCATACCGTTTTCCATAGTGGCTGCACCAGCTTATATTCCTACCAGTAGTGCACAGGGTTTCTTTTCTCCACATCTCCATCAACACTTGTTATTTCTTGTCTTTTTGATTCTAGGCATCCTAACAGCTATGAGGTGACATCTCATTGTGGCTTTGATTTGCATTTCCCTGATAATTAGTGATGTTGAGCATCTTTCCATGTGTCTGTTTGCCATCTGTATGTCTTTAGAAAAATGTCTGTTCAGATCCTCTGCCCATTTTTAGTTTTTTTAGATTTTGCTTTGTTTTGCTATTAAGGTATATGAATTCCTTATATATTTTGGATATTAACCCCTTATATGTATATGGTTTTCAAATGTATTCTCTCATTCAACAGATTGCCTTTTTACATTGTTCATGGTTTTTTCTTTGCTGTGGTCCCACTCGTCTATTTTTGCTTTTACCGCCTTTTCATTTGGTGCCAAATCCAAAATATCATCACCAGTACTGACATCAGGAGCTTATTGCCTATGTTTTCTTCTAGTTTTACAATTGTAGCTCTTATGTTCAAGTCTTTAATCTATTTTGAGTTAATTTTTGTGCATGGTATAAGATAGTGGTCCAGTTTACTTTTCTTGCACATGGCTATCCATTTCTTGAAGAGACCTTCCTTTCCATGTTTTAAATTATTGGATCCTTTGTTAGAAACTAATTGACTATCTACGTGTATGTTTAGTTCTGGGCTCTCTGTTCTGTTTCATTGATCTATGTGTCTGTTTTTGTGCCAATACTATAGTGGTTTGATTACTATAGCTCTGTAGTATAGTTTGAATCAGGGAGCATGATACCCCCAGCTTTGTTCTCCTTTCTAAAGATTGCTTTTGGCTGTGGGGGGGCAGGGGGGTATATTTTGTGGTTCCATACAAATTTTAGGATTATTTGTTCTATTTCTGTGAAAAGTGCCATTGGAATTTTGATAGGAACTGTATTGAGTCTACAGTTTGCTTTGGGTAGCATGAACATTTTAACAATATTAATACTTCAAATCTATGAGCACGGAATATCTTTCCATTTATTTCTGTTTTCTTTTTCTCTCATCAGTGTCTTACAGTTTTTAATGTACAGAGCTTTCATCATTTTGGGTAAATTTATTCCTAAGTATTTTATCCTTTTTGATACAATTGTAAATGGGATTAAACAAATTGATAGTTCATTATTAGTGTATGGAAACAATGGATTTTTGTATATTGATTTTTGTATCCTGCAACTTTACTGAATTTGTAGATTAATTCTAACAGCTTTTTGGTGCAGTCCTTAGGGTTTTCTATATATATAACAATCTATAAATAGTGACAATTTTATTTCTTCCATTCTGATTTAGATGCCTTGTATTTATTTTTCTTGACTAATTGCTCTGGCTAAAACTTCTAATACTATATTGAAAACAATGGAGCGAGGGTGGGCATCCTTGTCTTGTTCCTGATCTTAGATGTTTTCAGCTTTTCACCATTGAGTATGATGTTACCTGTGGGGTTATCATATATGGCCTTTATTATGCTGATACATGTTTCCTTTATGTCCACTTTGTTGAGAGTTTTTGTTATAAATGGATGTTGAATTTTATCCAGTATTTTTTCTGTATCTTTTAAATGATCATATGATTTTAATCCTTCATTTGGTTAATGTCATGTATTAGATTGGTTTGCAAATGTTAAACCAATTTTGCAACCCTACTTGTTTACAATGTATGATCCTGTTAATGTATTGTTGAATTCAGTTTGCTAATATTTTGTGAGGACTTTTACACCTATGTTTAATCAGAGATAATGACCTGTAATTTTCTTGTCTTGTGGCATCCTTGTATGGTTTCAGTGTCAGGGTAATACTGGTATTTTAAAATGAGTTTGGAAGTGCTCCCTCCTCTTCTATTTTTTAGAAAAGTTTGAGAAGGACTGGCAGTAATTATTAAATGTTTAGTAGAATTCACTAGTGAAGGTTTCTGGTCCTGGACTTTTATTTGTTGAGAATTTTTGATTATTGATTCCATCTCCTTGCTAGTAATTGATGTGTTTAGATTTTCTATTCATAATTCAGTCTTGGTAGGCTGTATGTTGTTAGGAATTTATCAGTTTCTTTTAGGTTGTCCAATTATTGGCATATAATTGTTCCTAATAGTCTACTATGAGTAGGTCTTTTTCATTTCTGATTTATTTTATTATGCAATGCCCTTCTTTGCCTCTTATTAAGTATGTGTGTGTGTGTGTGTGTGTGTGTGTGTGTGTGTGTGTGTATGTATAAAGTATGTATAGGAACCCTGGCTTTCTCTTGATTTCCATATGCATGAAATACATTTTTCCATCCCTTGACTTTGTGTGGGTGTGTGTCCTTAAATCTGAAGTGAGGGGCGCCTGGGTGGCTCAATCATTGGGTGTCTGCCTTCAGCTCAGGTCATGATCCCAGGGTCCTGGGATCGAGCCCCGCATTGGGCTCCCTGCTCGTCGGGAGGTGTGCTTCACCCTCTCCCTCTCCCTCTCCCCTTGCTTGTGTTCGCTCTCTCACTGTCTCTCTCTGTGTCAAATAAATAAAATCTTAAAAAAAAAAATCTGAAGTGAGTCTCTTCTAAGCAGCCTATAAATGGGTCTTTAAAAAAAAAAAATCCAAGGGTGCCTGGGTGGCACAGTTGGTTGAACATTGGACTCTTGGTTTTGGCTCAGGTCATGATCTTGGCGTCATGAGATCAAGCCCCACATTGGCTCCATGCTCATTGCAGACTCTGCTTGGACTCTCTCTCCCCTTTTTGCCCCGCCCCCGACTCTTGCTCGCTCTTCTCTTTCTCTAAAATATTTTTAAAAATCCATTAAGCTACTCTGTCTTTTGATGGAGAATTTAATCCATTTACATTTAAAGTAATTACTTTAAGGCAATGTCCTTACTGACATTTTATTTTCTGTATGTTTTGTAATTCCTTTGTTCCTTTCTTCTCTTGTTCCCTTCCTTTGTGATTTTATGATTTTCTTTAGTGGTACACTTTCTTTTTATCTTTGGTGTATCTACTATAGGTTTTTGCTTTGTGGTTACCATGAGGCTTATATATAACAACTTATATTTAAACACATTCTAATGCCCTACATTTTTACTTTTCTCTCCCCAGGTTTTACGGTTTTAATGTCATATTTTACATCATTTTACATTTTTATCTTTTGTATTCCTTAACTGGTTAATAATTAACTATAGCTAACATATTGTCTTTTAACCCTCATACTAGCCTTAGAAGTGATTAATCTACCACCTTTTCTAATATTATTCTGGATTTTATCTTTTTTTTTATTTAAGTAATCTCTACACTGAACATGGGGCTCAAATTCATGACTCCAAGATTGAGTTGCATATTCTTCCTACTGAGCCAGTCAGGCACTCCTGGATTTTACTGTATATTTACCTTTACCCATGGGATTTGTACTTTCACATTTTCCCATTACTAATGGGTGCCCTTTTATTTCAGCTTGAATAAGTCCCTTTAACATTTTTTGTAAGTCTGGTTTAGTCTTGATGAACTCCTTTAGCTGCTGCTTGACTGGAAAACTCTCTCCCCTTCAATTCTGTATGACAACTTTGCCAAGTAGAGGATTCTTGATTGAAGGATTTTTCTTTCAACACTTTGCAGGCCAGAGGGAATGAGATGATATATTCAAAGTTTCTGCTGAAAAATCTGATGATCTTATGGATTTCCTTGTTTGCAATAAGTTGCTTTTTCTTGCTTCCTGTAAGATTTTCATCTTTAACTTTGACATTTTAATTATATGTGTCTTGGTGAGGGTCTTTTTGGATTCATCTTCTTTGGAACTCTGAGATTCCTGGATCTGGAATTCTGTTTTGTTCCATGGGTTAGGAAATTTTCAGGCACTGATTCTTCAAATAAGTTTTCTGCCCATCTCTCTCTTCTCCTTCTGGGAGCCCTATAACATGAATATCAGGCCATCGGATGTTGTCCCATAAGTCCCTTAAACAAGCTTTTTTTTTAATTCTTTGTTCTTTTTCCTGTTCTGATTGGATGAGTTCCATGACCTTGGCTTTGATTTCATTATTTCTTCTGCTTTACCTAGTCAGCTGTTGAAACCCTCTAGTTTATTTTTCAGTTCACTTATTGGATTCTTAAGCTCTGTGACTTCTGTCATTATATTTTATTTTCTCTTTGTTGAATCCTCAGTTGTTCATGCCTTCTCCTGAGTTCAGTGAGCATCTTTATGACTGTTATTTTGAACTTTTAACAAATCAATCTCTTTCATCCAGGACTTTTTATGAGGTTTTTATCTTGTTTTTTCATGTGGAACATATTCCTGTTTCTTCATATTCATGACTCTGTTGGTTTCTATGCATTAGCTGCCATCCCTCCCAGTCTTGGAGAGGCCTGTTTCGGAGATGAACCTTACCATCCTACCCTTCTCTAGCTCTTGGTTGTCTCTCAAACCTTTGTGATTGTCCAAGCAACCTATTTTATTTCTGGTGGTTCCCCGTATTTGAAGGTCTGCCAAGACCTGTCATGGCTCCTGGGGTGGGGAAATCTTAGCACCTAGATTGAGGCTCTTTGGAAGCCAAACCCTTAGGGAGCAGCTTTTGAAGTATGCAAATGTGTACAGTTCTATGGGACCACAAGTATAATCTTGCTGGCCACAACAGCCAAACAATGTAGAAGTGTCCCCTGGGTGTCAGTCATAAAAAAATGGAGCAGCAGCCAAGCATATAATTTCCTTTCTGGGAGCTGCTGGAACCCTGGAGTGAGGCAGAGGGAGAGTGCAAAGATGGTGTGCACTGACCTCTATCCCTGGCATTCCTACCTCTTTAGGACCCTAGCTCTGTACCAGACCATCTGTGTGCCCCTCTGGCCAAAGCTCCAGGACAAGCAAATAGGCCTCTTTTACAAAAGAATGTGGTGTGTTTCAGTCTGCTACCTGTGTTGTGTCCTAGGGGTGTAGCCAGACAAGAACTCTTTCAGATTGTTACCACAGCTAGGTGATCAAGAAGTGTCTCCTGGGCAGCAGCTACAAAAAAAAAAAAAAAAAAAAAAGGCACCAGACATGTATATAGGCTTCTGTCTGGGAGGTACTGGCACTTTGGAACACGGCCAAAGGTACAAAGATAATGCCTGCCCTCTGAAGTCTCTGAAAAGGATCAGTCAGCCCTGAGATGTGTGTTTAATTTGAAGATAAGCTAAGAGGCCTTTTTCATAGGAAGATTGGGCTCTCGGGTCTGTTGCCTCTTGCTGTGTCCTGGGGGTGGTAGCTGGGGAAGAACTCTTTCTCCATTGGTTAATAATAGGTGATTGATACACTTAGGAAAGTATATACTGGACAACACAGTGATTAAGTTCGCCTAGAGTTGCATTTTTGAGGAGGTAACTTATAAGCTGAGTTATTCGACAATATTAACTCTGCTGGTGATGTGTTAGATGGCTAGAGAATATGAAATCAAAGAGCTTTTATCTTCTCTCTGAAGATTTACAATCTTGAATTAATAGGAATCACACAGGTAGTGAGTGAGCTGGCAAGGAGGATAACCAGTGTGCTGAACTGTTAAAATAGCAAATTCTTCACCAGGTAGGAAATAGCAGTTATTCCCAGAACTGCTCTATTTGCTCTACCCTGCCTGCCCTCAGTATCACCTCCAAACCCCACTTCTGTGGGCCCCAGAATTTACTATTTTCTAGCAACTAAAGGGTCAATGCCCTTATGCACTCAGTATTTTACATATAATCTCAGAGGATGCAGTTTGCCTAGAGACAAAAGTTATAAACCTTGAAATAGTAATGAGTATTCAGTAAACTGGAGTTAAAGGCCAGAGCATGAAATACAAGTTGGGGAATAGAGAGAAATGGAATTGAAAAGGGTTCAACAAAAGATTTTAAGCCAATCCGCTTTTAAAAACAATACTTTTGATTGTACATAACCTTAGTACATAAGTACTCACTGATATTTGTTGAATGAGCTACTATAATGCTAATTATTAGTAACAGCTGCTGTTAATATGCATATGGCTTTTTACTCTTTTTGCATTCCTGACCACTAAGGAAGTTTGCATCCACATTTGCAAGAATAAATATAGACTTGACTTGTATGAAGGAATTTACCTCCTTTCCTCTGCAGTTACAGGATTATGTGATTATCCCACTTTATAATCGGTGATTTCAGTATTTACAGATGTAAACACTGAAAATCATTGGGGGGGAATCAAACTTGGTCAACAAGGACTGACTTTTTTTCATTTCACTCGGAACATTTTACCAAATAGTGACTGAATACTGATAAATAGTTTCATTCATCAATGTGAACAGGCAGGCAAGAGATAGCTCAGAAGTTTTGATTTAAAAGGGCTAATAAGAAAGGTTTAATTGTATGGAAGTATTAATGGAACTGGTTCTCCTTAGTTTAATTCCTTGCTTAAAAAAAAAAGATAAAATATTCCTTATTAATGGAGGTACAGGTTAAAGGATAAATACCCAAAACAGTACCTGAGCAAATCACTATTTTTACATCACAGTGTACTGTTCTTCCTAACCAGGAGTCACTGCATTGTATATACTGTCAATTGCAATATAATTCCCATCACTATGTTTCTTCATGTTCTCTCAAGAGTAAATGACATTACTGAATTATTTTCATTAAATGTTAATTTTCATACTCTTTCAGCCAAGCACTAAAAACCAACAATCGATGGAATAAGTATATGTAACAAATTCCCTGTAAGACATGGGAATAAAGTTTTCATATTCCCAAAGGTCTGCAATTTTTTTGGCATTAAACAATAGGGTATTACAATTAAACACAAAATCAGTTGCTATTTAATACTATGTAATATTTTAAAACTCTTTATTAATGTGGATCATTTTTTGCCCTTCTAAAGGCTCCTCCTCTCCACCCCTTCTGCAATGGGTGGTGGGGGCCTCCCAATGCCAGCAGCTGAGGGAGCTCCATGCCATCATTCCTCTTCTCTCTGAACTGGCAGGCGCTCTGGAGGAAGAGCAGATTCCAATTTCTGCCAGCGCTCTGGAGGCCACAGGATGTGTGTAGCATGGGCATGTAGAAGTCCTAGGGAAACCTAAACCCATGAGAGACACAAAGCAAGAAATTATTTTATCAGAATTATCATTAATATCTTAAAGACAGAATTTGATCCAGGTCTGAAATTCCTTGGAAAGATGATGATTAAAAATAGTAAACATTTATATGGCACATTTCTAGGTGCTTTATATACCTAAATGCCTTTAAATCCTCACAACCATTTGAAGTAGGTATTACGCCCATTTTGCATATGAGAAAACTAAAGTCGGGTTGGTTAAAGAACTTGCCAAAAGTCCTACAGCAACCAGTTGGTGGAGGCTGGCTTCAGGGCTGAGCTGTCCAACCCCAGGATCTGCAACCCTAACCCCCATCTTCAGTTTGTATATACCCAAGGAGCATAAGTCTGGTTTTCATTCTTGGAATTTCCTATGGAGTTACTAGTATTTTAGAGAGACTTTACTTTGTAGATAAATCAGAGACATGAAAAAAGTATTGTCCCACCTACTGACTGAGCAGCAAGAGTTTGATGTAAGACTAAAGGCCTTCCTTGGAAACTACATGGAGCAACAGGGAACTGGTGATCACAGAGGGAGGTGGAAAACTAAGGGAAAGCCAGCAATGGGGGATAGGAAGCAAGGAAAAAGAATCAAGTATAAAGATGACAGATGGCGAAGAACTCCTCCTCAGCAGATATGTGCCCATTTAGGAGAAGGAAACTAGAGAGACACTACGGCTGAGCCCTGAAAAGGAGGGAGACCTTAAAGACATTTTAGGGCCATCAGCTGCAGTGAGCAGAAGAATGCCAGCAAACCTGTCTTTTGTTGTTGATGCTATTGTTGTTACTATTCGGTAACGTTAATAGTATTTAAAAACTTACTTACAAAGTACACTTAACCAGATACTATGGGTCCACTTTTTATTTTCAAATGTTTTTCCTATAAATTGGAGCTCCATAGAGATTAACAGACAAGTGCTTTCATTGAAGTTCTATTTACTAGCATATGCATGCAAGAAATCACATTGCACAGAGAGTTAATTAAAGAACTGGATGTCAAGTGAGGGACTCTAAAAAGATAACTAGAAACACTTTTTTTTTTTTTTTGAAAAACAAACACACTTCACAACAACGTGGAATACAAATAAGCCCAAAGGCTATCAAGAAGCCCAGGGGCCCAATAAAGAATATTACTTTGAAAATCAAATTTGAAAATGTGGTGGGGAAAAAAAAGAGCAAGCTCTATTCATCCAAATTCACTATTTTTATTTTGTTACTTTCTCCTTGGATGCCTGTCTGTATACATATACTTTTTTAATGAACCATTGAAATTTGCTGACATTCCGAATTTACCCCTCTAAGACTCTTTCCTACATAAATACATTGTAAGTTATTAACAATACAATATTTATATATAGCCAATATTCAGAATTTTCCAATTGCCCCAATAATGTCTTTTATAGCTGTTTTTTAAATTCTTAATTAAGGATCAAAAATTGCATCATAATTGTCATTATTTTTGTTTAGGCCTGTTGCCTTGTAAGATGGCCCACATTTATAATTGCTTGATTTTTTCCCCTCCTGAAAAGATTCAAGTTAAATGTTCTTGGCAAGAACACAATGTACTTGATAATGCATTCTTCCTACTCTGTCATATCAGAAGGCACAAAATATCTGTGTCCCATTCTTGTGATGTGAAGTTTGATCACTTGATTAAAGTGATATTGAACAGATTTCTCCTCTGTAAACAAATTGTTTTCCTTTTATAATAACTAATCTGTGGGATGATATTTTGAAATATGTAACTATCCTGTGTCAACATTTCATCTAATTGTTTTACTGTCTCTCAAGGAAGCTGGTTTCTAAACCATCTAATGATTTTAACATCCATCGATGATCCTCCCTGAATCAGTTATTACATTGATGATTACAATAGTGAGTTTCCAAATTTATTATTCCTTTTATATTTACTAGCTGTCATTCTTCTCTAAAGTGATTCCCCTTCCAACCCCAAATGCCTCCTTTAATATCAAATATTTCTTCTTTATTTCACAATCTCTTATGAGTTCTTGGTTAAACTTGGACAGGTCTCCATCAGTCCCTGAGCACTTCCTTACTTTTTGGTACCAACTTGATGTTGCAGGCTTACTTATACTTTATACCTGTCCAGCCTGAAATCAGACATCTCATTAAGGAGGGTTTTCCCTCACCTTCCCTCATTCCATATTTTTCTCTCTCTTCTTCTAGAGTTAGCACTCTGGCTCCCAAACACAAATTTGCTGAGTAAACATCAAAGTTTCTTTGCAACTATTTTAATCCTTAAAATACATCTCATTTAAGGGTATATTTATTGGAATTTGTCCTTTTCCTCCTCCACAGTGTAGCTGTATTAAGTACTGTTAGGTTTGTTTCTATTTGTATTGAGTTTTAGTGGTCTTTTGTTATCCTTTTTGATTAAATGTTATTTTTGAATATATAAAGATTTGCATGGTTAAAAAGTCAAAATTATTCTTAAAAGGTAAGGTAGGCAGAATGCCCCCTCTAACACACACTCCAAACATGTCCACATCCTAATCCCCAGAAGGTATCACTACACAATGCTACAGAGCAAAGAGGATTAAGGTTACAGATGGACTTAAGATTGCTGATTAATCAGTGGATAGTAAGATAACGGATATCCTGTAACATTCCATGAACTGAAATGTAATCATAAAAACCCATAAATGCAGATGGGCTAGGCAGAAGGGTTAGATTCAGACAGAGATGTTATACTGCTGGATTTTGAAGATGAGAGAAGGGCCATGGGCCAAGGGATGCAGGTGGCCTCTAGAAACTAGCCAGGAAACAGATTATCCCCTAGAGCTTTCAAGAATAAATGAAGCCTTGCTGACACCTTGATTTTAGCCCAGTGAGATCTATATTTGACTCATGACCTCCAGAACTCTAAAATATTGTTTTAAGCCACTATATTTGTGGCACTTTATTATACTAACAGTGGGAAACTAATACAAAAAATATACACAAATTACATTCCTATCCACTACCACACCTCTAAATGATTAACTGCTTTCATCAGAATATTTTTCTTTTTTGGAAAAAGAAACCGAAATATACACTCCTATTTCCCTTTTTTCTCACATACCAAAGGTAGAATATTATGCATTCCCTTTTGCACCTTGCTTTTATTCTCACCAGTATCTCCTAGAAACCATTTCCTAACACTTCATAGAAAGGGAGTCTATGGTTTTTATAACTCCCCTCCTTTTAGTGATTCTGATTAACTTCAGTGAAAGTCCAGGATCTGAATTTGCCACTTAGCATCACACCCAGAAAAAGCAAACTTAACCAATTTTAAAGAATCCTTTAACTATATTCTGGAACATGCTATGTAACCATTCCAACCATGTTAACTGCCAGGAGCCTAGGTCAAATGGTCTGTCATAGTGAAGTTTTTATCTATATCTGTTTTTGTCTGGCCTCAGTGGAGCTGTAGGACAGCTGGTATCCATCCTCTCAGTCACCCTTTTTAGATTTGATAGCTGCTACTTGGTTGTTCCTCAAGCCTTTATTTGCTGTTCCAAGTTGTTTAACTTTTCTCATATGGTTGATTTGCCAGGACTCCTGCCAATATATTTGCTTGTTTGCCTGGTGATTCAATTTTTTTTAATCAACCTTCATTTTACTAAAACCTAGGATTATTTTATTCCAAACATTTATTAGGTACACTACGCACTTCCTGAAAAAGACAAAAAATCTCCCAGATGTAGAGTATTAGTATTGTATGCAAAATTTAAGCATTTCTTTAAGAGAGACTAATAAACAGAGTGCCTATGTATTCTAGCAGTCTTGTCACAGATCTTTATTAGTATGTATACAGACATGTTAAGAGCATAGTGAATACAGGACAGAGAAAATCCAGAAATAATCCAGAAGTAAAATAACTTAAAAATTAAAAGCTATACTAGCTTTGGTTTCCACACATACTGTATTAAGCAGGGTCCTCCAGAGAAACAGAACCAATAGGATATGTGTTTATATATAGAAATAAATTTATTTAAAGGATTTAGGTCATGCAATTATGGAGGCTTGGGGAGTTCAAAATCTATCTAATGGGGAAGGACAGAAGGCGGTGAAGACTCAGGAAAGAATTTCAGTTTAATTTCAAAGGCAGTCTGCTGGCAAATCGTTTATTGCTTGGGGTAGGGTAGCCTTTTGTTCTATGCAGGCCTGCAACTGATTGGATGAAGCCCACCCACCTATTGGAGAACAAAATGCTTTACTCAAAGTCTCCTAATCTAAATGTAAATCTCAGCCCAAAACACTCTTAAACCTTCAAAGGGCTGGGCACCAGAGCCATCTAAATTGATACATAAAATTAACCATCACACCTGACAAATACAATCCTCCTCCTTCTGCTTACTCAGGGTTACATTCCATGCTTACTACACCCAGGGCAGTGTTCTGAATGACTTAGGCATCCTAATGCAATTAATCCTCACAATAACTCTGTGATGCAGGTTCTATTATGATCTCCATGGTGGAGGAAACGTAGGCATAGCATGAGATTTTTTTGAGCCAAGACTGAAGTGTATGCCCTCTGGCTCTTGAACCTCTTTTATCAGGATCCATCTTATTATTTATTTTCCAAATGAGACACTTTGACCATGAAAGGGGGCACTTTTTAAATTAAGTAAGGATAACAGTAAAATGGAGCTGTCATGGACAAATCAAGATCAGGTCAACTTAATCATATTGCTGTCCCACATACCTTCCTGAAACACCTAGATTGATCAGAAGGAAATGACTGTTATGAGCTGTATTGTTTCTGCAAAAGTCATATATTGAAGCCCTAATCCCAGTACCTCAGAATAGGACTGTACTTGGAAATTGTTACCTCTTTAAAAGTTGTAAATTAAAATGAGGCCATTAAGGTGGTCCTAATCCATTCAGGCTGGAATTTTGTTAGGACATTAAGAAACAAAACTTGCTGACATTTGACCTTGGACTTCTAGTCTTTGGTACGGTGAGGAATTTTCTGTTGCTCAAGCCATGCAGTCTATGATATTTGGTTATGGCAGCCTCAGCAAACTAAGACAGACATGAATAAAAAGGAATACTGTGCCAGAAGCTAGTTCCCTAAGCTGTGCCAACACTCATTCAAAATTGGGAAACAGAGAAACATGTTAAAGAAAAAAAAAAAGCATTTGTTATTAAAAAGAGAGATGCTTAAGCATGTATAGGCATACCTAGTTTTATTAAGCTTGGCAGCAACACTGTGCTGAGCAAGTCAATCAGCGCCATTTTCCAACATCATTTGCTCATACGTGTCCATGAAATAATGTAAGCATTATCAAAATGTGACAAACTTCTTTATTCTATTGGTTATGGTGATCGGTGATCTTTGATGTTACTACTGTAATTGTTTTGGAGCTCTACAAACTATGCCTGTATAAGATGGCAAACTTAATAAATAAACATTGTGTGTGTTGTGACTGCTCTAGGAGCTGGCTGTTCTCCCATGTCTTTCCCTCTCTGCAGACCTCCCTATTCCCTGAAACACAGCAATATCAAAAGTAGGCCAATTAATAATGCAAAAATGGCCTCGAAGTGTTCAGGTAAAATTAAGAGTCACAGGTCTCCCACCGGGAATCCAAACTATAGATCTTTAAACTTAGTGAGGAAGCATGTCAAAAGCCAAGATAGGCCAAAAGCTAAGCCCCTTGCACCAAAAAGCCAAGTTGCAAATGAAAAAGAAAAGCTCAAAGAAATTTTAAAAAGCTACTCCATGAACACACAAATGATAAGAAAGTGGAACAGCCTTACTGCTGATGTGGAGAAAGTTCTAGTGGTCTGGATAGAAGCTCAAACCAGCCACAGCATTCCGTTAAGCCACAGCCAGACCAAGGCCTTAACTTCCCTCAGTTCTATAAAGGCAGAAAGGTTCCTTGAGGAATCTGCAGAAGAAAAGTATGATTTAGTAGAGGTTGGTTCATGAGGTTTAAGGAAAGAAGCCATCTCCCTAAGGAAAAAGAACAAGGTAAAACAGAAAGTTATCCAGAAAATCTGAGATCACTAATGAAGGTGGCTACCCTAATGAAAAGATTTTTAATATAGATGAAACAGTCTTCTGTTGGAAGATGATGCCAGCTAGGGTTTTCACAGCTAGAGAGGAGAAGTCAGTGTCTGGCTTCAAAGAACAGGCTCTCTTATTAGGGGCTAATGCAGCTAATGACTTTAAATGGAAGCCAATGTTCATTTACCATTTCAAAAATCCTAGGGACCTTAAAGATTATGCTAAATTTATTCTGCCTGAGTACTATAAATGGAACAACAAATCCTGAATGACAGCATATCTATTTACAATGTGGTTTACTGAATATTGTCAGCCTTCTATTGAGACCTACTGATTAGAAAAAGAGAGTCCTTTCAAAATACTAGTGCTTATTGACAATGCACCTGGTCATCCAAGAGCTCTGATGGAGATGTACAATGAGATTAATGTTTTTCTGCATGCTAACACAACATCTATTCTGCAGCCTGTGCATCAAGGTCTCATTTTGACTTTCAAGGCTTCTTTAATAAATACATTTCTTAAGGCTATTGCTGCCACACATAGTGATATTACTGATGGATATGAGCAAAGTCAACTGAAAAGCTCCTGGAAAGGAGTCACCATTCTAGTTGCCATTAAATACACTTACAATTCATGGAAAAAGGGTCAAAATATTAACATTCACAGAAATTTGGAAAAGGTTGATTCTAACCCTCATGGATGACTTTGAGCAGTTCAAGACTTCAATGGAGAAAGTCACTACAGATGTGGTGGAAACATCAAGAAAACTTGAATTAGAAATGAAGCCTGTACAAGTGACTGCATTGCTTCCATCTCAAGATAAAACTTTAATGGATGAGGAGTTGCTTGTCATTTTATGAATGAGCACAGAACATAGTTTCTTGAAATAGACTCCACTCCTGGTGGAGATGTTGTGAAGATCGTTAAAATGACAACAACGGGTTTAGATTACATAAGCTTAGTTCATAAAGCAGCAGCAGGGTTGGAGAGGACTGACTCCAAGCTTTGAAAATTCTATCAAATATCATCACATGCTACAGAGAAATTGTTCATGAAAGGAAGAGTATATTGTTGTGACAAACTTCACTGTTGTCTTATTTTAAGTAACTGCAACAGCCATCCCAACCTTCAACAACTACCACCCAGCCATCAACACTGAGGCAGGACCCTCTACCCACAAAAAAAAAATGACTTTTTGAAAGCTCAGGTGAGGATTCAATAAAAAATATCCTCTAAAAAAGGCTGAAGTATGTACACTGCAATAATGTTATATCTAAAAAAACAAACTTAAATGAATCTTGTTTTTTCAGTGCATACGTTATATTTACATTATACTGTATTCTATTAACATGCCTTATTGTAATATTCACTGTATTGAGAGGATCATATGGTTCTTTTTCTTTCCTTTATTAATGTACTGTATCACATTGATTGATTAGCGGATGTTCAACCAACCTTGCAGCCCAGGAATAAATCACATTTGGTATGACAAATAATCCTTTTAATGTACTGTTGGATCCCACTGGCTAGTATTTTGGTGAGAATTTTTACATCCATGTTTCAGAGATATTGGTCTATAGTTCTCCTTTTTGATTGGGTCTTTGTCTGATTTGGGGATCAAGGTAATGTTGGCCTCAGAGAATTACTTTGGAAATTTTCCTTCCGTTTCTATTTTTTGGAACAGTTTCAGAAGAATAGGCATTAATTCTTCCTTAAATGTTTGATAGAATTCCCCTGGGAAGCCATCTGGCCCTGGGCTCTTGTTTGTTGGGAGATTTTTGATGACTGCTTCAATTTCCTAAGTGGTTATTATGATCCTCTCAATAGATGCAGAAAAAGCATTTGACCAAGTACACCATCCTTTCTTGATCAAAACTCTTCAGAGGGTAGAGATAGAGGGTACATACCTCAATATCATAAAAGCCATCTATGAAAAACCCACAGCAAATATCATTCTCAATGGGGAAAAACTGAGAGCTTTCCCTCTAAAGTGAGGAACACAGCAGGGATGTCCACTCTCACCACTGCTATTCAACATAGTACTAGAAGTCCTAGCCTCACCAATCAGACAACAGAAAGAAATCAAAGGCATCCAAATCGGCAAAGAAGTCAAACTCTCACTCTTTGCAGATGATATGATACTCTATGTGGAAAACCCAAAAGACTCCACCCCCAAACTGCTAGAACTCATACAGGAATTCAGTAAAGTGGCAGGATATAAAATCAATGCACAGAAATCAGTGGCATTTCTCTACACCAACAACAAGACAGAAGAAAGAGAAATTAAGGAGTCGATCCCATTTACAATTGCACCCAAAACCATAAGATACCTAGGAATAAATGTAACCAAAGAGGCAAAGGATCTGTACTCAGAAAACTGTAAAATACTCATGAAAGAAACTGAGGAAGACACAAAGAAATGGAAAAATGTTCCATGCTCATGGACTGGAAGAACAAATATTGTGAAAATGTCTATGCTACCTAGAGCAATCTACACATTCAGTGCAATCCCTATCAAAATACCATCCAGTTTTTTCAAAGAAATGGAATAATCGTAAAATTTGTATGGAACAAGAAGAGACCCCGAATAGCCAGAGGAATGTTGAAAAAGCAAAGCAAAGCTGGTGACATCACAATTCCAGACTTCCAGCTCTATTACAAAGCTGTCATCGTTAAGACAGTATGGTACTGGCAAAAAAAAAAACAGACACATAGATCAATGGAACAGAATCAAGAGCCCAGAAATGGACCCTCAACTCTATGTTCAACTCATCTTTGACAAAGCAGGAAAGAATGTCCACTGGAAAAGACAATCTTTTCAACAAATGGTGTTGGGAAAATTGGACAGCCACATGCAGAAGAATGAAACTGGACCACTTCCTTACACGACACACAAAAATAGACACAAAATGGATGAAAGACCTAAATGTGAGACAGGAGTTCAACAAAATCCTAAAGGAGAACACAGGCAGCAACCTCTTCGACCTCAGCCACAGCGGCTTCTTCCTAGAAACATCGCCAAAGGCAAGGGAAGCAAGGGCAAAAATGAACTATTGGGACTTTACCAAGATAAAAAGCTCTTGCACAGAAAAGGAAACAGTCCACAAAACCAAAAGACAACTGACAGCATGGGAGAAGATATTTGCAAATGACATATCAGATAAAGGGCTAGTATCCAAATCTATAAAGAACTTACCAAACTCAACACCCAAAGAACAAATAATCCAATCCAGAAATGGGCAGAAGACATGAATAAATATTTTTTCCAGAGAAGACATCCAAATGACCAACAGACACATGAAGAAGTGCTCAACATTGCTCAGCATCAGGGAGATCCAAATCAAAACCTCAATGAGCTACCACCTCACACCAGTCAGAATGGCTAAAATTAGTAAGTCAGGAAATGACAGATGTTGGCGAGGATGCAGAAAAAGGGGAACCCTCCTACACTGTTGGTGGGAGTGGAAGCTGGTGTAGCCACTCTGGAAAACAGTATGGAGGGTCCTCAAAAAGTTGAAAATAGAGCTACCATATGACCCAGCAATTGCACGACTAGGTATTTACCCCAAAGATACAAATATAGTGATCCGAAGGGGTATGTGCACCCTGATGTTTATAGCAGCAATGTCCACAATAGCCAAACTATGGAAAGAGCCAAGATGTCCTTCGACAGATGAATGGATAAAGAAGATGTGGTGTATATATATACATGGAATATTACGCAGCCATCAGAAAAACCCCAAATCTTGCCATTTGCAATGACGTGGATAGAACTAGAGGGTATGATGCTAAGCGAAGTCAATCAGAGAAAGACATGTATCATATGATCTCACTGATATTAGGAATTCTTAATCTCAGGAAACAAACTGAGAGTTGCTGGAGTGGTGGGGGTGTGGGAGGGATGGGGTGGCTGGGTGATAGACATTGGGGAGGGTATGTGCTATGGTGAGCACTGTGAATTGTGTAAGAATGATGAATCACAGACCTGTACCTCTGAAACAAATAATACATTATATGTTAAAAAAAAAGGGGGGGGAAGGGAAAATGAAGGCAGGGGAATCAGAGGGGGAGACGAACCATGAAAGACTATGGACTCTGAGAAACAAACAGAGGGTTCTAGAGGTGAGGGGGTGGGGGGATGGGTTAGCCTAGTGATGGGTATTAAAGAGGGCATATATTGAATGGAGCCCTGGGTGGTTGTACACAAACAATGAATCATGGAACACTACATCAAAAACTAATGATGTAATGTATGGTGACTGACATAACAATAAAATAAAATTTAAAAAAATATTCACTGTATTGCAGTGATCTAGAACAAACCTATAATATCTCTAAGGTGTGATTAAAATTTTTCTAATAGGTTAGATTACTTTCACCAACCAACCTAGTATTTTACTGGGACTCGACTCTTCCCTATGCTCTTTTGTGTCCCATTGTAACTGTGTCTCTTCTTCAATGCATTTGCAACATTTTTAGGCATAAGGAATCCACCTTTACAGTAAATTTTAGAACACAACAGAATCATATTAAATCATTATAATCCCTTAGCAGATCATTGTATTTTTAGTGTCTGCTGAATGAGAAAATAGTTCCACATATATTAATGGGCCTCTTACAATAACTCTGTTGCCCACAGATTGGGAATCAATGATCTAGAATAATCTATTTTGATTGTGCACCCTAACAGCAAAAATACTGGTGAATTGACCTCTATATTTATATATTTAAAAATTATATATATATATGTATACATATGTATGTATGTAGTGGTATTAACATTCCATAAAACCAAATGTTAGTAAAGCTGAAACTCTTATTTTTTCAGTTCAAGAGTTCTATTTTTTTCTTTTTGCATCCGGGGGATCATTATACACACACCCTTTGCCTATTCCTGCTCCCCTCTGCTCTAGGAAACATAAAAATTACTAGCTGAAAATTGATCAGTACTATTGGTCAACTAGTTTGTTTTACCCACACAATGCCAAGGGGCACATGGACTAAATTTACAGTGAATTGCCTGTCTTTGATTGAATTGGCTCCACTGAGAAGTTATGTTGGCATGTGGTAGACACAGCCTTCATGAGCCCAGACTTTTCTTCAGGTGCCAGAGGCACAGATCTGTGTTACCATGGTTCCCTCCACCCCCTATTCAATAGCCTATAGTTTACAGAACACCCTTCCAATTCTTGGCTTCAGGACACCTTCTCTTGAAGGAAGAGCTTGCAAAGGTAAGGACAAGCAAAGCGCAAGAGTTCAAAGGTAGGATAGAGGGAAAAACACAGGAAAGAAGAAAGATGATGATTGTAAATGGGAGCAAAGACTTTTTTAAAAAAGACATTCAGAACTAGAGTCAGGGTCAGAAGAGGATCAGGATTAGAAATGAGAAGAAGCACAAAAGTTCATTTGATTAAAATATTTTCCAAAAAGAAAATACAAACACTTTTTTAATGCACTATTAGGAAATAAAATCTGTCTTTAATGAATTTACTGAGCAGTGTAAGGAGAAAAATTTCCACAGAAACAAGGCAGCAGATGACATTTATTCTATAATATTAAATTACCCACAATTACTTTTGAAAGTCAAATCAAACTGGAACAATATTGGAAATGGGAAGAACACTGTTTAAAAGAAGGGCTGATTTGCCAGAGTTTAAAGAAATCACTCAGCTTCCCACTCTGCCATCCAAAGCCCTTTTCACCCACATCTTTCCAACTTACCTGCATGATATCTCGGTATGCAAGTTCTACTCTAAGGGCTTCTCCAAGGTACACCCAACAGTACATGCCATGTCCACCTTCCTGCTTCTGATGATTGCTGTATTGCCAGTTTGAAATCCCCTTCCTCATACCTCTGGGATCCTCCTGTAAAACCCATTTAGTCCGAATTTTCCATAGAGTCTTTCCCAGCCACCCCAATTCTCATCCATTTGTTCCTCTTTGCCCAAGGAATCCAGATCTGGTCTTGGTCTACCCAACATCAGGTTCTTAAAAAGAAATTGGAAAAAAAAAAAAAAAAAAAGGACCAAGGGCTTCTGGAGAATATGGCAGAATAGGAGGACCCTAGACTCACTGCCTCCCATTGATGCAACTAGATAACACCCATATGAGTGTAACTTACCTAGCAAACAACCTGAAACTGGCAGAACAGACTCTCCACAGCTAAATGCAAAGAAGAGGCTACATCTAAGAGGATAGGAAGAGCAGAGACATGACTGGGAGCTAAGTGGACTTGCAGGGACTGTCCACAGGAGGGAGGGACACCTTAGGCATTCTCCCCTGGAGAAAGGAAAGAAAGAGACCCTCACAGCAGGCACCCCAGGCATGGGAACCCTCATGGGGAAGATAAATTCCTGTAATATTTAGCTTTCAAAACGAGAGGGGCCAAATTTCATGGGTTCTTATAGTAAGTGGGGCTTAACACCTGGAACTTTCAAAATCAGCAGGCTCTGCTCTGGGAGAGTAGGGAAGGCTAGAGGAAATGGAGTCCATGCCTTTCAAGAGATAGCACAACAAGGAGCCTGCAGAGAAGCAGCAGTTTGAAAAATGCCTGGGGTATAAAAGGAGAGTGATTTGTTCACTAATCTCAGAGCATGTGCTGGAGGGGGAGAGATCCTCGGAAGATTTCTCAAAAAAGAAAAGTGCTGGCAGGAGCCATTTCCCTCCCCCATCGCCCAGCCTAGACACACAGGTATCTGCAGGAACCAGTGCCAACACTTGCTACCTAGCTTGCTAACAGTGTGCTCACACCTCCATCCTCATGCTTTTGCTAATCCACCTCCTCCAATCCTGCCTGCCTCAATTTGGGGCAGCTGTAGGTCCCCTCAAGCAGAATGCAAACTGTGAGAGAAGAGAACAAGAGAAGAAAGGAACAGAACAACAGAAACAACCATAAAGCAAGTAACAAAATGGCCATAAGTACATAACTATCAATAATTATTTTGAATGTAAATGGATCAAACACTCAAATCAAAAGAGGATGATGGAATAGATTTAAAAAAGAAAAGCAAGATCCATCCATACATTGCCTACAGGAAACTCATTTCAGACCTAAAGACACATGGAAATGCAAAGTAAAGGGATGGAAAAGCATTTATCATGCAAATGGAATTAAAAAAACTGGAGTAGCAATACTTAGACAAAATAGACTTTAAAACAAAGACTCTAGGAGACAAAGAACACTATGTAGTCATAAAGGGAGCAATCCAATAACAACTGTAAATATAGGACCCAAATGCATAAAGCAGCTAGTAACAAACATAAAGACCTAATCAATAGTAATACAATAGGAGTAGACTTTAACACCCACTGATATCAAAAGACACATCATCCAAACAGAAAACCAACAAGGAAAGAGTGGCTTTGAATAATACACTATACCAGATGGATCTAACAGATATATTCAGAGCATTCCATCCTGAAAGAGCAGAATACACATTCTTTTCTTGAAAATGTTCCCTGTGCACTTTAATAGATCACATATTAGGCCACAAAACAAGTTTCAACAAATTAAAAAAACTGAAGTCATACCAGTACATCTTTTCTGACTACAATGCTATGAAACCAGAAATCAACGACAAGAAAAGACCTGGAAAAAGTACAAATACATGGAGGTTAAATAACATGCTACTAAACAATGAAGAGGTCAACCAAGAAATCAAAGAGGAAATAAAAAAATACATGGAGATAAGTGAAAATGAAAACACAATAGACGAAAGTCTTTGGATTGCAGCAAAAGCTGTTCTCAGAGGAAATTTTATACCAGTATAGGTCTGCCTACCTCATGAAGCAAGAAAAATCTCAAACAACCTAACCTTACACACGAAGGATCTAGAATAAAAAAAATCCCAAACCAGCAGAAGTAAGGAAATACTAAAGATTAAAACAGATATAAAACCAGGAGCTGGCTCTTTGAAAAGATCAGGAAAATTGAAAGGCTTTACCCAGACTCATTAAAAGAAAAACAGAAAGGACTCAAACAAAATTACAAATGAAAGGGGAGAAATAATGATCTATACCATAGAAATACAAAGGATTGTAAGAGATATTATGAAAAATTATATGCCAACAAATTGGACAACCTAGAAAAAATGGGTATATTCCTAGAAACACATAAACTCCAAAAACTGAAGCAGGAAAAAACAGAAAATTTGAAGAGACTGATAGCCATTAATGAAATTGAATCAGTAATCAAAAAACTCCCAAGAAACAAAAGTCCAGAATCAGACAGCTTCACAAGTGTATTCTAGCAACATTTAAAGAAGAGTCAATACCTATTCTTCTTAAAGTATTCCAAACAATAGAAGAGGAAGGAAAGCTTCCATATTCATTCTATGAGGCTAGCATTTTCCCTCATACCAAAACTAGTTAAGGACAATACAAAAAAGGACAACTATAGGCTACTATCTCTGATTAACATAAATGCAAATATCCTCAACAAAATACTAGCAAACCAAATCCAATATACATTAAAAAAAAAATCATTCACCACGAACAAGTGGAATTTATTTCTGAGATATAAGGATGGTTCAATATTTGCTAAATCAATATGATCACATCATGTCAACAAGGATAAAAACAATATGATCATTTCAGTAGATGAAGAAAAAGCATTTGACAAAGTACAAGATTGATTCATGATTAAAGCCCTCAATATAATAAAGGCCATATATGAAAAGCCCACAGTGAACATCATACTCAATGGTGAAAAACTCAAGAGCTTTTCCCCTAAGATCAGGAGTGAGATAAGGACGTCCACGCTCACCACTTTTATTCAACACAACACTGTTAAGTCCTAACCATAACAATCAGACAAGAGAAAGAAATTAAATTAGCATCCAAATTAGCAAGGAAGAAGTAAAACTCACTTTTTTGCAGATGACATAATACTATATAGAGAAAACACAAAAAACTCCACCAAAAAACTACGAGAACTGATAAATTCAGTAAAGTTGCAGGATACAAAAATCAATAACAGAAATGAGTTGCATTCCTATATACTAATAATGAAGCAGCAGAAAGAGAATGAAAAAAAATCCCATTTACAACTGCACCAAAAATAATAAAATGCCAAGGAATAAGCTTAACCAGAGAAGTGAAAGACCTGTACTTTTAAACTATGAAACATTGATGGATTTACAGAATATTGTTAAAATGCCCTTACTACCCAAAGCAATCTATAGATTTAATACAATCTCTATCAAAATACCAACAGCATTTTTCCAGAATTAGAAGAAGTAAGTCTAAAATTTGTAAGAACCACAAAAGACTTTGAATAGCTAAAGCAATCTTGAAGGAGAAAACCAAAACTGCAAGTATCACAATCCCAGATTTCAAGATAAACTACAAAGCTCTAGTAATCAAAACAGTATGGTATTGGCATAAAGGTAGACACAAAGATCAACAGAACAGAATAGAAAGCCCAGAAATAAACCCATTATTTAATCAATTAATCTTTTAATCTAATTTAGTCAATTTAATCTTTGGCAAAGGAGGCAAGAACATGCAATGGGAAAAAGACAATCTCCCCAGTAAATGGTGTTGAGAAAAGTGGCCAGCTACATGCAGAAGATTGAAACTCAACCCTTTTCTTACACCATATACAAAAACAGACTCAAAATGGATTAAAGGCCTAGAGAAAGACATGTATCATATGATCTCACTGATAATGGGGAATTTTTAATCTCAGGAAACAAACTGAGGGTTGCTGGAGTGGTGGGGGGGTGGGAGGGAAGGGGTGGCTGGGTGATAGACATTGGGGAGGGTATGTGCCATGGTGAGCGCTGTGAATTGTGTAAGACTTTTGAATCACAGACCTGTACCTCTGAAACTAATACATTACATGTTAAAAAAAAAGAAAATAGTAGGAAGGGAAAAATGAAGGGGGGTGGAATCGGAAGGGGAGACGAACCATGAGAGACTATGGACTCTGAGAAACAAACTGAGGGTTCTAGAGGGGAGGGGGGTGGGGGGATGGTTTAGCCTGGTGATGGGTATTAAAGAGGGCACGTATTGAATGGAGCACTGGGTGTTATACGCAAACAATGAATCATGGAACACTACATCAAAAACTAATGATGTATGGTGATTAACATAATAAAATAAAAAAAATGGATTAAAGACCTAAATGTGAGACCTGAGACCATAGAAATCCTAAAGTGAGAATAGGCCCTAATTTCTTTGACATTGGCCATAGCAACATTTTTCTAGATGTATCTCCTGAGGCAAGGGAAACAAAAGCAAAAATAAATTATTGGGACTACATGAAAATTAAAAGGCAACCTACTGAATGGGAGAAGATATTTACAAATGACATATCCCACAAAGGGTTAGTATCCAAAATATATAAAGAACTTATACAACTTGACACCCCAAAAACAAATAATCTAAGTTAAAAATGGGCAGAAGACATAGATATTTCTCCAAAGAACACATCCAGATGGCCAACAGACACATGAAAGGATGCTCATCATCACTTATCATCAGGGAAAGGCAAATCAAAACCACAATGAGCTAGCACTTCATACCTGTCGAAATGCCTAAAATCAGTAATACAACAGATGTTGGGGAGGATGTGGAGAAAAAAGAACTCTCATGCACTGTTGGTGGTAACGTAAATTGGTACAGCCATTGTGGAAAGTACGGAGGTGCCTTAAAAAATTAAAAATAGAAATACCATATGATCCAAAAATTCCACTCCTGGGTATTTATCCCAAGAAAATGAAAACATTAATTTGCAAAGATATATGTACCTCTATATTATTGCAACTTCACAATAGCCTCTTTATGTTTTTGCTGCATAATTAATGTGCTTGATTATAGAAACTTCCCCAGACTATACTGGGAGTGTTATGTTACATATGATATAGACATTGTATACAGACATTGTTTATAGACACTGATATCACCTTTCCAACATCTGCAACATCTGATTTCTGAAACACATTTGCCTTCCAAGGTTTGAGATAAAATATTAATATCTTTAAATATCTGCAAAGGTATTTATCAAAGAGGATAAATATAACCAGAGTTATGGATTTAGTCCTGGGCAAGATGGGCACTCTGCTAGATGCTGGAAATATACACAATAAAGATGACCCCTGTCCTCTAGGATCTCAAGATCTGGTGGGAAGGACAGATGTTTCAACAAACCATCAATATACAAACTGACAAGGTAGACATACAAAGGAACCAAGTACCCTGAGCAGAGACTGTGGCCAACCCTTAGGAAGGCCCCATGAGTGGGTGCATTTAGGTGGGCTCTAAAGGATACTGAAGATTTCCCTCTCCTGAAGGCAGATCTTCATTCATGATAAACCCTTGCCAGATTTTTATCTAGAACATTCTCCAAGTCCTCCTTGCCCTCCACTGATTTTTCAAATTAAGACAATGTGATAGCTTTATACAACCTAATATTTTGCAATGAAAAAGTAAAGCCATATGCTTTACGAAAGACTCAAAATGAGATACTCTCTTTTAAAGTCCTCATTCTAGGACAAGTGCTTCCTTCATTACCAACAATTTTAACTTTAATTATTTCAAAGCAATTTTCCTGTTCAAGACTTAGCTTTAATCAGAATGCATTTTCAGGTCACTTCATGGCCTCTTCATGATTCTCTCTAGATAACTACAGAATCATGCATAATCATTCTAGTTCCCCCAAGACACCTTCAGTAAGTAGTTAGTTCAACATTTTATGCAAAAATAGATACAAAACATGCCTCTAGGGGTATCTTCAGCTAATTTTCATGAATTAATTTCCCAGGATTAATGTTTATGCACCACTCTCTTTACCACATAATCAAATCACTGGAGTTGAAGTGGTCTAACTCCTTATTTTGCAGCTTGATTAAGCAGGTGATGAAATACTTGAATATCATTTGGATAGTTAGCAACTCAGTATCCACAATAATCCATAGTAGATGGATGACATTGCTGATGTCTCATTGTTGACTTATGTTCTTTTTAGTAGCTGATGTCCCACATGCTATTTTTATGTAGGAGATAAAACAGTTCATGTAAATACATGAGGGGAGAGGTGTGAAAGTCTTTGTTGTTGACACTGTTTTCAACCATATTTAGACCAAGTGGACAGGTGGCTGCAGAAATAGACTAGTTTGCCCTAGGTAAGAGAATTCAGGACTGGTTTTCATTGTCAGGCCTGTTGCTATGATGGATGCAGCCACTTCTCTGCCATGGTTACTTCTGTTCACTGGGTGGCTGGCATCCATCTCTCCCTATTTCCCATCCCTCTTTTATTCCTTCTTTCAAAAAGAATGTGAGGAGCTTTACAAAATCAACAACCAGAAACAAAAGAAGGTAAACAGAAATGATAACTACAAGGGCAAAGACAGTTGCTGTAGAGAGCCCCACACTGATTTCTTCGCTAAGAGCCAATGTGAAGAGCAGAACATGCTAACTTACATAGTTCTTATAGGACCAGATGAAAGTTTTCCTCTGATTAAATTTGTGCAAGCTATTTCTCACATCAGATCTATGACAGCATACTCTAAGTATCATAATGGACTATGTTATTGCAGTAGGTTCCCCCAGAAAGTCACAACAGAATTTACCTTGCAGGCAATTGGGTGAATGTTGTTCTGCAAGAGACTAAAGCAGTGTAGTCTTGTATGTAATCTAGGGATCTAACTTGTTCCAGTGATAGGAATTTACATTATCTAGAAGCCTGGATAGATAACATGCCTTTTAAATGATCTTTTCTAAATATTATGTCCTCAACTGTGTTTTTCTTCTACAGGATCTATTCTGGGCTCAGCCAATTGGATGCCCACATGTGGGACTCTGAACACAGAGGGAGTGATGCAGAGACACAGCAACCATCAGAGTTACTGGCAGAGAGATGAATGTCAGGAAGTGTCCAGTGACACCAATTGCCAAACTCATCACCCTGTTCCCATGTGAACATAGGGGTACCCTATGTTGCTGTCAAATTCCTCTGCCTGGTGTTCATCCCATCCATTTAGTGGATTATTCAATATCCTTCCAATAACACCTTTTCTGTTTAAATGAGTCAAGATGGAAAAAAAAGAAAGTCAGGATGGCTTTGTGATTTTTGTTCCAAGATAACTGATTGATATGCTACCATGAAAATACTAGTAAAAGAATGTTGATAAGGACATTTGGAATTAATTCTAATTACTAATTCCAAAGGTGAGGAAATCAAGGCTTAGAAATGTTGCCTACAGGTACCCAGTTAGTTAGGGCTGGGACGCAAATCCTAGCTCTGGCTCCTAGTTCAAAGTCCTTTTCAACATACCTGTCAGTGAAATGAGGTGTAGAGACCTGGAAATTGTAAAGGTTGGCAAGGGGCCCTGCATCAGTGCTTTCTAAACCTGCTTTTACCCCAGGGAAAAGTGAGGCCTTTAATTTTCTGCAGACAAAAACAAACATTGCACATTAAGGTTTGTACACACCCATGCCACTCTGTTTGGGGACTGTTGCTGATATGTAGCAGCAGGGCATGTTACAAGCCACTGGGCTGTAAGGAACACTTGCTGGCAGGGACAAGAAAGCCGGTGCTGATTACAGCAATGTGGTTATGTTGATGTGCATAAAAGCACTTGGAAAGTGAAGAGATGTGGAAAGACTCTAAACTGTATTCCTTTTGCTCAATGCAACAGATATATAAAAGCCTACTATGTACAAAGTATAGGGCATGGGATTCTAAATTTACCGAGATTGATGGGCCATAGACTCTGGCCTTACAGAGTTTATAACTTAGAGGCGAAGACAGTTGTCACAGTCTTGATCCATGGGACGTTTTGGGCACGGGGGTGGGGGGGGTGGGGGGTGTTGCAGAAGATGAGTGTAATCTGGTAATACAGGCCAGTGAAGAATTAGGAAAGAGAAAGGTTCTAAACTCTAACAGGGGTGCCATCTCTGATTGCAATCTGAAGAAAGAAAAGGCAAGAGTAGAGAGCGATAGAACAGTCAGGAGATTTGTTGGCTTAGAGTGCTGATAAGAGAGATGTTCATGTACAGGGGAAGAAGAAAGAAAGGATACTTTGAGAATGAAATCCAAATTTCATATAACAGTGTACACAGCCCTTCATAAATGTGCTTTATTTCTTGGCACTCCTTAATATGTACCTGGATCACTCTCACACCTCTTTGAAAAGGCCTTGCTCTCTCACATCTCTGTACCTTTGCACATACTACTTTTTCTACCTTCTAAAGGCATTCTTCTGCTCTTTACATAGGTCACTCCTCTTCATCTTTCCAGATGTAGCTTACATATCACTTCCTCCTGGATGTGGAAGGCTTCCACCTTCTCCTCCCCATCTCAGCAACTGGTGCTTAGTTAATGACAACTAGTAATTATCATACTGTCCATTGATAGTCTATTTCATTATTTCTCTTACAAGGAGTGAGCTTCTTGAAGTGGACACTGTCTCATGTTCTAAATCCATGGCATGAGAGTACAAAGAAGCTCAAAAATGTTGATTAAAGGAGTGAAAGTAGACACGATATGCATTTAGGTTGGATACAGTTTGGCAACTGATTAGACATGGGGGCTGAGAAAAGAAGGAATTATGAAGATGACTGATGGTATGAAGATGGTATGAAGATGATAATTCCTTTAACAGCAGAGGGATCATGGCAGAAGGAGAAGATTTGGGAAACAACGAGTTCAGTTTTGAATTATTCAATCTGAGTTTGCTATTGAATGTCACAAACCATTCTCTGCAAGAGTTCTGGCAAGTGTGTGAAGTAGAACTTAGAGATCTAGAAATCATCTGATTGCATTCATGGGAGTTAAGGTCCTTTCCTAGAGAAGAAGAAAGTAAGAGTGCTAAGGACAGACACCTAGGGGAACACAGCATTTCAAAGATAATGCTAGAAAGCTATCAGCTATATGCAAGAATAAACTTCCTTGAGCTGTAACACATGCACCCCTAGACCGGAGCTCATGAGACTTCTGTGCAAGTAGAGTCATATTGCACAGGTGTAAAAAGGTGAGCATTGGCATTAGGCACAGCCGAACATAACAAAAATTAGGGGAGGAAATAGCTGCAGTTTTAAAGGTGATTTACAACTATTAGTTCTTCCTGAGCCCAGAGAACCTATAAAGATCCAGACAAAAACCTATTAAAATTTCTATATTCCAAATTGCTATTTGCTTGATTAAGTAATTCTACATCCTGTCTCTTTTCTTTACATTTATGTATCTATGCCTGGGAAAAGGTTGATAACTTCAATAGTCGCCTAAGGAAAATATAACAGAAACAAATTTATTTTTTCCAGTATAGTGTTACGAATTATCTAGAGATTATCTACTGCTATGGATTATACATGACTTGATTCCACTGACTCAGATAATGGAATGCTGACTCTAATTTGCAATTTTTTAATAAAATAAATTTGTTGTGTGATACATAGATTGATTTTGATAGTGGAATAGACTGAGATCTACAATTAAAACTCTTGATGCTTTATAAATCCATGGATAATATTAAATTGTCAGGACTTCATCCTGAAGAGTAAGGAGGGCTTAGCCCTTATGGCCACACTGCTGGGTAGAAACACTTACTGCCCTATGGAGAGGAAGAGAGGTTTGGCTGATGATGAAGGTTCTACAGATTTGGCACTCTTGTCTTCATGCATGCTATGTGCCACCCTCCCACTGTTAGGAAACTGTCATCAATCGTTTCCTCTAACAAACTGGAGAGGAATACGGTATGCACAAAGCACCAGGAGTAGACCCTGCCCTGCCCTTTGATGAAGTCTCGTCATGTAAATTCCTGGCCATATTTAGCCCACTGCATTGAGTACTGACATTTGAAACTACAGTTTCAATTAGCTTTCCTTTGCCTTTGCCTTTCTTTTCTCTGTTGGTTTTTTCCATGTCTTCCATAACCTGAAAAGACAACTGCTTCATTACTTCAAAGAAATTTTAACTCAATGGGATGGAGGGGATTGATCAACCCAAATTTATTCTTCAGTCAGAAAGTCAAAAGAAATCCTCTCTAATTATCAGAAACCCTGATACCTCAGCATCAACAGCACACTGCCCCTATTCCTGGAATACTACGATGTACATATGGTCCAAGGAAGAGGGGTGAGGAACCATCAGTAAGCAGCACGCAGAGAGCATAAGCTTTGGGGTAAGAAAAACATATAGGTATCCAGACTTAGAAAATTAATAGCTGTATCATCTTTGGTAAGTTATTTGGCTTCTTCTAGTCTTTACTCATTTTTGAAACGGGAGCAACAATATCAGCTCTGTGAAGTTGCCACAAGAATTAAAGAGTGTAAAGTTTGCATTGTTCTAGCACAGAGCCCTGCTACATGCTAACTGCTCTGATAGCCCCATAGTAAGTCAGGTACAGATGAAGCCTGAGTGTAATACATTAATAACAAGAGATAAAAAGATGAGGTACTGAAAATAGCTACAATATATTGTGTCCCATTGGTAACTGTTAATGGTATCCAATTAGGAGTTTTGTCTTTGAGAAAAATTCTATTCAGGTAACTTGTGATACTGGTTTATAACTATAAAAATGATTGCAAGAAATCTTGTCCCAATAAATTTCCTGCTTAGGAACTCTGTCTCCAACAGCAATAAGACATGGCTGTTGTTATGTTTCATTTTTTGATGCAGAGCTGAACTTTGAAGGAGTTTTTCTATGAACCAAGATGAGCTCAATAAAAACGAAATCCTTTGGGGATTAAGGTAACATCCCTAAGAGACCTCTGCCTCTGGTAAAGGCATTCGCAGTAGTGAACAACAACAATAAAAAAAGAGTGGAGGACTCCGTGTTGCTCTAAATTACATATCTGACAGATCACAAAAAAAATGGCTTTTAGTTAAATGAGCATTATTTTCTTGATTTTCTCCCAGCTCCACAACACCAGTTAAAAGGTCCACTGGAAATAGGAATTCTCTTAGCAAAATAAAGCATTATAAATGGTGCCAGTTCCTGACTACGGACTCATTCCTTAACCCCTGCTGGCATCTGTTTTCACTATTCAACGGAATTGTGTTTTTAAAGATCACTAACAAGTCCACCTTCCTCTGCAATATTCAACCCCGCTGACCACCCCAGCTAGAAGGTCATGCTAATGACTACCTTACTTCTCTTCTTAGTGCTCTGAACACACTGTGAAGTTCTGCTCACTCATCATTAGCCACCTGTTTCCTGAATGTAGGTATTCCCCTAAGTTAGGTTTTCTTTGTTTTTCTCCTCTCTTTTATATTTTTTCCCTTGGTGAACTTATCCTCTGCCATTTCTTTAACTCCCACTATGGCAAAAATCCCTTAAATCTCTATTTCCATCCATACCCTTTCTCTTAACCTCCAGATCTGATTCTCAGTGGCCTGCTGGACATACTCAACTGGGTATCCTCCTTTTTACACAAACATGATGTACACAATATACCAGCTCATCATCAATTCTCTCAAATGAGTATCTTACCCTAGCTTCTCAATTTGGGGGTCTCCCTCGGTGCCCAGCTTTAACTGCAACTTTAGATCCATAATTAGACTTCTGTCTTTGCTTTACCACCTTCTTATCAAATTAGTTGCCAGATTCCTCCTTGTTTGAATTCCTCTGCTCCTTTCCATTCACAATGCCATCATCAAGGGACAGGTTCAGATCTCCTTTTCCCTGGGTGAATTCAGTCATCTTTATACCAAATTCCCCAATTTCAACCTTGTTTTGCTCCATCTGCTATACTCTCTGATACCAGATTAATTTTCTAAAGCTTGGCTTCAATCAGGTCATTCTCATGATTAACCCCTTTCAGTGTTCCTCACTTCCTACTAACACAAACGGTGTGCAGCCTGGTATTCAAAAACCATCACAGTATTATGGCCACTATTGATCTTTCTATTCTTTTTGCTCATGATTCCTTTACCATGTACCCTATACAAGCTCCATACAAGTTCTCCAGGGTGACTTGAATGTCCACAAAGCCTGAGCACTACTGCTCTAAACTACAACCAAACTGAAATGGTCACAATTATTATTTGGTTACTTTGTATTTATGCCTTTACTCCTGCTGTTCTTCTAAGTATTCATCATCATCCCCATATCCTCATTGTACCCATCCCTTGGCATACAGTGACAGTTTCCATAAAGCCTTTATAAAATGCCTCTCTTCCATTCCCAATTCTATGTTTCTCTCATTAACTTATTTATAATTACATATTATGCCCCATCTGCTCTAGATTTCTATAAGGTCCTATAAGGCAGAACTCATGTCTAATTTATCTTTTATTCCTTAATCTCAATCTAACATTTTTTCCTAGTAGAATGTCACAAATGACATTCCCTTAGACAAGACTAGGTTAGGAAGAAACTACCACATGTGCATGGCTGACAAAGGAACGTGTTATTAATTTTAACATAAAGTATATTTCATAATATTATTTAAAATTTAGATGTTTATTAATCATAGCAATTTATTTTTAAAAAACTAAGATTTTACACTTTTTGATGAAATAGCCAATGCATGTATAGACAATTCTACTTATATATGTAAACAACCTAACTTGTGGCATGTTGTATTTTTCAAAGATGATGACAAAAAATACCTCCCAACTCGTGGATGGAACTGGAGGGTATTATGCTGAGCAAAATAAGTCAGAGAAAGACATGTATCATATGATCTCACTGATATGAAGAATTCTTAATTTCAGGAAACAAACTGAGGTTTGCTGGAGTGGTGGGGGGTGGGAGGGATGGGGTGGCTGGGTGATAGACATTGGGGAGCATATGTGTTATGGTGAGCACTGTGAATTGTCTAAGACTGTTGAATCACAGATCTGTACCTCTGAAACAAATAATACATTATATGTTAAAAAAAAAAAAGATAGTAGGAAGGGAAAAATGAAGGGGGGTAATCGGAGGGGGAGACGAACCATGAGAGACTATGGACTCTGAGAAACAAACTGAGGGTTCTAGAGGGGAGGGGGTGGGGGTATGGGCTAGCCTGGTGATGGGTATTAAAAAGGGCATGTACTTCATGGAGCACTGGGTGTTATACGCAATGAATCATGGAACACTACATCAAAAACTAATGATGTAATGTACGGTGATTAACATAATAATAAAAAAGAGACAGTTAATCATACAAAAAACCGCTATGTTTGTGATCTAAATGATGAATAAAACTGAATACTGACCAATTTACTAACTTTCCTTTAATTTTGTCCTTAGCAAAAAAATCAATCAATAGGAAAGTAGAGATACTTAGTCGTATTTTTCAAAGTCAAGCCCCCATTACAGAAGTTACACTAAAGAGTAAATTACACAGTAAGCTTAAGACTATCCAAGAAACATAGGATATAAGTAAACAATAGGGAAAGTTTGCAAAAATGTATTCTAAGTCCATTATTAGTTTATATAAATTATGATGTATCCTAATACTGAAATTCTATGTAGCCATTAAAAATGATGATATTGCTATAACGATAATAAAAATGTGTACTATACATTAAATACAAAGAGCCAATTACAAAACTGGATGAACACTATGATGTCGTTTTGGGTTACTAAAGAAAAAATACATATTGGTCCCCTCCCCTCCACCTACACACACACACACACACACACACACACACACACACAGAGTTTTTTTTTTCTGCAGGAAAAAAAGTCCAGAAGGATGTACATCAATATGCCATTATCTTTAGGGGTGAGGTTATAGGTCATCTCTATTTTCTTTTACTTTACGGCAGTGGTTCTCAAAGTATGCTCCCCAACTAGCAGAATCAGCATCACTTGGGAACATGTTAGAAATGCAAATCTATAGGCCCTACTTTGGGCCTCCTGATTAGAAACTCTACATGTAGGGTTCAGCATTCTGTGCTTCCACACTACCAGACAACTAGGCTAAAAGCTAAAGCTTGAGAACTACAGTTTTACTGTATTTTCTGATTTTTAATAAGTCAATATGTTTCCAGCATTGCCTAATTTTTAAAAAAACATTTTAAAAAGTGAGGTTCATGGACTGCCGAAGAAGATAGAGTGGGAGGATCCTAGGCTCACCACATCCCACTGATACACCTATATAACACCTACATCAGTGAAATGACCCAGAAAACAACCCGAAGACTTACAGAACAGCTAAATGTAGATAAAAAGTCACATTGAAGAGGGTAGGGATGGCTAACATTTGGTTGGGGACCAAATGGACCCATGAAACAGTCCATAGGAGGATGCCACAGGCATGGAGACGGGCAAGGAGCAGACCCCACACCAGGCACCCCAAACATGGGAAACCTGCACTGGGAAGATGAATCCCCATAATATTTGGCTTTGAAAACCAGAAGGACTTAACCTTCTAAGTTCTTACAATTAGTGGGGCTTATGACCTAAAACTTTAAAAATCAGCGGCTTGGCTCTGGAGTAACAGGAGGGTGATAGGAAAGTGAGTCCCTGCCCTTAAAGAGAGAGCATAACAAACAACCACCCTGAGATACAGCATAGAAATAGCAGTTTGAAAACTGCCTGGGGTGGGGCGCCTGGGTGGCTCAGTTGGTCAAGTGTCTAACTCTTGATTTCAGCTCAGGTCATGATTTCAGGGTTCTGACAAGCTCTGCACCCAGCATGAAGCCTGCTTGAGATTCTCTCTCTCTCTACCTCTGCGCACCACCTCCCCCCGCCCCCCCCCCATGGCTTGCATGCTCGCTCTAAAAAAAATTAAAAAAAAAAAAAAGAAGAAGAGAATGTCTGGGGTATACAGGAGGGAGATTTGTTTATTAACCTCAGAGCATGTGCTGGAGGTGCAGGTATCTTTGGGAGACTTCTCTAAGAGCAAGAGTTGGTGGGCAGCATTTCCCTCTCCCACCCCAGCCTCGATACACTAATACCTGCAGGAACCACTGCAGCACAGTTGTCATCTGGTGTGTTAACAGTTTGCCCTGCCCCTGCATTCTCCTGCAGACTTGCCCCCTCCAACACTCCCTGGGTAGGAATCCATCCAAAGAAGCACCACAAGCCTGGCAGTGTGCAAGCAGTCTGGACAAGGTCAGCACTCCAAGGGCTCCTGCCCCAAGGAGAAGAAAAGAAAACCATACATAGCAGTTCAACTGCAGCATCAGCAGTGGACTTGGGGCAGACATCTGGTCTGATTTCAGGCCCCACCCACCAACAAAAGCTTCCAGGGAACAACACAGGGAGAACATCCTGTAGTTTGGAGTTACTGCAACTCTGGCAAACTACTGTTCTGATTCAGCTTAAGACCAAGGCAACCCAAACTGGCCCACTAACAACACGGGGATCAAACCCTGCCCACAACAGGCAAAGAGAGCTATTGCAGATGACCCAATGATCTATGTTGGCCTTCAGATCAGCCACATTAGCAGGGTGCACACAACACACACAGGAGACATCCCTCAAGAGTCAGGTTCTGGTGAACAGGGAACACTGCATGGCATGGCACTACAGGACCTCTTCTTCACAATGCCATTACTTAGAATAGTAGGAGATGTAGCTGACTTTCCTAACACATAGGAACAGATACAGGGTGTTAGACAAAATGAGGAGACAGAAATATATGTCCCAAATGAAAGAAGAGGACAAAATTTCAGCATTAGAGCTAAACAAAATGGAGATAAATAATATACCCCATGGAAAATTTAAAGTAATAATCATAATGATACTCACTGGACTTGAGAAGAGTGGAGGATCTCAGTGAGACCCTTAACAAAGAGATAGAAAACAAAATAAAGAGTAAAGGATGGGCACAAGCTTAAGCAACCATCAACGTAATACGAACTGTTTGCAGAAGATGTTATATATAATACCTAATGGTAACCACAAATCAACAACCAGTAATAAATATAGAAAAAAAAAAGGCGAAAGAAATCCAAGTATATTACTAAAGAAAGCCAACAAACCATGAAAGAGAGCTAGAGAAGAAAGGATCAGAGAAGAAATACAAAAACAACCACAGAACAAATAACAAAATGACAATAAATACATACTTATCAATAATTACTTTGAATGTAAATGGACTAAATGCTCCAATCAAAAGACATAGGGTGATGGAATGGATAAAAAAAAAAATCTATATGCTGTCTATAAGAAACTCATTTCAGACCTAAAGACACATGCACGCTGAAGGTGAGGGGATGGAGAAACATTTATCATGTAAATGGATGTGAAAAGAAAGCCAGGGTAGCAATACTCATATTGGACAAAATAGGCTTTAGAGCAAAGACTGTAGCAAAAGATAAAGGAAGACACTATATAATAATAAAAGGGAAAATCCCACAAGAAATAAGAATTGTAAATAATTATGCACCCAATATGAGAGTACCCGTATACATAAAACAGTTAATAACATATATAAAGGAACCGACAATAATAAAGTAATAGTAGGGGACTTTAACACCCCATCTACATCAATGGACAGATCATACAAACAGAAAATCAACGAGGAAAAATGACTTTGAATGACACACTGGACAAGATGGACTTAACAGGTAGATTCAGAATATTCCATCCTGAAAGAGCAGAATATACATTCTTTTCAAGTGCACATGGACCATTCTCCAGAATAGATCACATACTTGGCCACAAAACAAGTCTCAACAAATTCAAGAAGACTGAAGTCATACCATGTATCCTTCCTGACCACAGCACTATGAAACTAGAAATAAACCACGAGAAAAAACCTGGAAAGAGCACAAATACATGTAGGTTAAATAACGTGTTACTAAACAATGAATGGGTCAACCAAGAAATCAAAGAAGAAATCAAAAACTACATGGAAAAAAATGAAAATGAAATACAATGGTACAAAATCTCTGGGATGCAGCAAAAGAGGTTCTAAGAGGGAAGTTGAAAGCAATTCAGCTTTAGTTCAAGAAGCAAGAAAAATCTCATAACCTAACCCTATACCTAAAGGAGCTAGAAAAAGAACAAACAAAACCTCAAATGAGCAGAAGGAAAAAAATCATAAAGACGAGCATAGAAATAAATTATATAGAAACTAAAAAAATAATAGAGCAAATCAATGAAACCAGGAGTTGATTCTTTGTAAACATCAACAAAATTGAGAAACATTTAGCCAGACTTATTAAAAAGCGGGGGGTGGGGGGAGGGACTCAAACAAAATCACAAACGAAAGACGCCACAGAAATACAAACAATTGTAAGAGAGTATTATGAAAAATTATATGCCAACAAATTGAATAACCTAGAATAAAATGGATAAATTCCTAGAAACATATAACCTCCCAAAACAGGAGCAGGAAGAAATAAAAAACTTGAACAGGCCAATTATCAGCAGTGAAATTGAACCAGTAATCAAAAAACTCCCAACAAACAAAAGTCCAGAATCAGACAGCTTCACAGGTGAATTCTAGCAAACATTTAAAGAAGAGTTAACACCTATTCTTTTCAAAATTTTCCAGAAATTAGAAGATGAAGGAAACCTTCTAGATTCTATTCTATGAGGCCAGCATTACCCTGATACCAAAACCAGACAAAAAACCCACCAAAAAAAGAGAACTACAGACCAGTATCTCTGGTGAACATAGATGGAAAAATCCTCAACAAAATATTGGCAAACCAAATTCAACAATACATTAAAAAAGTCATTCATCATGGTCAAGTGAGATTTATTCCTGGGATGCAAGGATGGTTCAATATTCACAAATCAATCAATGTGATAGATCACATCAATAACAGAAAGGATAAGAATCATATGATCATTTCAATAGATGCAGAAAAAGCATTTGACAAAGTATAACATCCATTCATAATAAAAACCCTCAACAAAGTAGGTCTAGAGGGAACATACCTCAACATAATAAAGGCCATCTACAAAAAACCCACAGATATCATCCTCAGTGGGGGAAAAAAAACAAGAGCTTTCACCCAAGGTCAGGAACAAGTCAAGAGGCCCACTCTCACCACTTTTATTCAATGTAATATGGAAAATCCTAGTCATAGTAGGGGAAGTGAAACCAAAAAAAAAAAAAAAAAAGAAAGAAAAAAGGAAAAGGCATTCAAACTGGTAAGGAAGAGTAAAACTGTCACTATTTGCAGATATGATACTATATATAGTAAACTCTAAAAACTCCACCCAAAAACTATTAGTATTGATAAATGAATTCAGTAAAGTTGCAGGATACAAAATCAATCTACAGAAATCTGCTATACACTAATAATGAAGTAGCAGAAAGAAATTAAGAAAACAATCCCATTTCCAACTGCATCAAAAAGAATAAAATACCTAGGAATAAACTGAACAAAAGAGGTGAAAGACCTGTACTTTGTAAACTGTGAAACATTGATGAAAGAAATTGAATATGATACCAAAAAATGGAAAAATATTTTTTATGTTGTTAATCACCATACATGACATCATTAGTTTTTGATGTAGTGTTTCATGATTCATTGTTTGCATATAACACCCAGTGCTCCACGCAGAACGTGCCCTCTTTAATACCCATCACCAGGCAAACCCATCCCCCCACCCCCCTCCCCTCTAGAACCCTCAGTTTGTTTCTCAGAGTCTCTAGTCTCTCATGGTTCATCTCCCCCTCTGATTCCCCCCCTTCATTCTTCCCCTCCTGCTATCTTCTTCCTCTTTTTTTTTAAACATATATTATTTGTCTCAGAGGTACAGGTCTGTGATTCAACAGTCCTACACATTTCTATGCTCATGGAAGAATATTGTTAAAATGTCTATACTACTCAAAGCAATCTACAGATTTAATGCAATTCCTATCAAAATGCCAACAGTACTGGGGCACCTGGGTGGCTCAGTAGGTTAAGCGTCTGCCTTTGGGCAGAGTCCTGGGATGGAGCCCCGCATCAGGCTCCCTGCTTGGCAGGAAGCCTGCTTCTCCCTCTCTCACTCCCCCTGCTTCTGTTCCTGCTTTCGCTATCTCTGTCAAGTAAATAAATAAAATCTTTTTAAAAAATGCCAACAGTATTTCTCACAGAACTAGAACAAGCAATCCTAAAATTTGTCTGGAACCACAAAAGATCTTGAATAGCCAAAGCAATCTTGAAAGAGAAAACCAAAACTGGAGGTATCACAATTCTGAATTTCAAGTTATATTACAAAACCGTGGTAATCAAAACAGTACAGTACTGGCACAAAAATAGACACACAGATCAATGGAACAGAATAGAAAACCCAGAATTAAACCCATGATTATACAGTCAATTAATCTTTGATAAAGGAGGTAAGAATATGCAATGGGAAAAAGCCAGTCTTTTCAACGATGGTGTTAGGAAGATGAAGCAGCTACATGCAAAAGAATGAAACTGGACTACTTTATCACACCATTCACAAAAATAAACTCAAAATGTATTAAGGACCTAAATATGAGATCGGAAACCATAAAAATTCTAGGTGAGAACACAGGAAGTAATTTCTCTGACACTGGCTATAACAACATCTCTCTAGGTATGTCTCCTAAGGCAAGGGAAAACAAAGCAAAATTAAACTATAGGGACTACATCAAAATAAAAAGCTTCTGCACAGTGAAAGAAACCATCAACTAAAATACAACCTACTGAATGGGAGGAGATATTTCCAAATGACATATCTAATAAATGGTTTGTGTCCAAAATATATAAAGAATCTATACAACTCAATACCAAAACAACAAATAATCCAATTAAAAATGGGCAGAAGACATGTACAGGCATTTTTCCAAAGAAGACCTACAGATGGCCAACAGACACATGAAAATATGCTTAACATCAGAGAAACGCAAATCAAAATCACAGTGAGGTATCACCTCACACCTGTCAGAATAGCTCAAATCAAAAACACAAGAAACAACAAATACTGGCAAGGATGTTGGAGGGAATGCAAACTGGTGCAGCCACTGTGGAAAACAGTATGGAGGTTCCTCAAAAAATTAAAAATAGAATTACCATATGATTCAGTAATTCCACAGAGTATTTACCCAAATAATACAAAAACACTACTTTGAAAAGATATGTGCACCCTTACAATTTATTGCTGCATTATTTATAATAACCAAATTATGGAAGCAACCCAAGGGTCCATCAATAGATGAATGGATAAAGAAGATGTGAGATATACACACACACACGACCATTACTCAGCCATAAAAAGGATGGAATTTTGCTATTTGGAACAACATGGGTGGATTTAAGGGGTATACTGCTCGGTGAAATAAGTCAGTGAGAGAAAAACAAATACCATATGATTTCACTCATATGTGGAATTTGGGCACAGGGCTTGATTGCAGAACCCCAAGATCATGACCTGAGCCAAAGGCAGACAACTGAGCCACCCAGGCACCCCTAGAATTACTTTTTTTTTTAAAGCGAATATTTCCTTTATAAAAAGTTTATAGCTATTTAAAACAAAATCAAAGTAAAAGAAGGTTAAGGTGATATGCACATGAATTTTTTCCCTTTTATTCTATTGTTCATGCACTTTAGCCTTGTTATTTCATAATCTCTCATCTCTCTGTATTTAGTTCCCAGTTCACTGATTTTTTTTTAGCTCTAATTTGCCTGTTTAACCTGTCCATTAAGTTTTAATTTCAAGCTGTTTTATCTTTCACTTCTTAAAGGTTTTATTTTGTTTGAAGATCTGTCTACTTTTTTTTCATAACAGCCTCTTTTTCCTTTGGGATGTATCCCTTTTTTCCATCTCTTTCATCATTGTAAGTACACATTATGCTAGTCTTTTTGAGATCATTCTTGTACGTTAAGGTCTTTTTTTTTGTATGCTAATTGTCATGTTTGTTTTACCTGCTGAATCACCCTCCTTCATGGTGGATGTTTTCATCATATAGTTTGTAATTTTTTATTCTGAGGTGCTCTTTAGACTATAGAGTAAGAGCGAAGGCTCTTTTTCTCATGGGAGCCCTGTTTAATTATTATTGTTCAGTGTCCCAGGTCAAAAGAGCTGAGTTAGTTGTTTCCTTCTGTCTCAGGGAAATTTCCTGCTTGGCCCTTCGGTGAGGAGCCAGGCCCTTCAGAGCACAGGTCTGATGTGGAGGTTCCTGGCTCAGGTGTCACTTATCTTTATCCCTCAGTTCACACCATGCTACATGGCCCACCCTGTGATGCTAGGACCTGGTCATCTTCCAAACTGATAGGTTCATATCTTGAGTTCACCCCTGCTGGTTTCATGTCTTCTCTTTGTTTTTTCTGCACACATTTTTTTTTTTCCCTTCAAGGTCAAAAATTATTAAATGCTTATGGTGGGGGGAAATTTCATATGAGTTCAGTCTGTCATATTGATGGAACCTCCACATTTTCTTTACTGTTGTTATACTGCTCTTGCAATTACTTTTTTTAATTCAGTTATTAAAAATGGGCTCTGTGAATATAGTATCTCAGATTCAAATCTATGGATTGTTAATTAGAACAGCTGCATTTGATTCTAGGAGCTGAAGTCTTATTAAAGCAAATAAGGCTCAAACCTTGATGATAATTTAGGATTTTATTTTATTTTATTTTTTGGTATAGATTATTACTAGCGGGTGCAAATAGCTCTTTCTAGGAAGAGTTACAACAGAGCAATTTGAACCAGTGTGAAAACCGCTAGAAGCAGAACATTAAAATATCACTTATTCATATGAAAGGCAAGTGAGTCTATTAGCTATATTAAATGCCACTTATAATCACTTGGTAATCTCTTTGTTAGTTGCTAGCAATATGGTAATTTATTAGTTTAGCAATATGGCACAGAAGAACTAGCACTGTTTAAGAAGTAGGACAGAGTAGGCTTGAATACTAGATCTGCCTGTTACTAGCTGTGTGAACTTGTACAAAACTTAACCTGATATTAACAATACATTCCTGCAGAGTTATGACAATCAGAAGATAGACACTGCTTAATAACCATTAGTTATTTTTATTGGTTTTGTTATTAATAGCAGATTGGGACTTAAGAGAGAATAGGGCTAAGAGCAGCATTTCTCAAAATGCAGTCCAAGACAGAAGCATATGACTCTCCCAGGATGCTTGTTTGAATCTTCATTTATTTTTTTAAAAGATTTATTTATTTATTTGAGAGAGAGCGCACGCACAAGCGGGGGGGGGGGGGGTGGGGGGCAGAGGGAGAGAGAAACTCGAGCAGACTCCACACTAAACACAGAACCTGATGGGGGCTTGATCTTACCACCCTGAGATCATGACCATGAGCCAAAACCAAGAGTTGGATGCTTAACTGCCTGTGCCATCCAAGAGTTCTGAATCTCCATTTTAAACAATCCCTACTGATGACGCTTCTTCACATTCAAGCCTGAGATTAACTGGTTAAGTGTGTAAAAGTAACAATTTTTATGAGAAAACATAGGTCACATCAAGAAGAATATAAGTTCCATTTGTGACAAAGAAGAATGAAAACCAAAGACACCTTATATCAACTACAGGATATGTACTAAATTGTCAACTTCTCAAGAAGGGCAGGAGTTTTGTGCGCTGTAATGGTGAGTGATACCCGAGCTTTAAGGGAACACAGCAGAAGAAAATCACATCTACTCAACCACTCTAGTCTGAGACACCATCATCTTTTACCAGGACTATTGCATTAGCCCCCTGATTGGTTTCAAATGTCACCTTCTTAGAAAAGCCTTCCATGGCCTTCATATTTAAAATAGCATCATCTTGTCTCTCACTCTGTTTTCTTTACCCTGTGCTGCTTTTCTCCATATTAAGTATCAATTATCATATGTACTCATATGTAAATATTACATAATAGATAATTATTAATTTTCCAGGGTCTATATCCACTTACTAGGCTGGAAAACTATGAAAACATGGACTTTGTTTTGTTAACTGCTGTATACCTAGTGCCTAGAAGACTGCCTGGCACATGTAGAGGCTTGACAAATATTAACTGAATAAATAAATGAAAGGACTTAAGGAAGGCCGCTCTTCTTTTTGGATTATTAGAAAGGATAGACGATTCCTAAAGAGAACAGGAAAATAATCCAGAGAGGAAGATGCCCTATGGATGTTGCACAAATCAAACCAATGTCATGAGTTTGATGTGGGGAAGAATTTCCTAGCAAAGGGGGAAAAAACAGAAGAACTTCTGAGCCTCTGGAATTATTTGACAGAAATCAGTTTCTTACGATAGAAGGTCAAACCAGGCCTTCAGTCATAACAGCAGTAGCAGTAATACAAGAAAAGCTATAGGGACTCCAGCAAGTAGGAGTTCATGTACTGGTGATGGATGCTTGTGGACCATTATCGCTACTAGGTGCTAGGTTTCCTACCTGGGACAAGTATCCCCAATATAGGAGACTACAGCTATCACAATTTCTGATGACTGACCCTGGGAGATAGACATATTTGTAAAAATATAAAACAATTTCCCTACAGACTTGTGAAACCCTGGCATACACAAGGAGTAAGTTTTTTTTTTTCTTCCCTTTTTTCCAGTTAAAGTACTAGCGTTTGAAAAAGGAAAGATCACATACAAATGAATAGCTGGCTAAAAAGAGGAATAGACTAGAATTTATTTTTCTGGATGATGACTAATTTTAGAATAATTGGCTCCTGGCAGGGACAGAACACAATCTCAAGGAGACAAAGAAGAAAGTGTTTGGCAGCCTTGTCCACTGGATGAAGATGTTGTAAACCCAGATAAAATCAGTTACGAAAGAGAACATCAGATGGGATATAGAAAAAAAGAACTGCAGTGGAGGACAGGGTTCAGTAAGGGCCCAGGAAAATTAAGGGAAAGGGAAATTAAGTCTATTATTTAGATCCTTAACTGCCTGTGAATCAGAGCATACGTTCTGATACAGAAGAGTAAATGTGAGCTCTTGATGTTATCAAGCCTTTGCAAGAAGGTACTCAGGACTGAACACATACTGATTAAAACAGACAGAGTGTTTGGTGGTTCCTCCAAAAGTAAAACATAGAATTACCTTGTGACCCAGCAATTATACTCTTAGGTATGTATCCTAAAGAATGGAAAATAAGTATGTATTCAAACGAATACTTGTTCAGTAATATACAATAGGACCTCTATTCATAATAGCCAAAAGTGGAAACAACCCCAAATCCATCAGTGGGTGAACAGATAACCAAAATGTGATATATACATATAATGGAATATTACTCACCTATAAAAAGGAATCAAGTAGTGATACATGAATATGGATGAACCTCAAAAGAGAAACCAAAAATCACTGTCCTAAGTGAAAGAAGCCAGACACAAAAGGTCATATACTGGTGGGTTTCATTTATATGAAATGTCCAGAATAGGTAAGTTCATGGAGACAGAAAGCAGGTTCATCACTGCCAGGGGCTAGAGAGAGGGAGAATGGGGAGTAAGTAAGTGGGCATATGGTTTCCTTTTGGGGTGATGAGAATGTTTTGGAACTAGATAGAGGTAGTGGCTGCACAGCATTATAAATGTACAAAATGTCACAAATTGTTCACTTTAAAGTCATGTGAATTTCATCTCAATAAAGAAAATAAATACAGTCTGAAAGGTTAGAAAAATTCTTAAATTTTTTAAAGGTCAGGGAGGGAAAGGGTACAGAGGGAACATCAATACATGATAGGAAAAAGTAATGTAGGGTACTTCAGGAGGCCAACAGCATAGAGACAAGACACACTGAAGCAATAAAATTATGAAAGGAAGACACAGACAACCTAGTCAGACAGACCATTAAGAACAATGCTTTCCAGTTAAAGAGGCAAAACATAAGGAAAAGATGAATGATGTCTTACCCAGAGGACATATACTGTGGGTACAGCAAAGGGGAGGTCACTGTCTCCAAAAGCTAAGGCTAATATAATTGTGACTTTCAGAAGGCCGTGTGCCTTGGTAAGGTAAATATAGATGTCAGGATCATTTGGAGAAAACAGAACTTGCTTTTCAAAACTGGGAACAGCAAAAACTTCATCAACATTTGCAATGTCCCTTGCTGATTGATCAGAGGTGGGGGTGGGGGAAAGAAGGGTGAAGGAGCACATGGAGACACAGAGACTCTATAAGCAATGAGACTGGCAAGGAAGGCTGTGTCCAGACTAGTGTCTAAGTGCCAGGCTGAACAGTTTGGATCTTATTCATTAGTTAATGGGGAGCCATGCAGATTGCTAAGTAGTGAATGACATAAGCTGTGCTTCTGGAAAATTAATCTGGCAGGCATGTGTAGTGTTGATGAGAGGGTAAAAGAGCAGTGAGAAGTTGACTATAATCGTCAGGTAAGAGAATATTGCACATGCGTTGAGAGAATGACCATGGGTGGAGAGAAAATCACGCATTAGAAAGGTGATGAGAAGTAGGGGACAAAGACTATACTCCAAGATTTTGATTTGGGGAGACTGGGAGGGTGAATGGATCATTAGCACTTTAACTAGAAGGCAGACATGGCACTGACATGAGTTCCATTTTACATGTATTACATTTGAAACACTGGGAGAACATGCAAGGGAAGATGCCTAACAGACAGCAGTAAAGCCTGAGGGAGATCAGAAAACTAGTAGACATCCAAAAAGCCTTAAAGGTTGAAATTTGATTGAAGTTTGTTATGCAGATGGTCAGTGAGCTCTTGGGAAAATGAAAGCAACCAGAAGCAAGTACAAGTTTGCTGCCAACTAGTTATGCCAAATCAACTTCAATTTCTTTGTGACAAGGTTTCTAGACTATAAATCAGACAAGTGTTCTAGACATAGTATATCTTGATTTTAGCTAAATATTTCACAAGTATTTTGTGATTACAGCCAAAATGGAAACATGTCAGGGACAACAGCAGATAGGGATAGAATCATAGTGGATTGAGTAATCATACTCTGATTATGGCATTGGTACCAACATAACCACAAACATCAGAGAGCCTAAAAAAGTATTAATTTTATTTATTTTTTTTTTAATTTTATTTATTTGAGAGAGAGAATGAGAGACAGAGAGAGAGCATGAGAGGGGGGAGGGTCAGAGGGAGAAGCAGACTCCCTGCTGAGCAGGGAGCCCGATGCGGGACTCGATCCCAGGACTCCAGGATCATGACCTGAGCCGAAGACAGTTGCTTAACCAACTGAGCCACCCAGGCGCCCAATGTTATTACTTAAATAAATGGCTTATTTATCTCATTGGATACTTGAAACGAAACTCCAATAGAACTATAACAAAATATTTTGTTGGTTTAAAGTGCTATTTGATGGTTTGGAATTTTCACTAAAACTGACCACATAGATAATTCTTATGAAATTATTTCAAAAGGATAGAGTTCCTTGTGAATATTACGTGGAAGGAAACTGATTTAAAAAAAAAAGCATGCTGTTGTCTTTATACAGTGTACACACAAAAGTTTTCTATCTAATAATTTGGGAGGGCTAAATGTTTTGCTGTTAAAATAACATGGCTAATTGTACATGTCATTGTATGTTAATCTCTGTTAAAGTATGCGTGCCTTTCAATATTGTCATCAGCCATCTCCATTTGAAGAATTCATTGTTCAAATTCCATGAGGAAGTGGCAGGACCTGGGAATTAAACACAAGGGAAGATACACAGAAGTTCCTATCCAAACTCTCCATAGTCAAGTGTCACTGACTCTGTGTACTGGCAGGAAGAGCCAATATATAATTGCAAGATACACTGAAAATAAGGTGTTAGGAAAATGCCTAACAAAGACGACATGTTCTCTGCAAAGAGAAATCCATCATCTCTAACTGCTGCCCAATAAAATAAATAGGTTCAATCATTATGTAGTCTGGAGATATTATGTCTTCATACAGGACATAAGCTAATATTGTCTTACAAAGCTAATACTTAACTAATGTCGTTACCCCTAAATATATAAATTGTACTATTTCATTGTAACTCAACCTTTAAAATACAGAATTGTAAAACAACGGATGGCCGGAGGGACAGACAGATGAGCCTTTTCCCAGTTCAGACACTACTGCACAGATCATAGTTTGTACTATGTTGGAGAGACTGCCACTTGTATAACCAACATTTTTTTCTATTTCAATAACCCTGATTTTCTTCCTATGGCAACCAGTAAAGACTGCATTTCCCAGCCTCCCTTGTTACCAAGGTTGGCCAGGGATATAAAAATGGAAGTTAATGGGTGGAACTTCCACAAACGACCTGTAAGAGGGGATTGAGAGGACACTCTTTGCCCTACCTCCCACTGCCTTCCCCTTTCATCCTTTCTAGAATTCAGGAGTGATGGCTGGCATCAGAAACTCAGCAGTCATAGAAACCGACATTGCAACTTCAGTTGTCTTTAAAAGTTGTGCTCTGAGGATGACAGGGCTGAAAGAAGATGTTCTGGAATTTTCAGGAATGGGAGAAAGCCAAATGGATGGTCTGTTATACATAGCTAAATTTAACCACAACTAATGCACACTGTATCCAGTATTCTGTGCTCACCTTTCCACTACACCCCTCTCATCTTAAGATGTTGCCTAATTCCAAGTTATAATGTTTGCAATTCATTCACAGGTTTTCACAGACATCAAAGCAGAGAAAGACACCATCTCATGCCTGGATAGTCTATGGCCTTGTGTCCATCGGAGCTACTTCGAGAATATTTTGAATTTCCAATTTTTAAGCAAATTTTAATGACACGGTGATTGTTTTTATGAATCTCCAGTGAAGGGTGAGATGGTGTGGCAGCTGTCAGCAAAGTGTCAAATAGACTGTGGCAGTGAAGGTGAGAAGATTTAAAAGCCTTTATTCGTGATAGCCTTTATTTGGTCTGATACCAAGCTGATAAAAATTGGTATCCACTGAAAAAAATCATGTTTACCCATCCCCATAATCCCTACACTTCCTATTGTTTTTTCTGGCCTCAGCTCTCCCAAGCTTCTTTCAGTTGTTTTGAGAGATGATATCAATTGTAGAAATGATTCTGCCCTAGACTTGTGGCAGTCCCAATTGAGTTTTGAAGTACTTATCATTTCTAACAACCCATTAAATGGGGCCCAAACTATTAAGTCACATATTAAGACCTAGGGCTGCTTACCCCTAGGAACATCACTGAGCTTACTCCATGTGGTAGGAGGAATTCTGAGATGGACCTTTATAATCTCTAGTCACTAAGCAGCCTCCCTCCCCTTGAGTGCAGGTGGAACCTGTGACTTGATTCTAATCTAGGGAATGTGGAAACAGTGATGGGATGTGACTTCTATGATTACATTACACTATGTATATAAGAGTCTGTCTTAGCATGCTGGAGTGTAAGGAATTTTTCTGTTGGTCCCAAAGTAGCAATCAGCCTTACTATAAACTGCCAGCAGAGAGGGCCACATATTAAGGAACTGAAAGTAACCTCTATGACCCAATGGGGGCCAATAGTTGATATCCAGTAAGAAGCCAAACAGCCACAAAGGAATGAATTCTGCCAACAACCTGAATGAGCTTGGAAACTCATTTGAGTTTGGAAAACTCAGTTGAGTTCCAGATAATACCACAGCCCAGAGAACACTTTAATTATTTGAGAGGCCTTGAACAGAGGCTCCAACTAAGTCAGTCATGATTCCTGACCCACAGAACTGTGAGATAATAAATATGACTTGTTTTAAAATATGAGCTTGTGGTAATTTATCTATCACAGAAAATGAATACACTCCCAAGCCTCTTTTTCTTTCAGCTTGACCTGGACCAGGCACCCCAGGGTTGATTTTCTCACTGTTCCTAATTGAAGCCCTTTGAATCCAAGAGCTCTAATCCACAGAATTGAAGCTTCAGCTTTGGTCACTTTTCTAAGAACCACTCCTCCCTCCATGCCTACACAAACACACACATACACACACACACACACACACACACACACACACAAACAGCTTTCCACATACTTGTCAACCTGTAGATTTGTTGAGCCTTGTAGATTCCACCTTACTTTGGTGAATCACATATTTCTAAATATACAGGTCTTAACTACTGCAATTCTCATATCCCTCACAAAGACTGGCACAAAGACTGTCTAGTACTCAGACATTACCCATGAATGGGTCTCCTGATCAATAACCACCTGCCAGCCTGGATTACTAGAAATATTTCCCTGAATCCTCCCATCTCCAATTCCTTGTATCACTACCTCTTAGGTTATCTTTTCCCTTATTGTAGACTCTCAGTGTTGATGGGTTTACTTAAACTCTAACTTGAGATTACAATACTTATTGGATACTAGACTTTCTTACTTGGTCATTTATTTCAACCTCTACTGCCTTCTACATCTAAAACAAAACAAAACCGACAAGATCAACAGCAACAAAGCAAAAACAAAGGCCCGCCCATTAATCCTAAGAATAAAGCAAATTCAGTATTAAATGTTTATTTAGTACAGTCAGCATATTAGTACTTCTATATACTAATATGGATGTATGATTTAATTTTGTGTATGTTTAATTTGGGGGCAATAGAAATGAATTGTAATGTCAAAAGAATATGTGCAAAATGTTTGCATCCATTTTATAGGCCTTGAAACAGTTTTTTTTAAAAAAGGAAGTCTATTATTTTTAACAGATCTAAATTGTTATGAAGTATTATAATTAACAAATCCGTTTTATGATGTATGTTATACTTCTGATAAACTTGAGGCCATCATGGGGCTATCTTGAACAGGTAAGAACATTCCTTACCAAATTCATGTGAGAACGTTATGTGCTTTAATCTATCATACTATAGTTTTTATAAATTAGTTGCAGTGAACATTGGGTATTTTCTGTAGTATATAATGTAATGTATACTGCCTTTAATAGATCATTATCATTATCAATAATAAAAACTATCAACTATTTAGTGCTTACTAAAAGGAAGGCATTATTTAAAATGCTTTATGTACATTATCTCATTAAATCTGGGCAAAACATGATATCAAAGGAGTGATTAATCCCATTTCATAGATGAGAAACTAGAAGATTAAAGATACTAGATAAACTTCAAAAGATAACACAAATGTAAATAAGGATTTAAACCCAGGCTTTTCCGACATGTCCTATTATGGTGTGCTAGTCTAATTCATTTCCTTTATCTACACAGTCAAATAAACTGTGTTGCTCTAAGGTTTCTAAGTTTTAAAGTTGCACTGAAATACAGCGTATGTGATTAACCTAAAACAAAAATCTGCATTCTTTTCGGCTCACATCTTATTTGGATTTAATATATACAAGCGCATATGTGTGCATGTGTATTACACATTAGCACATTTTTGATTCAGCAATTACTTATAAATAAAAAGTGCTAAATATATCATAGATAACACTTTCAGGAAAACAGCCAATGCTAATCATAAATATTCAAACCAGACTGACTGGGATTTCATTGAGTCTGTAAATTAAATTATGGATAATTGACATCTTAACAACAGTGAGTTTCCAAGGACATTATATATTTTTCTATTTTCTTAGGTCTTAATTTATTTCAGCAGTGTTTTGTAGTTTCCAGAGTGTAAGTGTTGTGCATATTTTACTAAATTTATCCGTGAGTATTTCATGGTTTTGATGCTATTATAAATAATTTTAAAATTCTAAATTCCAATTGTTCATTCTTAGTGTACAGACACAACTGATTTTTTTGAATATCAGCCTTATATTCTTCCACCTTATTAAAAGTGCATATTAGTCCTAGTAGTGTTTTTGTACATACCTTAATATTTTATATACATATAATCATGTTGTTTAAAAACTTTTACTTTTTTACTTACTAATCTGTTTAACTCTTATTTTTCTTGTAGTATTTTACTATCTAGGACATCCAGTACAACACTGAAAAAGTGGTGAGGTCAATTATCCATGCTTTGTTTCCTATCTCAAAGAGGAAGCATTTTGATGCTTTATGGTTATGAAATTCTTTATGATTTAGGAAAGCATCATGGTTAACTATGTGGTTACTGTAGGATTTTATAGATAACTTTTCTCAGAATAATGAAGTTCCCTTATATTCCTAGTTTCCTCAGAATTTTTATTATGGATGTTCAATTTTGTCAAATGCTTTTTCTGCATCAATAAAGATAATTGGTTTTGCTCCTTCATTATGTTAGCATGATAATTTACATTGATTGACGTTTGAAAGTTAAACAATGCTGCATTTCTGAAATAATCCCCACTTGGTCATGATATATTATCCTTTTAAAAATATACTGTTGGATTCAATCTGCTAATATTTTGGTAAGGATTTTGTTCGTAGGAATATTGGTCTGTCGTCTTTCCTTTTATGGTCTTTGTCTAGTTTTGATATCAAGTAATTACTGCCTTCTCAAATGAGTTAGGAAGTGTTTCTCCTCCTCCTCCTTTTTATATATGGTTATATTTAGAAATAAATGTCCAGAATTCAGTAGTTTTACCAGCATAATTTCTGCTTCACTTCCCCACACATCCATCCCCCAGAGATAATTCCTTTTACTTACGTTGTTTCAAAACCTCAGTGTGTAGCTCATTCATATTTTAAAATAGATCGATATAAAAGCAGTTGGCCTTGTAGAAATAATTTTGTAGAAGTATGAACTATGAGAAGCAATGGGGTGCAAAGAAATTCTACGTATCGTCAGAATACTGTGTTCAGAAAATAACTTTGATGTTTTCAAATAAGTCTTTGTGTGATGAAGACTACTGCTTATAATGATTAGGTTTCAAAGTAAAACATATAGTCAAGATCTTATTGAATTCTAATTATATACAAAAGGGTAGTTTTCTAATCGCTCTCAAAAGGGCTTTTTTTTTTTTAAAGATTTTAAGAGTCACCTCAAATTCCTAATATTCTTAATTGGTTTTATAAATTCTAAGGAAAAGAGTCAAAGTAACTATTTGTTAAATGTGTGTAATGGGAAAAGCACCAATTTAATGTGTTAATAACAACCTTTAGATTGCTGAATAAGAAAAACCAAGCTTAAGTTACTTAAAGTTGAATAATTTCCCTTAAGAATATCACTCCCTTCTAACATTTCTAAGTTTTTCTTACAGTATTATCACACCTATTAAATAGTGCAGCTTTTCAATGCAATGCAATGTAACTATCAATTATTCTCAGAAATAAAGCTCTCATCTTAATTGCTAAGAGACTTTATCCTAACCATTTGTTATGTGGTGAATTCAGCATCATGGAGAACCACTACTGTGGAAATGTTCTCTCACACTGTCCCTACCAGAACTCAGGTGACAACATGGAACATTAGACCACAGGGTGAGCTATTCATTAAGCAATTAACTTTGTCTGACTCAGTCTGTCAAATTTTTGTGTTCCAAATGTCCATTTCTATTCACTTGATTTCTTTCTACTTGGTTTTGCTAGGCTAAGAATAAATTGACTTTTTCAAGGAAAAGCAAAGGAAGTAAGGCTATCAGGAAAAGTAAACTCAGAGGACTCTTGGGGAAAAAATTAAGTACTGATGAGAACCATCTTTAGGTTAATTAACCAGTTTGGGAGGTAATTGAGATTCTTCATCCTCTTGCCTAACACTGCCCCCTCCCCCCGCATTTTACACTTGGGTACTTACTACTGTTTACCCTGATTCCACAGCACATGCTAAATCTAAGAAAACTTTCAGTAAAGCATTTGCTGAGACCAGATTCAATTTCTTCAACCTAAAAAAAAAGTCAACTTACTTTATAATCTAGTGATAGAAAGTAAGTAGTTATTATTATACATAATCAGTTCATTATTACTATTTCCATCGGAAATAATAGAGAACCAAAAGGGGATTCAACTAGACACACCTTTCTGCTCTTTATTAGCATGCATCATGAGGGATTTAGTGATCAAGGAATTTATATCTACTGGCTGAAAAGACAGTTTAAAATGATCTGTGAATGTCTTTCATCCATGCTGATCCATTACCAAGGATAATCAAAAGTTGGCTAAAAAACCTCCAACACCTCATCAAATACATTATTTTCAGCAGTTGGTTGACTTAAAGGAGACTGTTAAATGGTTTCTAGTAATCCTTCAGGTGAAAAGAAAGTAAATGATTATATCTCAGACTGGGGGGAAAAGTATAATTTTAAACTTCTTTCAAGGTACTTTTATTATTTACTAAGAGCACCATATCTGCTTGTTGTGAACTGATTTATCCAAGCCCTAACAGATATTCTCTAAGGTAATTAATATTGCCAACCTAAATTAAAGGTTACAATATGTCAAAGCAAATGCAAAGGGCTGAGGAGGGTAAAAATATTTTGTTTTGTAAGTTTTCAGTGTTATGTCAGTGCAGTCATTTTTAAAAATCCCAGTATTTCTGGTGTTAATATTATCAAAGAAAGGAATGATCAATTCTGGGAAGAGAAAATGACTGTCAGAAATGTTAAGGATAAAAGATTCATAATCTGTAGAGTACCTTGACACTGAGATGTGATTTAAAATAAGAGGAAGTGAGTAAAGAGTCAAAGATCATTCCCAAGTTTCTAATATACAACAGTGTGCCAGTCATTGAAAATGGAAACTCTGGATAAGTAGTTGGTATTTAGAAATAGGGAATTAAAGCTCATGATGATGTCTGGAATGAAGAAACATTTGAAAGTCATGAGAACATGAGAAACAGAAGTTGCTGAAGATTTGGGTAAGTTTTTTTAGGAGATGACCTGGAATGTGTAAGAAGACAGAGGAGGGAATCCTAACGGTCAACAATATCTAAGGGTTTATTTGAAAGGTGAGGAATCATCTAAATAGACTTGAAAGGCACAGTCTAAAAAATAAACAATACATGGGTAAGCTCTCAAAGGGCAGGCATGATGTCTATATTGCTTGCCACTGTATGTACTCAGGGCACCTATTACACTACCTGGAACACAATGGGTCAACATTCGTTAACTAAATGAGCAAACAACCAAGAAAGTGGTGTCCTGTCAAACCAAATGCATAGAACATGTCAAGGAGAAAATAATTTACAGTAGTGACTACTGGATTTGGCAATTAGAAAGTCATTAAAAATCTTAGCAAGAACAACTTCCATGGAGGGGTTCCTGGCTGGCTCAGTCGGTAGAGCACGTGACTCCTGATCTCAGGGTTTTGAGTTCAAACCCATGTTGGGTGTAGAGATTACTTAAAAATAAAACCCTAAAAAAATAACTTCTGTGGAGTTTTGCTGGTAAACTGGAATGCACTGAGGGGCAAATGCATGATGAAGCCATGGAGATGTTGAAGACTGATGTCTTTTTCAAAAAGAATGGCAGAGAAGAACAGGAATTATTAATAGTTAAATCTAAGAAGGAAATATTATTGAGAACTTTTTCATAAGTTGGGAGAGATCTGAGCAGGTTTATGTGCTGGGTAAAAAGCCAAAAGGCAGAAGAAATTGAAAAGGCAAAAAAAAAAAAAATGGGGGGGTGATTAATAAAGTATGGTCCCTGGGACAAGGGGAATGAGTTCTAGATCAGAGATGGGGGAAATCAGTCTAAGACCAGCGCAAGATCCTCTCTATCTGCAGAAGGAGTAAATGTGGGGAGTGAGCAGAAAAGAAGAGTCAAGGATAACACTGAGGTTTCTGATATAAGATGGTGATCTGTACCTCTTACCTCTATACCTACATAAATAGGTGAGAAGAGTGAATGCAGGCATGCTCATTAGCATAGAAATAGGAAGTCTGGGGCTTTTATGCTTCCAGTTTTTCAGGGAAGTAGAGTGATGCCATCTTTTTAGAAGGGTTAGGAGTAAAGTAGGGATTGTGAAAAGAGCAGTGGGTATTTGGGGCAAACTCTGGTCGTAGATAGCGAATTTAATGGGGCTACACGGACGGATATGGCTGGCACTGTCCAAATGGAGAGGAGATGATAGATTTTGGTTAGTTGTACCACTGTGATTCAGTGGTTTAATTTTCTATAGTGGCACTCAGCAGTCCTGTAATAAGAACCAAAAAGTGAAATAAGTCAATCAGAGAAAGACATGTATCGTATGATCTCACTGATATGAGGAATTCTTAATCTCAGGAAACAAACTGAGGGTTGCTGGAGTGGTTGGGGGGTTGGAGGGATGGGGTGGCTGGGTGATAGACCTTGGCTGGGTGATAGACATATGTGCTATGGTGAGTGCTGTGAATTGTGTAAGACTGTTGAATCACAGACCTGTACCTCTGAAACAAATAATATATTATATGTTAAAAAAAAAAAAGATAGCAGGAAGGGAAAAATGAAGGGGGGGAAATTGGAGGGGGAGATGAATCATGAGAGACTATGGACTCTAAGAAAAAACTGAGGGTTCCAGAGGGGAGTGGGGTGGGGGGGATGGGTTAGCCTGGTGATGGGTATTAAGGAGGGCATGTCCTGAATGGAGCACTGGGTGTTATACGCAAACAATGAATCATGGAACACTACATCAAAAATAAAAAAAATTAAAAAATTAAAAAAAAACCAAAAAGTGGATGGCAGGTTTAATTCAAGGCTAGAAACTTCTAGAAAAGTATGACAGAATGAATAGGAACCAGGGAGGTGACGGTGATAAAATCGATGTACTTGGAAGTTAGACTGTGTGGAAAGGGAGGAGAGTGGTAATATTTTAAGTTTACAAGAAAGGGGTGGCAGTGATTGAAGTGCTTCAAGAGTGTGAAGGGGAATAGAGGGAGTAAGGGCGTGTGGGAGCCATAGAGCTAAGGGATTATGGTCCTGAATCCCTCCATCAGGCTGGGAGAGAAGGGACTCAAAATACAAGGCAGATTTATCTGGGTATGGTTCCATACCGAAATGGGATCATCCAGTGCTGACCTTAGTCAGCTCAGATGTTTACATGAAAAGGCCAGAAGCGGCAAGAACAAGAGCACAGGTGTAAGCACCCTAGGGCAGTCAGGGCACACATTGAAAAATGCCACTGTTTGTGTGGCACACTGCAATAAATGAGGCTTCCTGAAGCTGTCGATGACTGGATCAAGGGGTCACCTACTGCCTGACACACATCCCAGACACACCTATCACCCATTCTAATCCATTCACTGCCTGTACACCAGAACACACTCCTTTAGGAAAACTCCGCCTTAGGGAACCCTGAAGGACAAAATCAAGAAAATCAAATGACTACTGACATAGGTCAGAAAGTTAAGGATGAGAGGTACAAAAAAAGATAATACGATCTGAATCCAGGCAAACACTGGACTGGACGTGGGGGAAAAGAGCAAGGATAGGAATGGAGGAGGAGTCTTCAACTCTTGTGTGCCATCTGACAAGAGCCTCTGATACATGGATGACTCAGCATAGAAGCCAGTGAACACGAAGGTGATATTTGGAGCCCCTAACTCCAGGAATAGGTATTTCAAGGCGATAAGCAGGAAGGTTTACTTCCACTAGTTTTAATTATTCATATAACATAAAACCAAGTATTAGAGGCAGTTAATCAGGAAATTTAAAAACCTAGGTAAAAGAGTTTTTATGAATGAAGTAATAGTGCTCTGGGGGAAGAAGCAATCCAACCCATTATTTAAATACAAAATTTTACTTCTAAAAATATATCCTAATATTTTTCTGTTTGGCAACTGCACAAACTAACAGGAAATTCATTTAAGTCTGGGATGCTTATAAGTATAGCCTTGCCTGTGTGTCAGTATGATACAAGATGCTTTATTCTGCTTGAACATCTTTGAAGGAATGATCAAACAAGCAGAATGTCATTTGCATTATCAAATGACCTTCATCTGTGATCTTCATAGAAAACAAACAGCTTTAAATGAGAAGAAGCTGTTAATCTGGCCATATTACAATAACAAGAGTTCATCACATGCTCTATCCTATAGTTCTGAATTATGGCACTCTTTTATGTAGTTACACTGTAAATCACTATTTATGGCATTTCTGCACTTCTAGCCAAAATATCCAGTAAATCAAATTGGAGATGAAATATTTTTGGCTTAAACCGATTCAATATGTTCTCACTTCTGACAGCTGTAAAACTCAAGAGTTATTTTACATCTCAGTGTTTGAAGTCTAAAAATCACAATTTTGGATGACCAGATGCACTCCAACTAAAATCCTGGAAATCTCATGATGTCTGGGAAATTAGCTGAGGGTCATGAGTAGGTCACTGTTACTGGATGAAATTCACAGGGGAATCATAGCAAGGGACCATTAACTACGAAGTCAAAAGCAAGAGATTATAAACAACAAAATTTTAAGAGATACCCCAATTGGAATTAAGGTGTGCCTGTTAACAGGATGATGAAACAAACATACACTCTATTTTATTCTAGCTAGTCAGCTAATGGGGCTCCTGGGTGAGTCTGCCTTCGGCTCAGGTCATGATCCTGGAGTCCCAGATGGAGCCCCACATTGGGCTCCCTCTTCAGCGGGGAGTCTGCTTCTCCCTCTCCTTCTGCCCCACCCCCCCAGCTCAGATTCTCTAATAAATAAATAAAATCTTTAAAAAAAAAAAAAAAAAGAAAGTCAGCTAAGGATAGAGTTAGAGCCCCAGTTGAGTCTGGTAATTATTCTAACAAAACATTTATGTAGAAGGTAATCATTCTTCTTCGAGGCTATTTTAACAGTAAGAGAAGTAAAAGAAGACTGAAGGGATGAGCTAAAGCAAGGAAATAAACAATAATGGAAGAGTTCACCACTATAGGGGAATGTTGTCATGATTCTCTGAGGTTTTCCAAGTAAAAATGGCTATGCCAGTGTTATTTTAAAATAATTTAGTAAAGCCACAGAATTATTTATGCACATGTACTAGAACAATTTAAATTTTGAAACATAAGATTTCATGTAGTCTTTGCTCTATTATTACTGGTTGAGATTATGATACTGGCTGCAACCACAATGTGGAGCTGAGCCCGTGGCCCTTCTGTTCTTATGTGAGCTGTCTTATATTCACTGGAATATAACTCTTGGAAATGCAGCACTTATGCTGAGTATTTTTGAAATCTTTTAAATGCACTTCACTTAGTGGCTATGACTAGTACTTTAAAATAGCAAAGAAGTATTTTTGGTTTCTTGCCACTCTGTTTTTCCAGAATAGGTGGAATTCAAAAGTGAATTTTCATTCACAGATACGTTAGAACACAGACTTCTTTCCCTTTGTGGTTGTGGACTGTTAGCAACTGTAGAACCAAGTGATGCTTTGGGAGGGTTTAGCCCTCTCTCTTTCTCTTAGCAACCCCCTGCCCCTAGGCACCATTAAGATTGATGCATGACATGCAAAAGTAGTTTTGTTACACCAGATCAGCTTCAGGAAAAATTCTCTTGCTTCTCTTCCAAAGGAATCACCACCCTATACCCATCCTATTTCTAGTGTCATCACTGAGTGGCAGCACAGAGTATTCATCAACTACATGGATTTGAGCATCAAACAGACTCTGACCCATACCAGAGACAAGCTGAAAGGAACAGACAGTATCTCCTTCTATGTGTTTGACTTTGGGAAAGTTAACACCTCCCTAGGTCTCAGATTTTTTAGAGTGGCTACACTGACTAAATGAAATTATGCATTGTGAAGTGCTTCAGTAGTATCTAGCAGATGTGAAGTGTTCAATTAAGGCCAGCCTTTCTTAATATTATTGTTACTGGTATTATTACTGGTTATTGCAAATAGTTTTATCCAATGAAAATATCCACAATAAAAACCATAAGAAGTAATAGGAAATGAAGAATATAAGGGGGTTTTGCTCACTAATAAGCAATACAAAGTACTCCACAGGTATTCTCTTCTATTAATTGAAGATTTCATTTGTGGAGAATTATAGTACCATATGTTATATTTTGAGGGGGACTAATAATCAGGAAATGAGATTTTCTTGTTAATCAAAAATCCTGGTTAAAAATGAGCTGTCATTTGTTATGGAATAAACTATGTTCCCTCAAAATTCCTGTGAAGTCTTAACACCTTGTACCTCCGAATGTGACTGTATTTGGATATAGGGGCCTTAAAGAGATGATTAAAATAAAGCTCTTAGGATGGGCCCCAATCCAACCTGACCCATGTCCTTCTAAGAAGAGGAGACTAGGACAGACAGACACCCCCTGGTGTACACATGCACAGATGGACAACCATGTGATGAAGCAGCAAGAGGGCAGCCATCTGCAAGCCAACGAGAGATGCTTCAGAGGAAACCAACCCTGCCAGCACCTTTATCTTGTACTTTATCTTGTACTTCTAGCCTCCCGGAGCAGGAGAAAATAAATTTCTGTTTAAGCCACCCAGTCTGTGGTATTTTGTTAAGGCAGCCCTAGCAAACTAATGTACCATCTATGGTTGACCAACTAGTGAAAGAACAGAATATTACAAAAACAATTCTAAAACATGTTGAATGTGATTTGATTATTTAGAGAACATTTCAGTGTCTCATATTGCCTCAGAGTTATCTATATGACCATCAATTTTCATTTTATTAGCAAAGAAATGCTACTAGAGAATTCTGTATAACAATTTAATTCAACAAATATTGATTGAATTGTGACCATGTGGAAAAGACTTGTGCTCATTGGTGAGAATTGTATGTAGTATGAGAAGATAAAGATAAGCAAGAAAGTATTTCAAATACCTTACAATGCAAGGAGAGAGAGAGAATTGTAGACAGCAGTAAGATAAGAATGAATTAAAGTGTTATAATAAAGGTGAAAACCAAGGGATTTGAGAGCATAGCTGTGTGAAGGATTGATTTTAACTGGGTACACTGATAAAGATTTAGTGAGAAAACACATTTGGGCTGGCACTTCAAAGTAAGTAAGATTTTAATAGGTGAGAAGCAGGAGAAAATTCCAGGATGGACATAAATACAAACATATTTTGGATATTTGGGAAAACGTAGGTAAGGGCAATAGTCAAGTAAGGAGAATAGGGTGGGGTTGGAGCAATGGAAAGTCTGAAGGGTTCTGAATAGTGGAGTGGACTGATAACAAGTATTAATAGAAATATAGTAGTAGGAGCAACATCAGGAATTATATTAGTAATAGTAGGATTTAAGTAGCTAATACTTATTTAATACCCATTATGTGCAGGGCCTCCTAATAAGCACTTCATGTTCATGATCTTGTTTAATTCTCAAAAACAAGTCATTAAGATGTATATCACCTGTTTTGAAAAATGAGAAACTGGGTACAAGGAAGGTAAGGAACTTGCCAGAAGTCATATAGATAATAAGTGGTAAAGTCAGAATCCCAAAAGATCTTGCTGACTTCAAAACCAATTCACTTAATTCACATGAATATTTTCTAAGATAAAAACTAAGGGGGGCACCTGGGTGGCTCAGTCATTAAGCGACTGCCTTTGGCTCAGGTCATGATCCCAGGATCCTGGGATCAAGCCCCATGTTGGGCTCCCTGCTCAGCAGGAAGCCTGCTTCTCCCTCTCCCATGCCCCCTGCTTGTGTTCCCTCTCTCACTCTCTGTCAAATAAATAAATAAAATCTTTAAAAAAAAAAAAAAAAACTAAGGGGGCACCTAGGTGGCTCCATCAGTTAAACGTCGGACTCTTGACTTCGGCTCAGGTCATGATCTCAGGGTCATGAGATTGAGCCCCACGGCAGGCTTGGCTCTCAGCATGGAGTCTGCTTGAGAGTCTCTCTTACCCTCTCCCTCCCCCAGCTCATGCTCTCTCTCTAAAATAAATAAATAAAATCTTAAAAAAAAAATGAACACTAAGAAATCATATAATCCATCCTCTCCACATAGTTGGATCTATTTTTGTTTGTTTGGAAAATAGATGTCATACTTTATGATCAACGTGAACATCTATTCAAACTTTTGTTTCTATGGAAAATGTTAAGAGTTTAAAAGGCAAACTTAAAACATTTATCATTCTTCCTGGCAGGAAATCAAGGCCTGTCTTCTAAGTCTTTCTTATAATAACAAGAGAGGAGCTCCTAACTCAGCCAGCTTTTCCTATGAATTACCAATTGGGATGGTTTGAAGATAAATGCTAGGAGTATAGGGTGGTGCTGTGAAGCAGAGAACTGTGTGAGCAAAGCAAGTTTCTGAAAACAGAAGTTCTTCATTTTTTACTATCATGCTTCTCTGGCCACAAAAACCTGGAGTTTGGTATAACTGGGGTGGGAAAAAATGGTATAGGGCGCAGGCAGCCATGGCAAACTCATCAAAGCTCTGTGTCTTAATCAAGTCTTCATTAAAAGAAAGATTTCCTTGTACCTAGGATATTGCATTGCATTTTCTAAAATAGATACACCAACTCTAAGCTAAAAATATTCTTTTATAAATAATAAAGAATAATAAAATGGCCAATACACTATAGTCTGAAACCTTGGTCACTGGACCATAAATGGGGACGTCAAACTATATTAGAGTAAGGACTTTGAGGTAATTCACCAATAGGGACAGAAATCATGTGTGTAAACATTTTCCTCCAAGCAAAAATGATGGCTGCAAGTCACTGTCACACCAGCTAATGGAATAAACTACCACCAGTCTGATACAAAGCCCTGACCTAAGCTTTTGTTCCTACAGTTGCGATGCTCCTGCCACAGGGCAATCCTACTCAAATTTAAATCCACATGTGTGTGAGTGTCTGGTTTTTAAGTTTTTGAGACCAATATCACTTTCATTGACCAAAAGGAATAAAAGGTAACAAAGTGATTCATTCTTGAGTGTTATTTTTTCATCCTGTTAATGAACCTTTGCTGATTAACAACTGAAGCAGTTCTAAAAAGCCACTGATGGAGAAAGACACAGTCTATCTGTCTGGTGATGTGTTTTAATAAAATGCTTTTTGTAAAAAAAAAAAAAATTACAACTCCCACAGTATTGGGAGATACTTACTGGAAACTTTATTCTATAGCCTACGGTTATGGTCATGAAGACAAATGAGTTAGAAAACAGAAGTAATTATAGAGATATCCCGCGTAACCCTCAGCTATGATCTCAAATATTCCCACCCCGAAGAACAGATATTTTGGATTACTAACAAGGAATTTAGGAGGGAAACACTACTTAGAAAATATTTAGCAGACACATTTGTGAATGCTGAAAAGGGTCTATAAATAATTTATATGAATAATAGTAGTTACTCAGGTGTTTATGCTAAATTTTGAGATCTTACTTTGACTAATATCTTTTCTAGTTATTTTCTGTGCCTTACCTAATTCTTATCAACAAATCCTCAAAACATTGTAGAACACTCAGGATATTTAAACTGATGTGTGATGGTATCAAAATATCACTTCATATTTTAAGCATGGATAATATTGTGAAATTTATTAATAGATTTCAACAGATCAGCATTTATTTGGTTTCAAATATAGGGAGTGTGCTTTGCCATATGAAAGAGAATTATGCTTCAGTAGAGTGAAGAACTCTTAGCGAGATCTTGCCCCATATCCAACTCTTGGCAAGCTAAGCTTAGATGGGGAAAACACTAGTGTCAGAATAAATGCTTTAACTGCCAAAGTGGATCCCTTCAATAACATCTTTTGTAAAGCATCTCTATGGAGAAATGTTACTGTGCTTCACTCAGGAACAATCTGGAACCAAAGTATCTATTTGTTTTAGTGTAGGAAAGCAATAGTCCGATACACTGCCATTCCTTTTTTTTTTTTTTTTTAGATGCTGGTTTTAATCTGCTTTTTAAATTTTTCCCTATTTATTTATTGATGTAGTGCTCCATGATTCATTGTTTGCATATAACACCCAGTGCTCCATGCAGAACGTGCCCTCTTTAATACCCATCACCAGGCTAACCCATCCCCCCACCTCCTCCCCTCTAGAACCCTCAGTTTGTTTCTCAGAGTCCATAGTCTCTCATGGTTTGTCTCCCCCTCTGATTTCCCCCCTTCATTTTTCCCTTCCTGCTATCTTTTTTTTTTAAACGTATAATGTATTATTTGTTTCAGAGGTACAGGTCTGTGATTCCTTTTTTGAGAGTAATGCTACCAGTTCTTGAGGAATGTTGGGTAGGTGTATCGTCAAGGTTGCTAAGTATTAGGGAAAATGTCCTACCCTCTTTTTGTGTCAGAGAAGAGGTGTTTTAAAAATTAGATTCAGAGAAGAAAAAAAAAAGCCATTCCAATCATTCCAATAGTTTTGTAAATGTTTTCATAAATATGGTTCTTAGCCTTTAGAGCTTTTGTTTGTTTTGAAACAACTATCCAAATTCACAAGAACTAAACTAACCTTCTTACCATCAAGAATCACCTGACCTCTCCTCTTCATCCATGATTCGTTAACATTAAGGGCATCATATACCTGTGAGTGGCTTATCAAGACTTGGCTGTGAGATGTTAAAACCTTCACGACCTTCACTAAAGTGAAAGCATTTCCAAGTACAACTCATTTAACTACACCGTTATACTGGATGACAGGTCTGAGACTGAGGGAGTATGAGAATAGTAAAGCTCCAAGTCCCCTGGGGTAGACAGATAAAATGAGGCAGAACCTGTCTAAACAACACGTTTGTTGTAACTAGTTGTGTTTTCAAAGTCTTTGCTCTGGAAACTACACTGATTGTGCCAGAGTTCACCCTCTCACTTCTGCCACAAAAGCATTGCAGATACAGAACAGACTTGTCCATCTCTATTAAACCAGAAATGACAATAGGTATAAACTACTGAATCCAGATTCACATTTTTCACTAGTATGTAACTTGGTTACTAAAGAAATTCTTGTTCTAAATATTTTGCTGTTCTATTTCTTTTAAGAAGTCAGTGCTTTGTTAAATTTTGCCTTTTGTTACTCTAAGTACAAAACAGAATGTTTTCTTGATCCAATATCAATTGCAAATATATGGCAGACTTTATTAATAATTACAAAACTGTTTTAATTTACATGGTATTTGCCTTCTACATACTACTTTTTAAAAGAGTATTCTTACTTTATAATATTCTTTAAATATTATAAATTGACTTCGATCTTAAGAGTTAGATTTAACCACTCAACAAAAATGAGAAGGGAAAGAAACTGTTTGCTGACCATGTCTACTATGTTTAAGCACTGTGCCCAGGAAGAAATACCATGACCTTGAAACGATCCCTGGCAAGTGGCAAAGGTGACCTGCTAACATTGACCTTGTTACCCTAGGACAAGGGTGGTAGTACAGCAAAGAAAGTGTTTTATGACAACAGATTAAAAGGAGGCTTAGTCTGATCAGGACAATCAGTGTAATTTCCAGTTCCAAAAGATTTCGTAAAGTAGGTGATATTACACTGAACCTTAAGGGACAAATAGTAGTAATAATAATAATGATAATCACAACTCCTGCTGCTGTTCACATAGCACTTGCTATATGGTATGCATTGTTCCAAGAGCCACGCATATGCTAGTTCATTTAATTTTCACAATAACTCTGCAAGGCAAGTACTATTATCCTCGTTCTACACATGAGAAAACTGAGGTTCATAATGATCAAATGACTTGCCCGATGACACACAACCAAAAAAGTGGTGGAGCTTAGATTTGATCCAGATGATCCAGCCCTAGAGTCTGCACTTAACTGCTATATCAAACTGTCCCCTATATAGAAATTCATGAAGGAGAAAGCTTAAAAGGCCCACCCAACAGGGAATAATAACACAGCATGAAGTTAGGAGGTAAATGATTATGCTGTCTTAATTCAGTGGGCTCCTTGAACATCTTTCTCACTATCTGAGTAGATATGTGAGATATACAGCACTCCCTTATTCCTCCCACCATAGGCCTCCATTTCAGTTTTTCTAATAGGAAAGACAAAAAGAGAAGAAAGTGATACAAAGCATACAAAGCATGGAAATCCATTTTATCTGGAATTATTATATACATAGAATATTAAAATGGAAATCCTAGCTGAAACACCAAGACAATAATTAACACATTTCAAAGGAGGTGTTGACCATATGCTGAATTTCCAAAGCAGGATTCTGAGAACCAGTTACACAATTCTTAAATGCTGCATCCACACCAACATTTTGAAGTCAGAAATTAGGGAGAAGAACTTATTTGGACTGAGAAGCTGTGAATTAAACTCTAAAGGATGGGAAATGCCTGCTGGGGGAGAAAGACTTTGCCAGGAACTTTTGGAGACTTTAATGTGTCCCCTGCTCTTTGATGGGCATGGGGACTAGTGTCTGATTTATGCATGAGAAACCTAGAGGCCAAGTGATTGGTTAGTTCCATTTGTGGTGGAACAAAGGGGAGATCACTATATTGGGAATCACCTAATTCTTAGAGTATATTGGGGTTCACAATGTGTTTTTTGTGGATCAGATATGGGCATTTTGTAAGAGGGAATTAGAATGAGGTCACCTACGGTTATATCCAAGACCACCTGGATAAGGTCAACAGATCTCAAAAACTAAAGGGAACATTTGCTTTCTTAGCCAGAATAGGGATGTTTTGCTCCATTAAAATGACTGCAGAGGTGTGGGTGCCTGGGTGGCTCAGTCGATGAAGTGTCCAACTCTTGATTTTGGCTAATAATCTCAGGGTTGTGGGATCAAGCCTGGCATTGGGCTCCACGTCGGGCATGGAGCCTGCTTGGGATGCTCTCTCTCCCTCTACCTCTGCACCACACCCCCCCCAACAGACACATACACACACTGCTCACACGCACGTGTGCTCTCTCTCTCTCAAAATTAAAAAAAAAAAAAAGCTGCAGAGGGAAGAGTCTACAAATAACCAATAAAAGCATTTAAAATTTTATATAGTCAATCTATGACAAAGAAGGCAAGAATATACAAAGGGGAAAAGACAGTCTCTTCAATAAGGGGTGCTTTGAAAATGGGACAGCTACATGCCAAAGAATGAAACTGGACCACTTTCTAACACCATACACAAAAATAAACTCAAAATAGACTAAAAAACCTAAATGTGAGATCTGAAACCATAAAAATCCTAGGAGAACAAAGGTAGTAATTTCTCTGACATTGGTTGTAGCAATATTTGTCTAGGTAGGTCTCCTAAGGCAAAGGAAAACAAAGCAAAAATAAACTATTGGAACTACATCAAAATAAAAAGCCTTTGCAAGGAGAGGCAAACCATCAACAAAATAAAAAGGCAACCTACTGAATAGAAGAAGATACCTGAAAATGACATATCCAAGAAGGGGTAATATCCAAAATATATAAAGAACTTATACATACAACTCAACACCAAAGAAAGCAAAAAATCTGATTTAAAAGGGGGCAGAGGAACGAGTAGACATTTTTCTAAAGATGGCCAACAGACACATGAAAAGATGCCTAACACTAGTCATCGGGGAAATGCAAATCAAAACCACAATGAAAAATCAACTTAGATCTGTCAGGATGGCTAACATTAAAAAAGACAAGAAACAAGTGTTGGCAAAGATGTGGAGAAAAGGGAACATTCAGGCACTGTTCATGGGAATGTAAATTGGTATAGCCAATGTGGAAAAAAACAATATAGAGGTTCTTCAGAAAATTAAAAATAAAAGTACCATATGATCCAATAATTCCACTACTGGATATTTACTCAGAGAAAATGAAAACACTAACTTGAAAAGATACATATGCCCCTATGTTTATTGCAGTATTTCTTACAATAGCCAAAATATGTAAGCATCCTAAGTGTTCATAGATAGATGAATAAGGAGGATGTGGTGTGTATGTTTGGGTATGTAGATACACACCCACACACCCCCCCCCCCCCCCCCCCCACACACACACACTGAACTATTAAGCAGACATAAAAAAGGATGAGATCATGCCATTTGTGACAACATGGATGGATCTAGAGGGTACTATGCTAAGTGAAGTAAGTCAGGCTGAGAAGGACAATACCATATATCTCATTTATGTTTGGAATAAAAAAACCCCAAATGAATAAACAAAAAGCAGAATCAGACCTATACATACAGAGGACTGATGTTTGCCAGAGGAGAGGGGGTGGAAGGATGAGAAAAATAGGTTGAATGGGAGTGGGAAATACAACCTTCCAGTTACGTAATGAATAAGTCATGGGACTAACAGGCACAGCGTAAGGGACATAGTCCATGATACTGTAATAGCGTCGTATGGTGAGGGACGGAAGCTACATTTGTGGTGAGCAGAGTATAATGTGTAAACCGGTCAAATCACTATGTTGTACACCTGAAACTAATATAACATTGTGTGTCAACTATACTCAAAATTTTTTTTAAAAAATCAACTTATGTACGTATTTTTGTCACAGATGAATATGATCAATAAAAAATTTTCAAGCATCACAGTAAAAAAAAAATCTTTAACATCCCAGATACTAGACCAACACTCTAGTAGTTAAGGAAGAAAGTCCCTATCTCTTCCCCTCTCTTTCCATCCATTTAAACCCAGAGGAGTCAGAATCTGATGTGAGCAAACAGGATGGAGGAGCTGAAGGCCAGGTGGGGGAAGAGGAGAGCAAGTACCCTTTTCCCATGGCAGGCTTCCTGCCTCCAAGAGGCCTGAACTTAGGGCTCAAGGGGAGAGGCTTTAAATAAAGTTTAGAATATTAAATATTACACAGCCTGAATATTTAAATTATTAAATTGAATCTGTGTTTTTGCCCAATAAGCACTACAGGACATATATTATCCAGAGAAGTCATGGAGCCTGTCTGAACTTATATTAAGGGGCAAGGAAAGAACTTGCTTCACAGAGTGGATTTAAAGTAAATTTAATCTATAATTACATTTGACAAACTGCTCTTAGTCAACCTAACAGCTACATACATGACAATCTCTACACTGGGCATCTGCACATGTGTAATTCTGCTCACTTCTGTTCAAAGTGTAAAGGGCAGCACAAGGAGCTTCAGGGGCTGATCTGTGGAGCCAGCATGCCTGAGTGAGCCTCAGCATTTTCATCTGTAAAACAGGAGTAATGACACTAGGTACTTCATGGTGTTGTCGGAAGGACTGAACAGAATAGGAGAAAGCTTTTAGTATAGTGCTTTACCCGTAGTAAACACTCTGTAAATGGTATTTGCCACACTAGTTGTTACTATTATTAGTAGCATTGAAAGGTTCTTTCTGATCCACCTTGACTACAAAGAACAACCAGGGCAGGAAACTCACCACTGCTATGTTTTTATGTCTGATCTAATCACCTTCTCATTACTTTCAAATCAAAAGGTCCTAATATTGCCACCGTAGCTCCTCCCATCCAACAGTGAGTCCAGCCTCAAAAAAATAAACAGAAACCAAAGCAAAAATGACAACTAATGTTTACTGAGAGCCTCCTACAGCCATGCATTGTCCTCTGAGTTCTGAGCACAGTATCTCATTCATTCCTCACCACACTCCAGTGGAAGTGGTTATACTTGCTATCCCCACCTTATTGATGAGAAACGAGGACTCTGACAGATCAAGGACTTTGTCCATGCTAACACAACTGGTATGTAGTAGAACCAGGATAAATAGTTACTGTGGACATTTTGCCAACTAAGGATAATCAGTTTATTAGTAAAAACTTGTTTCATCTTGGGATCAAGTATTCAATATGCTACATGTCAAAGGGGTTTCACTAAAGACCACTAGTAACTCCAAAGCAATGCATTAGGAAGAAGCAATCCCTCTTTACTCATGTTCTGTAAGTCTTTTTCGAATCTATTCAACTTTGTATAGTTCATTTAAAGACTTCCTTTTAATTTCAAGTTAATGATTTTCATGTTAGGACACATATAAAACCAAATAATTTAACATACTGCAACTGATGGGTTCACTATTTAATAGGTGTGAATAGAAAGAGGTAGGAATTTAAATGAACTTCAAGCACAATATCCAATCAGATGAACTCTTCTGGACAGTCATGTTTTATTTCATGTCTTCTTTGACCTCTTAGTCTCAGATCCCTGATATCTAAAATGGGGCTATGTTGTAAGAATTCAAGGAAATTATATATGCACGTGTAAAAACTACTTTTTTCACAGGAAAAAGCTTTAAAATGTTATCACTATGTTTATTATGGACATTACAAATATGCAAAATATCAACAAGAATTTAAAGATAAATATTTAGCTGCCCAAATGCATATGGTGCTTGACACACGGAGGGTGCTCAAAGATCGTTAAATAAATGTCTATGTTCTGAGTTCCTTATTAACAGCAAGATAGGCAAATACACAAATACAACCATGAAAAGTGACATTAAAAATAATACCTTCTAATAATTAGGTGAAGAATTCTTCACATGTTCAAATTTTATGGTCTTTGTGTCATGACTATGAGATCAAGAAATTTATTTTCTCTGCTGACATCAGAATGAGATAGGTAAGGGAACCACAACTAGTTATATATCATGTAGTCATCATTCTGTTTTTATTGAGCACCTGCTCTGTTCCAGGTACTGAATGAGGTGCTGAATAAAATGTGGCCTCTTTAAGGAGTTTTTTAGACTAGTTAGGGACACATACAATTCACCAGCACTTGGGAAAGAGTAGATGAGCTTCTAGGAATGGGAAGTAGTGGAGACTATGAGAACACACAAGACAGGCATTTTTCAGAAGAGTGCCCTGTGCATAGCAATGTCAAAGCTGAACCTTAGGTGGGGGCTGTGAGGGGCATTGTCCGAGGGGGACAGGTGTGATGGTGACATTCAGAGGACTGGAGAGCATGAAGAACTCAGTGGCCCCAGTTAGTCAACAGGGTGCTGAAGAGGTCACCTGCAGCAGATCATAAAAGGTCTTATGAGCTAGGACTCCTCAGGAGAAATATTAAGAGTAGTAATACTGCATAAAAAATATTTCCTTGTGTTGCGAGCATATTTATTTCTTTCCCTCTATTATTATTAATAGCTAGTTGTTTTCTAAGAAGCTTCAAAATTTAATAAAAGAGAGAGCACTAATATCTAAAACAATCTACTCTGAATCCTGCTTAAATTAACAATAAAGAGATCTTTGGAATGGCCTCCCTCCTTCTCCCCTCTCTCTGGCAGTGTGCATTAGGAGAGCTTGGAAAAGGGTCCTGATTCACCTCTGAGAAAGAATGGACACAGAATGCGGGAAGATTTTTCCTTTGGCCTTATACCAGTTTGGTTTTTGTTTTTTATTTTATTTTATTTTATTTTATTATTTTATTTTATTTTATTTTATTTAATATTTTATTTTATTTTATTTGACAGAGAGAGAGACAGAGAGAGCAGGAACACAAGCAGGGGGAGTGGGAGAGGGAGAAGTAGGCTTCCCGCCGAACAGGGAGCCTGATCCGGGGCTCGATCCCAGGACCCTGGGATCATGACCTGAGCCGAAGGCAGACGCTTAACGACTGAGCCACCCAGGCGCCCCATACCAGTTTGTTTTCACAAGGGTTTAATACTTTGTCCATGAACACTAGAAACTCATGGGAAAATCAGTGTTCCTAAGCTAAATAACTGACTTTTAGAAACACGTCAACAGGTTGGGTTTGCTGATAGTGATATCCTAAGGGCAGGACAAGCACCTAGATACTCCTTACCTATTAAATGACCCAGGCATCTGGTCTAAGAGTTGCTAAATGCACAGGATGAACACTCAAGTACAATGGACTCCAACTTTGATACCTTATCAGTTAAGACTGGATTCGGCTGCAAGAAAGAGGGGTCCCCCAAACAGTGCTTAAACAAGATACGAGTTGTACTTATGCTGTCCAGTGCTAGTGTGACAGTTCCACATGGTTATTAGGGACTAGTCCACCTCTATCTCAACTTTCTATCATAGTAGCTGCTATTTATTCCTCTGATGACCTCAGAGTCCAAGCTAGCTGCTGAAGTGTCAGTCACCACACTAGGGGTTTAAGATGTAAGATGGAGGAAAAAGGTGAAGAATGTCATGCTTTCCCCCCTTTTAAACCATTCTCTGAGAAGTGTACATAGTTCTGCTTAAATTTTATTGACCAAAATTTAGTCATGAGGCTCTGCCAAACTGCAAAGAAGGTCAGGGAATGTAATTTTCAAGATAGGTGGCAAAGTGCACAGCTGGGGCGCCTGGGTGGCTCAGATGGTTAAGCCTCTGCCTTCGGCTCAGGTCATGAGTCCAGGGTCATGGGATTGAGCCCCACATCAGGCTCCTGGCTCAGCGAGGAGCCTGCTTCTCCCTCTGCCTCTCTCCCTGCTCATGCTTTCTCTCTTTGTATCTCTGTGTCTCAAATGAATGAATAATAAAAAAAAAATCTTAAAAAAAAAGAATGTATATCAAAGCGCACAGCTGAAAAAGTGTGGTTTTTTGAGGGAAGAAGGAAGAAAGTAAGACGGAATGGATGGTTTTGAAAGGCAATTCTCAATCTCTGCCATAAGTATACACTCACAAATTTAAAAAAATGTGAATTTGTAACCACAACATACAATGGCTTATTTATAAATTTTATAATACTCTATTGCACTACTACTTTATGGAAATTATAAAATATGGACAAATAATTTAAAGTATAACGTAAAAAATATAAATAACATTTTCGGTGTTAATCTTTCAAACCTCAGGGTGGGCTGAAGATGCACTTTAAAAATCACTGCTCAAGCAAACAATTAATAAAAACACTTAGGATGCTACTTCTATGGATTGGCAAGAAAACAGTCACAAAATCTACAGTCTATATGAGCTATTCCCTAGTTTATTAAGGAAAAAATCTATTTCCACTAGGCCTACCACTCAGACAGCTGGACTAATTCTGACTATTGGCAAGACTAGGAGCTTTAATATAGCCTCAAGAATTATAACTTTAACATATGCAGCAAATGTCAGTATTATAGAACAAAATATAAAAAATAAAACAACATAAATTAATAGGTATTAGTATATGAAGACTTTCAGGTTATTTTTGTATACTTCCTTTAAACTGGGATTTTTTTCCTAAAAATGTAATTATACCAATGTTTTTGGAAAGTACAATGGCAATATGTATCCAAAGCATTAAGAATGTTTATATTTCATGAGTAAAATTGAAAGAATTAATCTTAGGGAAACGATCTGAGATGTAAGTTTGTAAATAAAAGGTGCTCATTGTAAAATAATTTATATCTAAAAACAGGCAAAAATGGTTAAGTGAATTATGACAGAGCCATACAATGAAACATTAAGTAACTACTAAAAACTGTATTTTCAAAGACAATTTTATGACATAGAAAAAATGTCCATGATATATGTAATAGTAAGTGAGGAAAGAAACGTAAGAAATTCATCCATACATACACCTCTTTCTCCCTCTTACCACCCACGTTCCTATATAGATCACACAGGTGATAGCCTAAAATGAAGCACATTCAAATTTTTATGTTGCCTAGGGAATTATATTAGTGATGATTATTACTACTCTTTAGAGTTATCTGTATTTTCCAAATTTCCTAGCACAAATACATGTTACCTTTATAAAATCAGGATTCAATGTTACTGAAAATCAATCTTATTGAAAGTTATCTTGATAGGAAATATAAGTATGTAGATTTTCAAGATTAATCAGTATTAAAAAAAGCCCTATAGGTATATGTGCAAGCAATAGAGATACACACAGTCCTCGGATTTCAGAAAGGTAGTTTGAAGGACATTCAGGTAGTTAATTTCATTTCATGTGACAGGAAACATCTAAATTATAATTTAGACAGCAATTCTTCATATTATAGAGATAATGCACTATCAAATAAAGCATTTGAATTTGAATATGCAGAATTCATAATTTGAGTGTTAAATAAAAGTCAATCAAAATAAAGTATGCTATTTATTTAAACCATTATGTTAAACAATTGTCATTACCTTAAACTTCAGATCAAAGCAAAGTTTGCAGCTAAGATTCAGCTCCCAGAAAGCAATGATTTTATTTAGAAAAGCTTCCAGGACCAAACTATAAGAGCAAAAATAAGTCACTAATATAAAAAATTTCCAATAGATAAACACTACAAGGATTACCTGGTTTAAGTTTCCAAGTGCAAATTCAATCTGAAATGATATTGCCAAAAATCTCTGTGGTCTAAAGGATTTTTTTTTTTTAACATCTACAAAGAGAGTGTGCAGTTATAGCTTCTCCTCACTGATCTGGGCCTTCAGAAACACATCAATACATGCAGTACATAAGAACCAGCTGTAAGAGATTTTTCTGTCAATACAAAGCAAGGTCACTGCATTATAGGAAGACTCAGCCCTGTTCATTTCACTTCCATAAAGGGATTGTTCAAGGGCAAATTCTAAAAGAATGATTCTGAGGAGCAATGAAACCCCTGGAAAGACAGACAACTTTGGGAAATCTCTGAATATCTATTGGACTATTTTTGGGTTATGTTACAAAGAGAAACAAAGAGCGCATTTAAAATATATATATTTGATACATATATTTAAATATACATTATGTTGCCTTTATCTTTATATATTTCAACTAAATGTTCTTAGTCCTTATTTTATAGCAATAGAAAGGAACATAAATACCAAGAAAATAATAAATTGACGGCAATTATGGTGATTCATTCAGTAAAGTTTACAATAACAAATAAGAAAAACTTGCAACAACTAAATGCTGACCAAAATTTTAATCCAGTTTAATGAGGGATGCTGGTTGCTGACGTCCACTGTTAATTCTTCCTAAATACCGTACTTCCTCTCTACACAGCATATTCATAATAGGGAATAGGGCCAGTCTAAAGGGAGACCACTTAGGCATTTACTTCAGGCACCAAATTTAAGGAGGGACCAAAAAACCCTTCTTAATCAAGATAAACAACATTTTAATGAAATATTTTGAACTCTGAAAAACAAACTGAGGGTTCTAGAGGGGAGGGGGTGGGGGGATGGGTGAGCCTGGTGATGGGTATTAAAGAGGGCACGTTCTGCGTGGAGCACTGGGTGTTATGCTCAAACAATGAATCATGGAACACTACATCAAAAACTAATGATGTAATGTATGGTGATTAACATAACAATAAAAAAGAAAAAAAAAGGATGATAATCACACCCAAAAATTTTTGAAAATAGAATTAATGCAAAAACCCATGATGAAAACAGCAAAATTTTAACTTAGATGAGATCTGTCAGAAAGTATGCATCAAGTATTACTTGGTTTGAGTGGAAATAATAAACAAATTCCATGCTAAAAAACAATTTTAGGTATAAACTTCCAAGTATAAAATAAGTCATGGGGATATAATGTACAGCATGGTGACTACAGTCAATAATACCATATTGCATATTTGAAAGTTGATGAGAATAGATCTTAAAAGTTCTCATCCCAAGAAAAAAAATGTGGAGCCCATGTATGCTGACAGATGTTAACTACACTTACTGTGGTGATCATTTTGCAATGTATATAAATACCAAATCAGTATGTTGTACACCTGAAACAAATATGTTAATTTATGTTAATATATGTTAATTATAACTCACTTTTAAAAAGAGAGAATTTAACATTATAGGAAAAAATGTTTTAGAATGAAAAGAAGACAAATCTTTTTTGTAGACCATCTTTACTTTTAATACTTTAGGATCTCTACCTAGTTTCCTCTTGAGAACATCATGACAAAACACCAGCCAGAGTATTTCCTCTTTGTCCCTCACTAAGTGACTGAAAAAAACTTTTTGTGTATGAGACACAGATCTTCAGAAGAAAGCCATTATAGAAAAATAATGCAATGGTATTTACAAAGCAAATCTCATTATATATGATGGACTGTTAGAACAGAGAAAAAAAACTTTTAAAAAATCATATGATCTTTAGAAACATGTATTAATATTTGGCTAACCTCCTTTTTTCATTGTCTAGACATTTCAACTTATTTCCCCAAGCCTTTTACAAACAATCTTTTCAAAAGCCAACATTCAAGCAACTCTAAGAGGCCTTCAGGAAATAAGATGAAACATTCACAAGAAACAAAAGCAAGAACACTACAGAGAAAAAAGAATAGCCCTGATAACCAGTCAGGGCTTCAGGAAATTTTCTTTGGAACATTGAAACACGATCTAGCTCTAACATAATAAATGGTAATAAGGTAAAGAAGGTAACCTTGTAACTGTGATACAGCAACTTAATAACCAGAAAACTCTGATATTTAACGAACTGAAGACTAGTTTGTTTAATCCTGTGCTCCATTCTATGAATGAAATACTTTCCAAATTAATAATTCAGTGATCACATGTAACATTAAAATATTCTATATCCATTTATATTGCTATTGTTATAATATACATATTATGTTAAGTTATATAATTATGTCTTAAGAGTTTAAAAAGTAAATTAGTACTATTTTATTAATACTATTTTAAAAGAAATGAATATGCAGACATGACTTTAGAAGATTTAGAAAATTTGATTAACTTCTGAGTGGCTCTATTCCACCCTAGATTTTCATCTCATAAATCCTCATCCTCTTGGTAAAGGCAGATTATTGAAATTGATGATTCTTAAGTCCCACATTAAGTTTTCTAAAGCACTGTCCTTAGGCCTAGGGCCCCAGAAACTGCATTTTTCAGAAGCTCCTCTGGTCATGCGTATATGTCCAAGTTTGAGAACCACTGTTGAATGTAGAGGTTTAACTGGGGATTTTATTTTATTTTATTTTATTTATTTTTTTTTTTTTAAGATTTTATTTATTTATTTGACAGAGTGAGAGAGAGAGAGAGAGAGCACAAGTAGGCAGGCAGGCAGGCAGAGGCAGAGGGAGAAGCAGGCTCCCCGCTGAGCAGGGAGCCCGATGTGGGGCTCGATCCCAGGACTCTGGGATCATGACCTGAGCCGAAGGCAGACGCTTAACCGACTGAGCCACCCAGGCGCCCCTTAACTGGGGATTTTAAAAAAAGAGCTCATAGGATAGATTTTAAGGTTCAGTATTACAGAAATGATCAGCCATAAAACACTTATAGGCCAAAAGATCTCTTCTTCTGATTCAGTCAAACTGAGGCTGACTCATGGAATTACAACAGCTTGCTTAGGGCTAATGATTGGCCATTACTGCAGGAGAATACAACCACTACCACCAAAAGCACATTTCAATGTCTGTCTTAGGATGTCTAAAAATTAGTTTATCTGACTTTTTAAAAAATTTTTATTGTTATGTTAATCACCATACATTACATCATTAGTTTTTGATGTAGTGTTCCATGATTCATTGTTTGTGCATAACACCCAGTGCTCCACACAGAACGTGCCCTCTTTAATACCCATCACCAGGCTAACCCATCCCCCCACACCCCTCCCCTCTAGAAAACTGTTTGTTTTTCAGAGTCCATCGTCTCTCATGGTTCGTCTCTGCCTCTGACTTACTCCCCTTCATTCTTCCCCTCCTGCTATCTTCTTCTTCTTTTTTTTTTCTTAACATATTTTGCATTATTTGTTTCAGAAGTACAGATCTGTGATTCAACAGTCTTGCACAATTCACAGCACTCACCATAGCACATACCCTACCCAATGTCTATCACCCAGCCACCCCATCCCTCCCACCCCCCACCACTCCAGCAACCCTCAGTTTGTTTCCTGAGGTTAAAAATTCCTCATATCAGCGAGGTCATATGATACATGTCTTTCTCTAATTGACTTATTTCACTCAGCATAACACCCTCCAGTTCCATCCATGTCGTTGCAAATGGCAAGATCTCATTCCTTTTTATATCTGACTTTTTTTTAACATATCAGTGTCCTATATTATAAAAGCTTACGGTTATTAACTTCTTCCCTGTTTATATTTATATATCTCATCATATATAAGTAAAACGTACTTTAAAACTTTGAATTCCATTAAACAACAGAGTGACTGGGACACTCTCTATTGTTAATGCTGCCATTGTTTTCAAGTCTAGCAATCTAACATCTTTGGATTCTCCACCCTCCACTGCGATGCAGCATGGCTGTTCCGGCACCATGAAGATTCTCTGATACACCTTTCTCTACCACTTCAGGGAGGTAGCAGGCCTACCTTCAACCAGTCAAGGAGGAAACCTCCACACTGTGAAGGGAGGTGGTGGAGAAGAAGGAACAGCTTGCCTAAAGAAGAGGCTGGGTTGAGAATACATTTTAATCCATTGCTGGAAAACAAGGAGAACTGAATCTGCAGCAAACTAAATATCACAGATTATAGAAGATTAAAGTGAAAAAAATTTGACGGAAAAATAAGACCCTTCATTTTACCAGTGAGGTAGTAAAAAGCAAAGAAAAGTTAAATAAATTATTAGGTCCTTTAAAAGAAAAGGTCTTATGGATCATCACAGTAACAGTACTATGGTTTCCATGAAGTTTCTTTAACCCCTACTGGAATATATAAGCTTTTTCTCCATAGTAGTTATGCTCTGTGGAAATGCTTGATTCATCTTGGGGAAGCTGAAGGTAAAGAAAAGGGAAGAAAAGACTACAAATATTCCTAAATCCATTATCTTATCATAAATCAACAGTTACTTTTTAAATTCCCTCAAATCTTTCTCCCTCCAATAGTCTGGTGAAAGAGTCTAGTAATCTTTCAAACTACCTATTCAAATAGAAGACTTGACTCAAAAAGATCTTAGGAAAGGGAGTAAAGTATGACTGTCCCATGGTGGTTTCCTTTGATCACAAAACTTCTTTTCATTTGCTAATTTATAACCAAGAAGTCAAGATCCAGTTTTTTTCATTACTGACCCCTGTTAAGGAGAACTACCTTCTGACACTCTTAACTCTTATGACAAAAATCCCTCACAATATTATAACAGAATTATATATAAAGAATTTCATGTTTCAGTGAAATGTTGAATCCTAAACCAACAGGGTAATGTCGATACCTCCATTTTCTAACCACACACAGAAATCACAACTTATTCATGACTAATGTTTTTTTTTTTTTTAAAGATTTTATTTATTTAATTGAGAGAGAGAGAATGAGAGATAGCATGAGAGGGAGGAGGGTCAGAGGGAGAAGCAGACTCCCTGCTGAGCAGGGAGCCCGATGTGGGACTCGATCCCGGGACTCCAGGATCATGACCTGAGCCGAAGGCAGTTGTTTAACCAACTGAGCCACCCAGGCGCCCCGACTAATGTCTCTTAAATGGACATTCATACTGGTACATACCACGGACATGTGATAGTACATCATGTTTGATTTTTCAAAGGAAAACAGCCAAAGGCAAATGGCAACAGAAGTAAGAAGCTTTCATTTGCATGTGTGTGTGTGTGTGTGTGTGTGTGTGTGTGTGTGTGTGTGTGTGTGTTTAGTTAATGGAAGAGGAAGAGCAATAAAATAGGAAGAGAATGTAGGCAATGGAAGGAAATTGCATTTAAACATCATTGTAATAAACTAATTGCCCATTTTGATCTTGAGTTACTTTGTAATGGATATGGATGGCCAAATGGAGGCCCAGCTACATTTACTTCTTGTCATAAAGGTTTTGGAGTACCACCCAGGCTTTCCAGTAGACTGGTCTTGAATTTCTTTCTACAGTATCTGGTACATAATATAAAACCACCATCAGGTGTATTCCAGTAGGACAGAAATTCTTCTGGGTCACATTTTTCCAATCCTCTCTCCAAGCTTACACATTCCCATCAAATAATGTATCTCTTTTTGAAGTCTGTCCTTAAAAATGGGATCAAAGGGTAGAAGATATCAACATTCAATTCACAGTACCAGAGAAGAATAAAATGGGTTTCTACTTCTTTTTCTATATTTTACTGTTGTTTTTAAAATAATATTTCAGTTAATTAATCAGTAAATACTGATGCTACTACAAGATGAATAATACCTTACTTCACAGATGACGAGGGTTAGCTAGATTGTCTTTGTTCAGAAAGTCCAGATTTAATAGCCTGTAGATGTATAGTTTTTCTAACTATGAATTGTACTTTTTGTAGAAAACTGTCAGCTTTACTCAGCAGCTATCTCTACCCAAAGGCGTATCTATTCTAGATTAAATGTCAGTCCTCTCTTCTCTTCTTCCTGCTTTTCTATGCGCAAAGAAATAGTTTGTAGAAAGTGAAAAGTTATTTTTGGGTCTAGTGATATTAACTTGGATTTTGATTTTGGAAATTCAATTTAGGATTTTTTAAGTGTACACATCTGCTTATTGCTTAGTATAAAGCTAATAATCAAGCCCATTAAATAATATGTAATAAAAACTAATATACAAAAGGAAATTTTCATGGTACTGTAACATATTTGCAATAAGAGCTTTTTGCTGGTAATTAGAAGATTCGGCTTCACTTCACTGTTTAATCACCCACAAAACTGTTTATTGCCCTATATATTCCTCCAACAAGAACATTATCCTTTTAATGTGCCCCTCAGAAAACGAGGGAAGACTGCACAGTGACAGCACATGCTACTCTTTTCAAACAATATAGCCAAATTTTAATCTGACCATCAGGCTCTGATAATACATTCTAAAATTAGTATATATTTGAACAGAATGCAGCTATTATTTGATGCAGAATGGCACAATTTTGGGGTTAAGACATATATAACAACTGCAACATAAACTGTGTGTATAAAATATTAACTTTTAATTAAAAATGGTTGATCCTTAGGGGAGTGGGAGAGGGAGAAGCAGGCTTCCCACGGAGCAGGGAGCCCGATGCGGGGCTCAATCCCAGGACCCTGGGATCATGACCTGAGCCAAAGGCAGACGCTTAACGACTGAGCCACCCAGGCGCCCCTGATCCTCAGTTTAGATCATAAAACTACATTTTTTTTAAACTCCTGATATATTTTATTCAAAAGTGTGATTAAGTATTGAGTACTTGTGTATATACAGAGAGATATATTTATTCTCCTTCTGAAGCTTTTCAATAAACAATTACAAACTAGTAATTTTTTACTTATAAAGCTACTTCTCACAATCATTAGAAAAAATAGAACTAGTTTCCTTTAATACTTCATAGACAAAAATAATTAGTTAATAGATTATTTAAAATATTGTTTAAAAGACTTTAAAACTTAAGTATTTAAAGGTAAGATTGTCTAGTTCTAGCCTGTGGTTTTTATTTCTGCACTAATATGTATATTCTATAATAGCCAAAAATCTAAATATAGCATCTGTTTATCTCATATTTATTGAGCACCTACTACGTACCAGTCACTGTGCCAGGCACAGGGATACAAAGATAAAAAGATGTCTCTTTTACATAGGAGTTTAGAACCTGGTAAAGAGCAAGATATCTAAACAGATCATTATAATGTGCTGTGCAAGGCTATCATGGAGTTGTTACAAGGTGCAGTGGAAATAGAGGGGAGGGCGGTGAGTCTTCTTGGGGAAGCATAAGTTTGCTGGGCTGATGAGGGAAAGCATCCTCCACAGGATGAACAACATTAGGTAGAATGGAAAAGATTTGGTTAAGTACAGTTGCCTGCTAAAGTAGCGTAAGTTGAAAAGACTTTGAGAGAATACCTTGGAGGATTTTATTTGCCATCTAAAGGATCTCAGGTTTCATGCTATAGGTGAGGAGGAGTTACCGTACAAACTTTATAAATAAGAGACACGGTAAGATTTTCATGTGAGGTCACTTTAGCAGCACTGTGAATGTCAGAATTAACAACATGTTGAAGGCAAGAAGACCACTGAAGGAATCACTGTCAAAATGAATTGGGGCAAGAGATGCAAAGGTGAGAAGGAAGACAGAAATATTAAGAGGTGAAGAGCAATAGTCTCTGGGGTTCATTTGATGGTGCTTGAGGAAGAGGGAGAAGCCACCAGTGAGTCCCAGGTTTCTGACACCATTCATGGGGGATAAAGAGCCTGTCCTCAGAGACAAAGCAGGAAGAGCAGGCTGTGGCTAAAGTGGGAGAGAGGATATGCAATTACATTCCTTCTGCATGAGTTTGAGATCTCTAGGAAATCTTCAAGTCATGATATGTGGTAGGCACTTACACTGTAGCACATACACGTCAAAGCTTATGTGGAAGACAGAGGCTAGAGATCATGTTAGTGCCCCATTTGCTTAAAGCGCTGTTTTGATCCCACTGTTATAGGGGGCCTTGCTGCAGAGAGAGCATAGTGAGAAAAGAAGTAGGCCAACCACTGACCCTGACAAACACTGATTGTGGAGTGAGTGCGAAAACCACAACAAATATTAGCTAAGTTCAATCAGAGAAATAATCCTTAGAAAACTTAAAAATCATATTCGTGTGCACCTTTTTACTCTAAATATCAACCGTTAATTTGTCGGAGACCTTGTTTTGATTACTGCCTTTATATAGGAAATCGTTAAGACAGAGGACTTTAAATACTGAGAGTTTAAAAAATTACCTTTTCAATGTGAGATACGGGCCTGCACTTAGCTTTGAGTTACAGTTAGTGAAGAGAAAGAGCAGGGCTATTTACCAATATAAATCATTAGATGATCCCTTCTAGTAGTCTTTCTTTCCCTTTTCAGGAGAATGGTTTATTCATGCAAATTGTATTTATTTACACATATTTATTGCATTTACTATGTATCAGGGAGTGTTTGAGGCATTATATGTACAATAATAAATAAACTAAGTAAATTAAGTTATATAGCATTAAAAGGGAGACAGGTATAATGGAGAAAAATAAAGTAGGGAGGAAGAGTAGGAAATTCAGCCCTGGACTGAAGGACTGAAGTCAAAGCTGGCTTCATGGATATGTGGCCTATACTGTCACAGAGGACCTCAGACTCAGAAGGGCTTTACATTGTCTGTATGCTCCACTGTCACCATCTTGAACTTCCTAATTTTTTAACAAGTGGCCCTTTAAATGATATAGTCAGACCTGGTTGTAAATTTATATATGGTGGATGAGGAAGCCCTTTGTGTGTGATATCTTTCGTTTGGCTCACCAGATATACTCTCCACCTTTCTCTAAACTCTTCTGTTCAGGGGGCTGACCACATAGACTGCATCAATGAACTCCTTTGCCTTCTGGCTTCAAATTTGGTTTGAATAATAAGGAGCCTAAGCAGGAGTTCAAAAGTTTGTTGCTTCTCTCAAGGGGCCCTTGTCTACCCCTTCTGTTCTAGGTTCTACAAATGTTCCCACTCCTTGTCCACCTAAGGCCCATCTAAGGCTCTGCGATACCAGGTGTGGCATATACATAGCCCTCCTGGTCTCTCTACTCTCTGCCCACATCATTGTTAAACTTTTAATTTTTCCTCATTTGAGCATGCCATCTGTGTTTTGCCACTACTCTGACTGAAAAAAAAATCTCATTAAGAAGGTGCCTTGAGTAGATCTACTTGAGTAGATTTCAGTAAGAGTTGAAGGAAAAGCCATGCAGCTATCTGGAGGAAAAGGATTCCACGCATTGGGAACAGCCAGGGTTCTTTTATTTTTAATATGTTTATTTATTCATTTGAGACACAGAATACAGAGAGAAAGAGCATCAGCAGGGGGAGAGGGAGAAGCAGGCTTCCTGCCAAGCCAGGAGCCTGATGCGGAGCTCGATCCCAGGACCCTTGGATCATGACCTGAGCCGAAGGCAGATGCTCAACCATCTGAGCCACCCAGGCGCCCAGAGCCAGGGTTCTAAGGTAGGGGTTTTACCTCATGAATCGGAAAGGGTCTATAAACCATAATGAGACAACTCCTGGCTGTGTCTTCTATTGTAAATGAAGTTTAATTGGACACAGCCAATTACTATTATCTGTGGCAATTTTTGTGCTACAACATCAGAGTTCAGTGGTTGTGACTGAAACCATATGCCCCAAAACCTGAGTTATTTACTCTTTCCCTTTGCAGAAAAGACATGCCAACCTCTGAATTAGGGGAATAGGAAGGAGACCATAGAGTCTAGAGTTTCATGGGTGAAAGGAGAGGAACAGAAGATAATGTTACAGAGATCACAGGAGGGTGGATGATTTAGAGCCTTATGAGCCACTGTAATGGGAAATTGGGAAGTTTCGAGGAGAAGACTTTTATTTCACCAGGATAACCCAGACTGTTGCCTTAAGAATAGTCTGAAGCAAGAACAGAAGCAGAGAGATCAGTAAGGGACTAGTGTGAAGGCCAGGACTGAAATGATTATAATTTAGACCAGGGTGGTAGCACTGAAGCTGGTGAGAAGTGGTCAGCGTTTAGATGGATTGTGATGGTAAAGTCAAAATGGTTTGCTGCTGGACTGAATGTGAGCTGTGAGAGAAAGACTAACAGTTGTTCCTATATGAGCACTGGAAGTATGGAGCTGTCATTAACTGAGTTGGGGAAGCTGGTGGGAGGGACTGGGGATGTAGGGGTGGGAGTGGCAGAACTCATACGTTCTGCTTCAGACGTTATAAGCTTTAAATTTGGATTACACACCCAAATAGTTATGACAAGGGTGGAAAACATGTTGTCCTGGGAGTTAAGAAAATGTTTCAAGGAGGAAGGAAGGAGGGATCTACTGTGTCAAATCAGCTGGAGGTCAATTAAGATGAGATTGAGAAAAGATCCTGACATTAACTACCTGAAGTGCACTGATAATCTTCCCAACAGCAGTTTTGGTGGAGTGGTGTGGGTGAAAGCCTGACGAGATGGGGCTTGAGAGAGAATTAGAGGAGAGGAAATACACACTGGGTATAGCCAACAATGTGAAAAGAGTTTCACAGTGAAAAAAGAGAGAAGTAATAAGTTATTAGAGGTAGAAGCTGAGGAGACTTTTTTTTTTTTTTAACAATGGACTAAGGAACAGCATGTTAGTATGCTGTTAGGAAAGATCTATAGACAGGAAAATATTGATGATGCAGGAGAGAGGTTAAGAATTGCTAGAGTGATGTCCTTGAGGTGAAAAGGGATGGGTTCTAGTAAGTACGTACCAGTCTTAGCTATAAGCAGAGAGAGTTCTCAGGGCATGTGACACTGAGCTATTTAGTAAATAATCAATCAATCAATACTGACTTTCAGTCTTCCCACAATAAAACCTCCTAATACTTTGTGAACAGTTAGGACATTAGTGTATAATTAAGATCTTGAAATTCAATTTACTGTTTTGTCACTGATGAGCTCCAAGACCCCAAACAAGACATCCAACCTTTCTATGACTTTGTTTGCCTTTGATTATGAAATATAGTATCTACTGGTCATTGCAGTGCCTGGAAAAATTAATAGGTTACATAAGTAAACCTTCCCAGGCTTCAAATCTCTGATGTTTGCTGCTACAGAACTGCATATAGAGAAAAAAATGAAAGGTACTTACAGACTCAGATGTCTACCTACTAGCAAGAGTCATGTGGAAGTCTTTTCACAGTGCATTATTCCTATTTTGTGGATCTTCTTAAATTTCCTCCAAATGAAAAATATTTACTCTCTATGACTTAACACTCTCTAAGTTTCATTTCTGAGAAGACTTATCTTTTATATAAAAGCATACATTTAATCTAGTTGCCATTATTTCCACAATAATCTTGCACGCTATGCTTGACTATGGATTCTAAATACAAGCTTTTCATCCTTAGAGAGACAGCTCAAAGGTCATTGCCACTCAGAGGCATTCCATTCTCCTTGGGGAGAATGTCTCCTTCTGTGTCCCCATTTTATTCTGTTCATCCCTGTTTGCAACACAGATCAGGATGCCTTGGAGTGATCTGTTGACATTTCTGTCTCCTCCTCCAGACTATGAGCACCTTATCTTATTCTCCCAAGTTCTCAGAGACTTCCACAGAGTAGATATAAAATAAATATTTGCTGAATGAATGAATTTCAGTGTATACATTTCAAGATGGAGGCTAATCAAATAAATGGAATGATATACAAGTCAAGAAATGGAGTAAGTGGGTACAAAGACAGAAGGTGTGTATAAGTGTTCATGAGAGAGACTCATAGTACATATACTTACCAATTCTGAGTATTTTATAAAAAGACTCTAGTTTTCAAAGATTGCTTTGGTAAACAGAGTCAGGGAACACTTTTTTGACTAGGCTTTTTAATATTAAGAATGTATTTCTGAGCTGTTCTGCTTCCTCTTTGTAACACATGTTATGTACACTGAGGGATTTACATGTTTCTTTAAGAAAGTACATAAATGCCCTTATCCAACTTTTATTTTAGGGAAATATTGATAGCAATTAACTATTGAAGCCATAGCTCTAATATCCTCAAATAAGAGAGCATATAAATGAACTGACTTTACATTAGTCAATTTTCAGCATTGCACTCCCTGGCAGAACTAAAGTTGCTTAGCACTATCAGATTTACTCTTTCTCAACCTAGTTACTCTCTTTCTTCTGCTGTGAGATCTCTGTCTTTGAATTCTCTATTAAGTTTTTAATAGACAATCTGCTTCAGCACTTTCTGAGGAAAAAACAAACAAACAAACACCTTCCTTTTTCCCCCAACAATGGCAGTTAAGCCTTCCATTTAATATGAAATCTAGCAGAGATATCTGTGCTTTGTCATCCACCCCCCCAAAAAAAAAGTTTCACTTCTCTAATTATTATCTACTTATCAGCCTTGGGTTAAGAATTCACTTGCCTTTGCACCACCTTGAGAATTCCGTCTTAATTTTCCACATCCAGGCCTAAGATAGAATCATTCCTTTTCTGTGAGCTTTTATCTGCATCTGCCTCAGAGAAGTTGTTTATATCCAATGTTGGACCACCCTTCACATTAAGTTTAAATTGGAAACATTTTTCTCTAATAAAGATAATCTGTATCCCATTTGTCTTCAGGAAACTATAATAATTCAAAAATAGATGAAAATGTTTCAGAGCTGTGAAGGGCTTTGAAGCTGATGTTTTCCATTATCAGTTGCTTGTGTAGGTAAATACATTAAAGGTCAGAAATGAAATGCCCACACCAACCACTATGAAGTCAAAGCTCTCATCTATTACGAATGGCTTTCAGCTTATAAAAAAAAAAAGAGTTGTTGTTGTCCCCAGCTCCCGGGAGGGCAACTACTGGGAAGGAATAAAGTGCCCAGAAGGTACCAGATTACACTGAAGGAAAAAAAGAAAGTGGTTTTGTTTTCCTCCAAATACACCACAGAAATGGACTTTTTGTGTGTGCTCTATTTTTGTTTTATACTATGTTTATTTGAAAATTTCTCATAGCCCTCAATACCCAGAAAATCCCAAAAGCTTTGCTGACTATTATATTTCTGATTGAAGACTCATTTCTTACTACAAGTGTAGACCACCACGTATGGTCACTGCCACTGGCACCTTAGAAGCATCTTGCAGATCCCAGAGAAAATCAGGGCCCAGCTAACCACAGGAGCCAGACCATAAGTCAAACCAGATTTCTGAGTTACATAAATGGGCCTACTGCAGTGGAGGAAGAGAGAGAGCATATACTGCAATGCACTAATGGCAAGGAAAATTAGTGAATTAAAAGCATTTGCTGCCAAGCACGGGACTTGCTATTGAGTCAGGGAGGAGAAGAAGAGCTGTTGGTGGAGTCACAGTAGCTGTCTCTCTGGACAGCTGAGATCCCAAGGTAGTCCAACATTCAACCAATCACATCTTAAATGTTTGGTCTTTACAGACCTAACATGGTGGTGTTCCACATGGGACTGCTAGTGATTTCTCAGTCTTTGGGATATCCACCACTCCACCAGGAAAACAATCGACTGCTTTAGAAGAAATCATGACATCTTGAGGAAGGAAGTGGTAAAAAAGAGAAAAGTATAACAATTCCCTTTTATTCACCTTACATCAAGCCCCACTGATTAAATAGAGAATAAAGCTTTCCAATGATCAATGATGTCATTTCCATGACAGAAAAATCTTGACTTCTTCACCTAGATTGAGATATATTATTAAGGTAGACTTAGACCCAGCTACACTGGTTATAAGAAATCAAGAACAATATACTTGAGCCCTTCCTAATGATCTCCAAAACTCAACATATTCTATAGAAGAACCACAACACCATAAAATTGAAGTAGATATGCATTCATCAGGTAGATCTTGAATTTTTACAAGAATAATTATACTCTTCAGATACTTAGTCTAGGCTTGGAACTATGCATAAATGGCTAACCTTATTTACACATATCATCTAATTTAATCATTACAACTACCTTATGAGGTAAATACAATTATGAATCCAATTTCACAGATGAGGAACTTGAGGCTTAAAGAGTTTAAACAAACACACCTAGCTGTTAATTGGAAGCCTGAGCTCTTAACCTCTATGCCATCCTGACTGTAAGTCAGAACCTGTTAATTTCTCTAGCTTTTGACCCCTGGTGTCGTAATGACAATTGTCAGGTCTATTTGACTTACTTCATGTTCAGTTTGTTCTAAATCTAAATATTGCCCATAGTCCATCTGGCCAATATTAAGTCCACACCTCAGCCCCCAGAACATTCATGGAGCTTTTGTCTAGACCAATGACCTCTCAGTAGAGTCCTCTAAGCCTTGAATTCTTTCTCCAACAAAGACATCATCCCTCACCTTCCAAAGAATCATGAAACATGAAAATATCTTAACAACTATATTAAAGCATTTTAAAAGATTTAATTGTGACTCATTTCATTTGCCTCTTAATGTATTTCTAAATTTTATTTCCCCTAAAAGTTGTAAAAATTAACTTTTCAGAGTTTCTATCTGAGGGGGAAAAAGGCTTTTGGTAAACATACCACTTTTTTCATCATTAATGTACTTCAAAGTGGTATAAAATGTACAAAATACTTGAGCTATAGTACAATGGAAAAAATCTAAATTGCTGTAATTGTGGGTGGGCCCAGAAGAACTATAAATCCCGCTCTCTCAATCCATGGAAGTAAAACAGGTTACAGCCTTCACAGTAAGGTCATTACTGGCTGTAAAGTGGCAGGTTATGTGTATGATACAGACCTTCATTTGGAGAATTTATCACATTGCCTCAACATGCCCTCCAGATTTGCATTCGTGTCAGGGTTACCTTCATTCTCCAAGTCACCTTTGCCTCAATATCTTGTATTTATCCTTCATTCCTTTGGGTGTACCTTAATCTACACACAAGCACCAAATCTTATTTTTTCTTTAAGTAGCTTTGTCTGAGAGGGCACAGGTCAGAGGCAGGTTGGTAGAAATGAATTAGTGAAGTCTTCTGGAGGTCTCTAAGGAAACCTTATTTGCTGAATTGAGTTAATGTCCACTTGTATTTTGGACATTTGCCCAGAAGCTAGTGGACAGCAGGGACTTTTAGAAGTAATACAATTCCCAAAAACATAAAGCAAAAAATAAAAGGCAATGTATGGAGATCAAGGGTGGCCATAAAAATGTTTTATACTCCACATTATATTTGATTTGGAAAACATTCTTCCCATGTCTATTATTAATCAGCATTTTTTAAGGTTTAATTTTAATCATTCTCTTTTCCTGTAACACTGTATGTAATAAAACCATCCTGTGAGCTGGGAAATAGCTCCATGGTAACAGAGTCTCAAACATCAGTACAGGATGGAGCTTTCAGTGTGTGATCACAGTTCAGAAGAGGAGGAGGAGAAAATGATAAAATTCCATATTGAGTCTCCTTCCTTCTTTGAGATAATATCCTGAGAAAGAAGTCCACTGTCTTGTGAGGTAATTGGGAGTGAGGGAAAGGGATATGGAGTCCAGTGAAGGACCAAGCTTAACCGTTAATAGGCTAGTTATGGGATTTCAAGGTATAAAATAAATCCTTTATTTTAGTCCCCTAAAGAGATGAAAAATGCATTTGCTATTCAATAGAGCAGAAAAGAATTCTCTACCCTGATGCCACACTTTACAGCATATACTGAAATAGATCCATTCATTTATTCACTCATTCAAAATCCAATGGCTGCTTACTATTCACAAGCAAGGCCCTTTGGTAGGCAGTGTGCTAGGGTCCAAGGCCATGGACTTTTGTATGGCCAATTTTTTTGTGAAAAACTAATGTACAGCATATTCAGACAATGGATTATTACTCAATGCTAAAAAGAAATGAGCCATCAAGCCATGAAAAGACATGGAAAAAACTTAAATATATATGGTTAAGTGTAAGAAGCCACTCTGAAAAGGCTATACACTGTATGATTCCAACTCCATGACATTCTAGAAAAGGCAACACAATGGAGACAGTAAAAAGATCAGTGGTTGCTGGGTGAAGGGGAAGAGATGAATACATAAATCATGAAGTATTTTTAGGGCAGCAAAAATGTTCTGTATGATATTACAATGATGGATATAGGTCATTATACATTTGTCCAAACCCACAGAACACACAACACCAAGAGTGAACCCTAAGGTAAACTACGGTCTTTGGGTGATGATGATGTGACAATGTAGGTTCATCCTTGGTAAAACATGTACCATTTTGGTGAGTAATATTGATAATGGGGAGGCTAGGCATGTGTGGGGACAGGAAGTACATGGGAAATCTCTGTACCTCCCTCCTAAATTGTTGTAAACCTAAAAACTGCTCTGAAAAAAATAAGGTCTTTTAAAGAATTAAAACATTTAAAAATGAGTATTATACACAGAACGAACTGAACAGTCCCCTTTAAAACAGAGGGCTGTTCCAGAAGCTGGACCCCAAAGCCGGACCTGAACACTACTATCAGGAAGGATCTTCTCCATTTGTCTAGTCATCGTTACGTAAAACTGACAAGAAGCCTAATCTTTATAAAACTTCCTAATTTGCCTGCCCAGTTCAGCTAAGCCTCACTAATTTGGAATAACTGGGTTTAAAGCAGGGGAATGGTGAATTAAGGAAGTATCTCAAAAAAGGGCCATTTTAAACTCTCAGCATTGCTGCTGGACAGAGATCCTGCTTTAAACAAGTGGGAATATTTTATATTTTGAGTTCAGTCTTTAGGTATATGGGTGCTTCTAAAATGCTTCAGGGGGTTTAATACCATTTGCTCTTCTAATCTTGTTTGCACTATTAATTTGGTTAATAGGTTAGTAATCCTTTCTTTATAGATAGCAGGAAAGTAAACTTTGGCCCAGCACTTTTCTAAATTATTACATCCTCTGAACAAATGGGGTACAGATTAATGAGGTTTTACTCAAAGCTTTGAATTCCCTGGAGCCTTAAATGAAGCAATACGTCCTTGTTTCCATTTAATGAAAATAACAATAAAGAAATGTAAATCTGATTTGAATGCAGGGTAAAAGAACTGGGTAACTACCTGCCACCATTGAAATCACCTTCAGAGTGGATCTTCGGGCAAAATGAGAGGACTCTGACCACCCGCTGACAATGCTAACCACAATCATTTAAAGAAAGGAGAAAAGTCACACATCTTCCCTTCTTAGTTGCAGTGAGGCTCACAGTATCACATAAAAATGTACAAGGTACATAAAATGTACATATTAACAATAACCAGAGTTGGGGCGCCTGGGTGGCTTAGTTGGTTAAGCGTCTGCCTTCGGCTCAGATCATGATCCCAGGGTTCTGGGATTGAGCCCCGCATCGGGCTCCCTGCTCCGCGGGAAGCCTGCTTCTCTCTCTCCTGCTCCCCCTGCTTGTGTTCCCTCTCTCGCTGTCTCTCTGTCAAATAAATAAAATCTTAAAAAAAAACAACAACAATAACCAGAGTTTCTGATTTTTAGGTTTTTAAAAGTTCAAAAACTTAATAGCCTTTCCTTCTCCAAAATGCCAAACATTCCCATTTCACCAAAAGGAAAATGAGTAGTGAGACAATACAGTTATATAAAATATTTTCTATCGTATCAGCATATCATGTTCAAGCTTTTAAATAACTCATTGGTATTGGGAATTCTCCATATAAAGCACAATTTCAACAAACATGTAAAAAAATTGTGAACTTGCCAAATCAACAAACATGTATTTTGAAACGCTTGTCCATAAAGTAGCACTTCATTACAATAAAAAATTCAAATGTAGGAGAAATAAGTATGTTGATGAAAGAGAGTTATGACCCCAAAGAGGAAAACAAGTATCTAGCTTTTTTTGTGTTGCTAAATTACTTGAGAAGAAAATGTTAGTATTTAAATAGAGCAACACTATCCTTGAAACACAGTACTCATAAATCTATCAAACTCAAAATAAATGCTGCTATCCCTTTACTTCTAATCTTCTAGCCAACCAAGATGTTATTAAAAATATTAAAAACTGCTTAATAACTTTGTGGTTTCTTGTATTGATCCAAGGTGACAAAGGGAAGAGCTACTGAAATCCACACCACTCTAGTAAAGGCTCAAACTCAAATCCCAAACCATAATCTTTTCATCTGTAAAATGAAAAAATATTACTACACTAGATATTACATTGGTTTATCCTTAGTCGGCAATCTGAAAAGATAAAGCTTAGGGTCTGTAATACAATGCAGTGTCAAGGTACAAGATAGTTGGTACACTTGAGGGTACATAATTTCAATACAAAACTAGGTAGAATAAGAGGAATGGTTTTCTTCTCCCTTCATAAAGTATTATATGCCTATAGTAAATCAGATTGCTAAGGTTAATGATGAATAGAAGTTTCTAACCATAAACATTATCATAGGAAATTAAATACTTACAGAGGAGAGTGATAGGCATATTTATATCCCTGAAGAGAAGGCAAGATTACTAATGAGATCCCAAGTTTACAAAAATTATGGGTAGGCTGCAGCAGTTATGTATATGTCTATTGAAAGTGAGGTGGGGAGTCAGTATTGACAGAGGAGAATGCTCAGTATTTTTCAAATGATTTCCTCAACATGACATTACCATAATCACTTTATATTTAAGATTTTAGTCAGTCCACAGTATTTTGCCTATAATTAGGGTATCTGCCAATAGATGTTTGTAATGGTTAGGTCATAACCACTGCAGATAGAATTCATTCAAGGTTATCTTTAAAGTACCTACTAACATTATAGTTGTTTATATACATGTCCTCACACTACAGAAATCTTACTTAAAAAAAAGATTTTATTTATTTATTTGACAGAGAGAGACACAGCGAGAGAGGGAACACAAGCAGGGGGAGTGGGAGAGGGAGAAGCAGGCTTCCCGCAGAGCAGATAGCCTGATGCGGGGCTTCATCCCAGGGCCCTGGGATCATGACCCGAGCCGAAGGCAGACACTTAATGACTGAGCCACCCAGGCGCCCCCAGAAAGCTTACTTTTAAATAAATCTTCATATGACAGCTAAGCTTTAAGATAACAAATTACATAGTACTAGAGAACAGTTTTAAAAAAAATCCAAATACTGATTTTCACCTTTATTGTCACTGGTTTAATCCAGTTTCTAACAATTTTTATATATTAATCCAATCTAACCATTTTTATGCATTAATCAGAATATCAGGGACTTCAGGGTATTTTGGTATCAAAGCTATTTCTGCCAATAATATTCTATTTATTTGAAGCATTTTTTCATTTTGTCTACAGGATGCTTATGCTGATAAAATTGTTAGAATCACTTTAAAGGAAGGGCTTTAATTTACATTTTAAGGCTTCTTAGGAAGTTTAAATATATTTTTAAATTTTGTGATATATGATAGTCTATCACTTATTTGTATACCTAATATGGGGGATAATAAAAGGATACCCAAGGTCTCATCATTCTATATCAGAATTAGATGATGGCAAATATTGTTTATGATGCTTCATCCCAATTCCATTCTCTGTGGTCCTTGCAAGAGATCATTTCTATCCAGCCTTTTGTGTTTATCACTTTCTTGATTTCTCAAAAAAAAAAAAATCTGGGTTTCCAAATGGCTCATTTTAGTCTAATTTATTTTAATTACTGAAACATTTAGATTTCTTTCCAGTATCTTTGTGTGTGTGTGTGTGTGTGCACACACACAGACATGAATGCATTTGAAATCTGTTCCATCTTTTCTATTTTTTTTTTCTTGGTTCTTTTGCCCTGATAGTTGACAATTTCGCTTTTTTTCCTTGACTAGTTTGACAGTTTCCCTCCTATATGTTCTCCTTTAGTCATTTCCCTAGAATTTCAATATGCTTATTTATTAGTTTTTCCTTTCCAGTTCTTTTATTACATTCTTTTTTTTTTTAAGTCTAAGATCTATATTACTAGGTAAACGGAAGTGATGGTAACAGATACTCTGATCTTCTGACTGTGAAAGGAAAGGTTTCTAACTTTTTACCTTAGATTGGTATTTTGTTGTTCACTTTTGGTTAGATACATTTTATTAGGACAGCAGAGTCCATTTCTATTATTCTTAGTTTGTTTGAAGAATTTTTAAGAAAATAACTGAAGGTAAAATATTATCAAACATTTTTTCATCTGAGATAAGCACATCGTTTTCTCCCTTAATCTGTTAATAAAAATGAACTAGATTTTATGTTTTCTAGTGTTAAACCCTACATATATGTAATAAACCCCTTTGGTCATATAATTATATTTTATATATTGTTGGACTTGGTTTACTGATATTTAAAGAGTCTCACAATATGGTTATGAATTTTTTAACTTGTGGAAATTTCTCATTTACTTCTAAGTCTAGAAGGCATTATAAATAATTTTTGGTGCACTTTTTCCACATCTAGTTATACTGCTATAGATGTCTTTTAGAACTTAAAGAGTTCCCTATGCTTCCAGAAGCAAAACTCAGGGAGGTTTTCATTCTTTGTTTTTTATTATTTTTAGGGAGGGTGTTGTTTAACTTCTGGCTTTTCTGGCCTTCCTGCAAAACTTATGGCAAAGCAATTATAGTCCTAAGATTGTAAAGCAAAATTCCATCATTATTAACTTGGTGAAAAGAGATATTCCACTCACTGTATCATCCTTTCAGAAGTGAAGACAAGAAAGATCTCAACGGTCATTTCCTAAGTTTCTCTTCCCCCACCGCCTTTGGGGGGTGGAGGAAGGACTATGTTATAAAGACCTCAAAATAGCTAAATTTACTACAAAAAAGTAAAGTTTGTTAAATCTAGACTCCCCCACCCCCGCTAATTTTTCTAACTCACTGTGAAGAAATGCCACAAGGGAATCCATCATTTTGAGGTGTTCAGAACTAGCACCCATCTGGATGTCTTCAGAGACCTAACCTGTTCCTTTGAGAAAAGCCTTTGGTGCTAAGTTGACCAGGATGACATCTGCTGACTGAAAAGATAGAACTTCTCTAAGGAAAGGCCTTCTTTAAGGTGAAAAAAGAATGTAGGCAGTTTAAAGGGCTGAATGTCACAAAGGGTTTTTATTTAACCACAGCAATGTACTTTATGGAGCACTTCCTGTGTGTCAGCTACTTTGGCAAGCTCTTGTCCCACCTTATCTTCTGTAACCTTCACAACAACATTGAAAGCAGGTGATGTCATTAGCCCCATTTTAGAGACAAGCAAGAGAGGGCTACAAGTCATGTAACTTGCCCCAGACAACCCAGATTGGAGGTAGAAGACCCTGGACTTGAAATCAATATTTTGTCTCTAAAGGTAATGTTCGTCTCCCTGAAGTCAGAAGTTATAAACCAGGGATCACTAGAAAAAGCTTTATAAGCTATATATTTAAAAATTATCAATTGGGCAGAAATTCTCATTATAGTATTGTACCATTTACTTAGTTGCAGGTATAGTCTCTTCTGCTAAGGAATGAAGTCAGAAAAACATCAATGTAGCATAGTGTCATATGCAGTTTTCTAATATTTTTCCCAGAAGAAACAGTAGCTAAACACATCTGAATACGGTACTGTGCGCAATGCCCAATCATCTCATTCAATCCTTCCTGGCTCAGGTTGTCTACCCTAACTGTCTCGAGAAGAGCTTAATGCAGTTCTCCCGTGCACGTGTTCATTTCATCTTTGTCTTGTTTTATAACGCAACAGCTTCCAAATTCCTTTTGCATCTTCCATCAGGCTACCTTCAGTTTTCCTTCAACACTAAATCCTATATTTACTATAATATTCACCTACTTGTTAAATAGGAGTTTCACATGTCTTTTCAACCAGGCTAGTATTTTTTTTTAAGTGGGCTCCACGCCTAGCATGGAGTCCAATGCAGGCCTTGAACTCACAACCCTGAGACTGAGACCTGACCTGAAATCAAAAGTTGGACCCTTAATTGAGCCACCCATGTGCCCCAACCAGGCTAGTACTTTTATTAGGTTTCTCTCAAATTTGTTTTTGCAAGTGCTGTGGTGGCAATGTTGTGTAAGTTTTCAGAGGTCTACCTCATTTCCCCCCATAAACATGGTTACTTTCAGAGTGTGGTTTTGTCAGTTTTATTTCAGGACCACATGTACAAGGTTACAGCAAAAGTTCTGTATCACTTGGCCATAATTTATTTGCCATATAATTCTTGGTTCTTATGACTTTATTAAATACTAGAATTTGTTGTGACTATATTGACTATTGAGTTATCTGCAAATAGAATAAACATTGCCAAACAACACAGAGATCATTTAAATGAACTAGTAAAACGCAAGCTAAATATAGGCTATTCCCAGTTATTTTCTGGCTCGTAATAAATTATATTTGACTCCAATTCTGAAGGGCTTTAACTTGTCAAGTATCAGTGAAACAATACAAATGTATGTGACCTAGAAAAACAGTTTTTCATTTCTTATTTGGGAATAAGAGATTTTCATGGTAGGGATGAGGAGAGGGAATGAAATCACATTTTCATTTTTTAATCCCTTTTGAACTCCGTTTCCCTTACGAAAACGGAGAATTTACATTTGCTCTAACTTTTTATTTCTTCGAGAGAACATGCTTACTATCTTGGCTTTCGAGTCTCCTACAAAGAAGACAGAATCATAACTAATTAGGAATTCTGATGCATTCAGAGAAATTGTAATCAGTAACTTCAGGCAATAAGTATTCAGAGGGTAGGACCTGGTGTTTGAATTCCCGGTGCTTCTGATAAAATTTCTGGCAGTTTTCATGCTTAATTGGGCCACTGGATCCTGTCTGTGTGAAGGGAGGAAAACAAGGTCCTGCTTGTTTGGCATTTTAAGATGACCTGATTAATGCTTACCTGGAAGCATTAACGTAGAGTCATTATAATGCTATCAGTATTTCCTGTTTTTCTTGTGCTAGTATTTATTTTGGCAAGATGCAAAACTGACCTTTCAGTCTGTCATATAATTTATTTATCCTATTAACGCATATTGTTGTTGCTTATGAGTCAGGTAGAATTACTGTCAATATAACCTTACCTACTACAGAACTAGTTTACCTGTTTAGCAAAGTTGAAAATATTGACCAGAGACATAAGCAGACAGAATCAGAAACGGGCTTCACACAAGGGATGAATTACAGCCTCATGCCCAAATTTTCTAATTACTTTACATTTGATATGGGTTTAAAGAAAAAAATTTTGATTTTGAATTTGTATGTGTACCTCAGAATTTCAGCTTGAACACTCTCCTGGTCCCATATTTTCTACCCTCTCCCTCCAGGGTGATCTCACCCAGGTTCATGGCTTCATTTACCATTCATTTGTTGAGGACTCTTATTTCCAGAACTCCTGTGCATACCTCCCTCTTTATTCAGTTATGCAAGAAAAATACCTGGATATCACCTTGACTCCTCTTTCGCCTTTCTAGGTTTATCAGATTCCAAAGCAAAGGAAACAGAAGCCAAAATAAACAAGTGGGATTACATCAAACTAAAAAGCTTCCACACAACAAAGGACATCATCAAAGCAAAAAGGCAACCTATTGAATAGAAGAAGATATTTGCAAAGCATACCTCTGATAAGAGGTTAATATTCAAAATATATAAAGAACTTATACAACTCAACAACAAAAAAACCTGATGAAAATGGGCAGAGGATCTGAATAGACACTTTTCTGAAGGCATACAGATGGCCAACAGGCACATGAAAAGATAGTTGACATTAATAATCATCAGGGAAATGCAAATCAAAAATCAAAACCACAATGAGATATCATATAACAGATATTAGATTATGATCAAATACATAAGAAGGGCTATTATCAAATACACAAGAAATAACAAGTATTGGAGAAGATGTGTTGAAAAAGGAACCCTCATACACTGGTGGGAATATGAATTGGTGCAGCCACTACAGAAAACAGTATGGAGATTCCTCAAAAACTTAAGAATGGAACTACTATGTGATCCAGCAATTCCGCTACTGAATATTTATCCAAAGAAAACAAAAATATTAATTTGAAAAGATGAATACACCATGTTCACACCAGCATTTTTTATAACACACAAGATATGGAAACAACCTAAGTTCCATGAATGAATGAATGAATAAGAAAGACGTGGTGTGTGTGTGTGTGTCTGTCTGTCTGTGTTTGTGTACAGAGAGAGACACAACAGAATACTACCCGGCCACTGAAAATGAAATCTTGCTATTTGCAACAACATGGATGGACCTTGAGGGTATTAGGCTAAGTGAAATAAGTCAGAAGGAGAAAGACAAGTACCGTATGATGGCAAGCATATATGGAGAACAGATCAGTGTTTACCAGAGGGAAAAAGGATGAGCAGGCAAAAGGGGTGAAGGAAGTCAACTGTAGGGTAACGGGAGGTAACTAGACTTTTGGGGCAATCACTTTGTAGTATATCTAGGTGTTGAATTAATAATGCTGTGCACCTGAAACTTATTTAAAAAAAAAAAAAGGCTGGAGGTATACTTCTTGATTTCAAACTATATTACAAAGCTATAATAATCAAAACAGTCTATTGGTGTAAAAACAGACACAGAGACAAATGGAACAGAATTGAGAATCCAGAAATAAATCCATGCATACATGATCAACTAATATTTGATAGGGGAGCCAAGAATACTCAATAGGGAAAGAATGATCTTTTCAATAAATAGTGTTGGAGAAACTGGATGCCCATGTGCAAAAGAATGAAATTGGACCCCCATCTTATACCACTCACAAAAACATATCAAAATGGATTAAAGACTTAAATATAAGCTGAAACTATAAAAGTCCTAGAAGATGACATATGGGGGAAAAAAATCTCCTTGACATTGGTCTTGGTATGATGTTTTAGGCATGAAATGACATCCAAATAACAAACAACAGAAAAAAAATCAGTAAGTGGGAGCACAAACTAAGAAGTTTCTGCATAAACAGTCAACAAAATGAAAAGGCAATCAATGGAATAGGAGAACATATTTGCAAACCATAAATATGATAAAAGGTTAATATCCAAAATATATAAGGAATTCAGACAACTTAACAGCAAAAGAATAATGTGACTATAAAATGAGCAGAGAACTTCAACAGACATTTTTCCAATGAAGACACACTAATGGCCAAAAGGTACATGATAATGTGCTCAACATCACTAAACATCAGAGAAATGCAAATCAAAACCACAGTGAAGTATCACCTCACACCTGTTAGAATGGCTATTATTTAATAAAAACAAAACAAACAAAAAAACAGAAAACAAGAGATATATGTTGGTAAGAATGTGGAGAAAAGAGGACTCTGTGCAGGTGATAGGAATGCAAAGTAGGACAGTCACAATGGAGAACAGTATGGAGGCTCCTAGAAAAATTACAAGTAGAACTATCATATGATCCAGCAATCCTACTTCTGGGTGTACACCTGAAAAACATGAAATCACTATCTCGAAGAGGTGTCTACACTCCCATGTTCACTGCAGCATTATTCTCAATAGCCAAAACATGGATACAACCTAAGTGTTCGTCAGTGGATGAATGAATAAAGAAAACGTGGTATTTACAGCCCATGGAATATTATTCAGTCATAAAAAGGAGGAAGCCTATCACTTGTGATAACATGGATGGAGTTTCAGGGCATTATGCTAAGTAAAATACGTCAGACAGAGAAAGAAAAATACTGTATGATATTACTCATATGTGGCATCTAAAAATATTGAACTTACAGAAATAATACCATGAATGCCAAGGGGAAGGAGAACTGGGGAGATGTTGGTAAAAGGGTACAAAATTTCTGTTATAAAATGACTAAATTCTGAGAATCTAAGGCACATAGTCAACCATACTGTGTTGTGCACATGAAAGTAGCTATGAGAGTAGATTTTCAATATTCTCCATAGCAACAACAAAATGGTAGTATTGTGAGGTGAAGGATGCATTACACAACCTCATTGTGGTAAACATTTCACAATATACACATACATCAAATCATCACATTGTACAATTTAACCTTACACAATATTGTATGCCTGGCATATCTCAATAAACTTGGGGAAAATATATGTCAAAAAAAGTTCCCTTGAGCCCTCTTCCCTTTCTTGTCTCTCATGCTATGCCGTTGCCATACTGAACTACTTTTGGCCCCACAGATTTCCATGCCCTCTCTCCAGGCATGTACACATGCTCCTCCCGCTTGGAATATCCTCACTGATGTCTCCTTCCCTCCCTCCTTGCTTCCACTTACCCTTCAGACCTCTCAATCAGGTATCATTGTATTGAGGAAGGCTTTTCTCCCTCCCAGACTGAGGTAGGCATCCTTCCTTCCATTTTCAAGCTTTAGCATCATAGCACTTATTTTAACATGCTGAGTTGTCTATGTCCCTCACCAGATCATCACCTTCTTGAAAACATGCCTTGCTTAGTTGGTTACTGTTTATCTGGCACTAGCACAGAGCTCTAATGTAGAGCAGACATTTAAAATATATTTTTCTGGAAAAATGAAGGATTTTTTTTTTTAGTGACTATTGAGTGCTTACAGTAGAGATAGATGGCTTTAAGTAAACAAACACCCAAGTATGTATGCTTAAATTTTTTCAAAGAAAATAAACAGAGTATGTTCCTAAAATCCTTATACATGTCCTGGTACCTCTTTGTCTGATATCATAATTTCATAAGTACCTTGATCCCTCTGACCTAATCTTTTGAATGCATTTTCATTTTTCAGCAAGCATTTCTAAAGTACAACTGTATTCTTCCACTCTTTTCTGCTATTTTTCTAATTATTTTTTGATTACAAGTGCTCTTTGTTCTTTTCTTTACCTTCTTAGACTATTATCCACTCTTTCCTAGTTATATCTCATATTTCATGCCCAGCTTCTTTGGCTTATCATCTTCCACATTCACTTCTGTGCCATTTTGTATTCATCCAGCATAAAAGAAACGACTTCTTGCACAGAAAAGACGCACACTGCTATATACCACCAACCATTTGCATATAGGTTTGTAATTTAGTAGTCAGCTAATTCCTAATTATTCTGAGATTGATTATTCAGTTGATAGATTACCTAGGTTTCCTCCTTCATTCCCTCTCACTATCCATCTTTTGGCCCTAGCACTTTTATTTTTTCACTAGATAATATGCAGAGATGTACGGCAGCAGTGAAATGCAAATGAATCAACTCTGGTCATTTTGAGCAGCTCTCATAAAAAGATTTGACGGAAGACAACGTTGAAATTATTGGCTCAATTGAGAATTATAAACTGTCCATGAATGTCACTTATCCATGCTATTTCTAGTTACCATTCAGTATGTATAATTGGAAAGAAAATGGGAAGAAGAAAAACAAAACAAAATAAAAGTTAGCGATAAATGAAAAGTAAGAAAAAAGAGAGCTAAAAGATAGAAGTTATACTACAAAATGGCTCATCCAAAGACTGCCCTGGATTTGAATTAGTTTCCACTGACTGTATCTCATGATGGGGAAACAATTCAAATTTGCAGACAGATAAACAAGCATATGATTATTAAGCACACTATAGACTCAAAGACCAACAGGTTGACTATCTGAACTGTTCTGCTTTATCACGGTCTTCTTTGTTCAAGTAGATACTAGTCACTGCAGAGTCCCCAGCTCCCATACGCTCACACAGACATAGACACACAACTGGATGGCATAAAGTTAGTTCTTTCCTAATCTCACAGGAATCTAGAGAGTCAAATTATAAGAAACTCTACAAGAAAAAGCTACTAGTGCTATGAAATCTAAGGCACTTAAGTAAACAACAACTTTTCTGTCAAGAACTCAGCGGATGGAGGTTCTCATCCTTAATTCCCTGATAGTGAATGTGAAGCCATCTGCATTTATGAAGGGTCATTCTTGCATAAATGCAATCCTCTGTGTGCAATGTGCCCCTCAATATAATGGCACTCATTAGTGAATGTACAAACATTTCTGTGAATATATTAAAAGGTTTAAGAGAAGTTAGCCTTTGTTTGTAATTAGAAAACATCAGTGAAAATGTATTTTATTTCAAAGACTTTTCTGAGTACATTAAAATTAACAACAAAATAACCTCTATCACACCTCCCAAACTTCTTCATAGAAGTACAAATCCTTACATTGTCATGCATTGTCTTGTTCCTGCCAAAATCCTTTTGATGTCTTGTGGTAGATTTTTCTAGAGTTATTTTTATACATATATGGCAAATGTTACTTTGGAGCTGTTCTGCAATTTCAAAGTAAGGTATTGAAAGTTGTACTGATGTTCTTATTTGTGTAATTATTACATTAGTGATGTACAGAAAAAGACAGTTGTCAGGTTAAAGACGTTTACCTGAAGAGACTGTGTTATCAGGTGGATATAGCATTATTGGAACAATCGATTCCCTATCAGACATTCCAGGAAGATTGGGAACTCCTGTGCAGAACATGTCACTTTACGGTAAAAAGAATATCCCTCCGGCAAATTCACCATGTAATTAACATTAATATGGTTCCCACAGAGCCAATTTCTCCCTGGTGGAACTTACATGGCACTTGCTCCATGGGCCTGTGTTGTCCTCATAGGGTTCATACCCAGAACTGGCTTAACCATCAAGGCCTGAGCACGAGACTGAACGTGGACAGTAAGAAGGAAAAGAAAACATAGGACAATGGACAGTGATACTTAATCTTTGGAGGATCCTAATGGTAAATACCTAGAACTTCTTCAAAGAAGGAACAGTGATTTTGTAGCAAAATTTCTACAAGTTGGGAGGTGAGATAGGTCAAGAAAGACACTTGGGATGGAGATACTGGATGAGAATCTCAACAAGTAGTATCCAGCAAAGCATTAGTTTGATATTAGTAAGGAAGATGAGGAGGGCTTCCTTGATAGGGGCCAGTGTCTCCGCTATACCTTTGAGAAGTACTGGGGAAAAAAACAAGAGTCATCTTCATAGGAGAAAATGAGGTTACTAAGTCATGGGAAGGCCTTGGAAATGAAGAGTTAGTACAGCAGAATGGTTAAGAGCAGTGACCACCAGACTGCCTGACACCCAGCTCTGCCACTTCCTAGCCACGTGCCCTCAGGCAAATTACTGACCCTAGCTGGATGTCAGTTTCCTCACCTGAAAACAAGGGTAATAGGGCACCTACTGCTTAGCTTCGTCATGATGTTTAAATGAGGTGAAATATAAACACCTTGAATGGTGCCTGATACATATTCAAAGTTACAGAACTGTATGAGAATAAGGTTCGCTAGAAGGATGAAAACAACAAAACCCAATTAAGACTAAGACTCCTATGGCACATACTATATGCCAGGTATCATTTGAATGGTTTAACATGTATTGTTCAATGTAATCCTTATAATGACCCTAGAGGTAAGTAGTCCTACAATGTTCCCTTTACAGATGAGGAACGTGAGACCTCTCTAAAGGTTAAGCAAGGTAGAGAACTAACATCTGGACCCAGGCACTTGATTTTAAAATCTGTGTTCTTAACCGATATGCTAGACTTCTTCCTCTTTATTGTTAAGGAGAGATTTTAGTCATGACCTTTTGGTAAGCAGGGGTTTCTATAGGGTCTAACTCTTACAGAACTAAGGATATTTGGCAGTATATTGACCCTTACAAAGCTTCCTGGTCCCTTGTGGATGATGATCAGTTTTTAATCATCAGAGTTAAGGGGAAGACAGTGGTTCTGGATCACTGAGATGGTAGAAAAATGAAAAATCCTGCCTAGTTCTCCTGAGATATTCGGCCTTGAGACTTGGCTCAGCCTACAAATTGAGAACGGTGATTCCTACATGCTGCATAAATCTGGGTAGTGTTTATAGGATACAAGGGCCCATGTCTAACCATGATGCTAGAGTACAGCCTTCTCTCTTCTCATCCAATAGGCTATACTCTGGGGTTTGGTCACAGGATTCGGCTCCTGCCTGCTGGATCCTTCAGGAGAGCTTCACTCAAACACAGGCAGTCACCCACCTCTCCTGACCCACAGCTGCTCCACAGCTCACATTTCCATAGTCTCACCTCCACACCATGACCAGCTTGGCTGGGAGTTCCCTCAATGAATGTGATGCTGAGGAATCAGCAAATTCTCTCTCAAAGAGAATGATGCTGCTCTAATATTTGTGGGTACCACTGGAGGGGGCATTTTTTCTTCAGCATTTTTAACTTTGGACAAAGTTCACCAAGGTCAGTTTCTATTCATTAGCCGGGGCCTCCTGACTGCTGTGAGATGGGACCAAGTCAGTGTCGACTCCCTTTTATTTGTAAGCACATACAACTCCAGGGGTACAGAGCACCAGGAGGGAAAAACCCGGACTTCTGGGCATCACAGTGTTACTAGAACAAGGCCTTAGGCACTGCATTCCAGGGACTAACTGCAATAAATTACTTGCACTCTGAATTGTGTAGAGCAAAACCCCAGTTAGAGCCAGAAACACTATCTGCCATTCTCATTTCTTTTTCCCTTTGTCTTTTCAAATGTGTGCTACTCTTAAATTGCAAACATGGAATTTTAGAAAGTAATTAAACCTTTATGTACATACACACATATATACATGTATACATACATACACACACACACACAGGCATATGTGTGTATACATATTCCCAAGGCAATACATAAGCTCCAAATACCAAGACCTAAAAAGGTTTCTGGTCATTTTGGAGCAAGATTTTATAAAAGTCTGTTGAAGCAGAAAGTGGTATTATTAGTTTAGTCAGGGTATGTTAAAAAACCAAGGATTTTCAACTGTATAAACAAATGAAATATCAGGCCTTTCAATATTTCAAGGTCTCTATACTGACAAAATGTTCACAACCTGCCTAGGGCTATAATCTTGCAACTCCTTTAGGCAAAGAGCACTTAAGCTACCTCCTAATTGGCTGAAACACACAGAAAAAATTCAGGTGTTTCAGGAAATAGTAAAAACGATTCATTCATTAGATCACTCTTATCAGAAGACATTCTGAACCAGCATCTCAACTTAATATGATGAAACATTTTACATCAGGGGTCCTGCTTATAAGGTTAGAAAAATCAGTCATTAAGTGTCAGGTGCAGAAATAGATTAAATTTGGAATTTTGGCCAAATGCGGTCTTACAACATATAGCTGTAAGAATAATTTTTCTTAGACTATATTTCCCAAAGAACTACAAACATAAAAACATCAACCACAACAAAAAGCTATACTAATATTATACCACCTGACCAGTTTGTTCAGATACAGATCTAGCAACTTGGCCATGTGAACCAGAAGCTGTAGGTTAAAATGAACAGCTTAATTAAATCATCCACTTCACTTGAGGGGTTAGATGGTCCTGCAGGGTAAACAAGCTCAAAGGCAACTGAACAGGCTGCTTTTAAAAATATATATATTTTAAAAAGCTTCTGCATGAGTATTCTATAAACTATTTTCCACTAGTTCCAAGCCATAACACTGGGGAAAGAATTTGAAAAGTTATATGATTAGCCATTTCAAAAGGGTAGTATTGGAAATGAACACATTTACTTTATCTTTACAAGTGAAATCACTTCCTTTTTGTCTTTGCTGTCACTGTTTGAAAGGTTGATATTCGCAATGCTTTGGGAACGGGACAGACTGAAGAACTGTATGTGTGCCACATAAAGATACGGTCTGCTGTCTTGTAGTTTCATCAAACTTGAAAATAACTAGTCCACATAACTGTGGAAAACATTTTACAAGGGAAGGAAAGTAAAATCAGTGATTTGTAAATCCTCAGGTACACAGAGTTTGATCATGCTCTTTGGTTGGCTAGTAGTTGAAATTGTTCTTCAGAACGGCTACCCTGACCCAGCAAAGATGAGAAGAGCAAAATTCATACATACACATTACTAGGTGAGTATCACCAGCTACTTGGCCTGGTCCCAATGCAAATGGTCATCTATAATAATATTATTATATCTCTAAAGATGATTTTATTACTTTTATCTGGATGCAAACAAAACTTTACTGTATCAAAATAATTTAAATCTTGTTTTAAAACGTTTATAATCAACTTAAATATATGTACACATATTTAGAAAAGAAATTTTAAATTGTAAACCAAAAACCCCAAAGTTTCAAAAAGAATAGCAAAATGGTTAAATAAATCATGGTAACGCCATAGGATAGAATATTATACACCCAAAAAATCATACCTACAATGATTATTTAGGGATAGATGAGCATAGCCAGTGAAATGGAAGATATCAAACTTTATATACTGTATTATAATTTTAAATAACAAAGTATGCACATAGAAAATGGCAGGTAACATTAATACCTCAAACATTAACCATCTCTTGATACTGAGATTGTGCACAGTCTCTTATACTTTTCTTTATTTTCCAACGAGCATGTAATGCTTAAATCAACCGTGTGTGTGTGTGGTTCTTATCTAACATCAGCTTATACTTCTAGCTTAAAATGAAAACAGTTTCAAAAACTGAATTGACAGTAGGTTGAGTTCGTTACTACAAGTAATGTCTTCCGAGTAAACACCTGAGAGCAATTGGAAACCTAAAGAAGAGGACAGTTGTATGAAGTCTTTTCTCGACCTAAACTGGTAGAGAAAACTATTACTGAAGAAAAGGCCATGTGGATTTCATTCTGATATTCCAAGAAAAAAACAATGTATGCTGAATGTTTTCAAGTTTCATACAAACAATACAAACATATTTATCTTTAGTTCAAAGCCATTTGTTGGGAAACCCTTAACCACTTTCATCTTGTACAAGTGCTATTCTTTCATAACTGAAAGCTATGATGAAGAAAAATTTATTTTGCTTTTGTTGAATCTAATGTTACTCTTCTGTACTTGGAAGACAAAATATTAAATGTAGAGGAAATATAGAGTAAAAGCAAAGCAGCCACCAGGGACAAAGGGATCTCAGTTTCTCCTACAGAAAAACAACAACAACAAAAAACCCCATGGGAGCTGTTCCTGAACAGGAAAACTGTTTCTCCTTGTTAGTATACCATGCCCACACATCACCCTAGTTCTGTGCAAGCCTGGAGGTAACAAAGTCAACTTGCTGTTAAGAAAACAAAAAAACAAAACACACACACACACACACACACACACACACACACAAACATCTGTGAAAAAATAACTTCTTAAGAACCTATAAACCTCAAAACAGAGTTAAAACAGCACACTCTGGCCAATAATAAATTGTTACTTATAAGAAAGATTTCATAATAAACAGGGACTGAGTATATATAATCTCTAATCTATACCCTGTTAAGTTTAAAGCTTTATTTTATTTTATTTTATTTCTTTTAAGATTTTACACCCTGTTAAGTTTAATGAACACTTAAGTACTCCTAATCAGTGATTCACACTTCATGGTAGTTAGCATGTGAAGATCATTATCAAGAGTCCACACTCTAGAGAGGACTATGTCATACACTTAAAATACCACCAGTATTTCTACACCACAGGGTGAGTTAAGTGGCTTAAGCAATGTTAAAAATATTCTTTAGTAAAATCAGTGATATTTATGAGAAGTGGTTTCCTAGAAAGACTGTACAGGTATCTCTGCCCTTCCGTGTGCAAAATATGAACACCCAATAGGTCCACTAGCCAAAGAGTACTCAAGGTCTAGAATTTCTTTTAGCTGTGTGCTCCTTTAATGGAGGACCCTATCACCTGAGAAAACTACCACACTATCCTTTGATCTTTTTTAGAAGTAAGCTTTCATTAAAGCTTCTTCTAGGGAGGGTTTTTTTTTTTTTTTTGACAATTTTATTTATTTATTTGTCAGAGAGAGCACACAAGCAGGGGGAGCAGCAGACAGAGGGAGAAGCTGGCTCCCTGCTGAGCAAGGAGTCCCTAGTCGGGCTCGATCCCAGGACTCTGGGATCATGACCTGAGTCGAAGGCAGACACTTAACCGACTGAGCCACCCAGGTGTCCCTTTCTTGGGACTTCTTTAATGGGTCAAGAGTAGACTGGTTTTGTGCCTGCATGCTAATAAAATATGCAAGATTCAGACTAAGACTTTCTTTTAATAAGGGGGAGGGAATCCTGTATCTCCCACTCACCCTCAATTTCTGGTAGTTACTGGTATTCAACAAAAGAGCCTGACAACTATAACCCAGTTCAAGGGTCTCCTTCTTTGCTAAGCTTTCCATCTTCTCCTTTATGCTTTCCACTGTATATGGTAGTGTGTTTATCATATTGAGAAGTATTGACTTTTTGAATTTGTGTCTTTCCCACTGATTATGTGTTTCTTTACACTTTAAAATTTAGAGTAGGGGCCATTTTAACTTCATTCCTCTTACTTCGCAGGATGGTGTTAATATTTGTAGCTCTAAATTTGACAGAGGCATCATGTTAAACTTGGGTTTAAAAAAAAAAAAGTAGTGAGGGCTTGGTTTCCCTGGAAGTTCCTGGGAATGTCTCAGACCTTCTTCCATGGGTCTTCTTTTCTTTAGCAGACTCTTCTGGACTATGGGCTTCTTGGATAGGACTCCCTGTGCAACTGTCAGAGGGACCCATGTCAGTGGGTGTGCCTGACAATCACCCAGGCAGGCCACATTTGACAAACAGAGGGAAAAAATAAACATGAACGTGACTCTTCTGAGCTATGACAGCCCAGGAAGCCATTGTTTCCTGAGACAACAATGGCCTTGTAGCAATATTAATAAGTAAGATGCAATTATTTGGGACAATTTGGGAGCTATCAAATCTGCCACTCATACACATTTCTCATGCTACATTTTTCCCCAGGAAAAAAAATTGTTTAAACCTTCTGCTCCAATAAGACCCCATAAATTGAAGTTTCTTTAGCCCATTAATTTAATATGAATGTTCTATACCAAAAATAATTTTGAGGAATACTGCTGAGAAAGCTGCCGAGCTAGAGAATGAACACTGCTTCTAGAATAGGATGTCTTATGTTATATAAGCTTCATTCTATAAATACATTTGGCAGAAGTGTCATTCTGCATTATTTTTGCTACAATATGTGTTATTCTGAGGATCTGTTATAGTGGGGGCCTGCAGATCTACTATGCTAAAACTTCCATATTGACAGTTACAAGAGAGAAAATAATCCTAATACAAAATAAACTGTCAAAAATATATAGTTTGGTGGTTATATATGCAGTCTCATTTTAAAACTAACAAATTATTTTAAGAGGCTGGAAGTAAGTCTTTCCTGTTCTAAGACTTTGACTTGTTTTTCATTTATTGTTCTGGCAGTCTAAAAAAGGAAACCTAACATTTTCTAACTGATGGACAGCAGTGAAATTTTTTTTTTTTTTTTTACTGAAACACCCACACTTAAAACTTCTTGGCTGTCTTTAAGGCAGTGCTTACTGGGTTAGGAAGAAGAAGAAGAGAATATGTCACCTTTACTAAGATGAACATCTGGCTTCTAAAGCCACCAAATGAGGGCAAAAATGTAGGATTTGAAAAATATTTTGTCATATAAAAGTTTTCCAGTGGAGAAATTTAATGGACACAGAGTCTGAAAGCATTTGTGAATAAAAAAGAAAAACACAACTGAAATTTGGTAGGTGTTTTCACATGTGTAAGTACGAATCTCAAAGGAAACAGTGTTTTAGACACAATATAGCATATAGAGGACATAAAACAATCCAGAATGTTGTGTTTAATTCAAGGAACATCTATCTAGCATCTATGCAAAAAATTGGAAGAAGCACTAGAGATATAATCTCTTAGGATACATATATTCATCATCATTTACTTCTCTTTAAGTTAGTGAATGATTTTATTCTTACTGCTTTTGCACTACTGTTATGTGATTTAACCTTCTTTTTCAATGTAAAAATAACCTAAAATAGAGCAAAGCAAAATTATTATTACTTCAGCCATTATTTAGAAAGCTCTAAGAGAGCTCTCAAAGTTTACCATTTAAAATAATTTACTTGCACAAAAGAACTGAGACATTCAGGGGTGGAACTAAAGAAACTACAGTTTTAAATAAGCCCAGAAGGGGACAGTAACATAGGGACTGTGAGAACCACTAGAAATATGCCACCCTAAAAACTGTAACAGCACCTACCTATTCTTTTCCAACAAAACTCAGCTGTAAGGAGTGGTATGTTGGAAAATATTCAACAATGGACTCTCAGTGGGATGGGCTGATATTAATTTGTAGGGTCTGCCTATTTCCACGGTGTAATTACCCCCAGTGTGGCCAGTTTCAAGCTACCAACATGAAATCACTAAACATGGAGGTGGGGAAGATATGCTCAGTAGCACTCCATTAGGTCCACCATATGTAATAGTCAAATGTACTCAAAAAAGATAGAAAGCGAGGTTTTAAGGACTTACTACTTTCCTTTTCAGTTCAGTTGATTTGTAAGTTTATAAAATATAACTATTTTTTTAAAGATTTTTATTTATTCATTTGACAGAGAGAAAGAGACAGCGAGAGAGGGAACACAAGCTGGGGGAGTGGGAGAGGGAGAAGCAGGCTTCACACTGAGCAGGGAGCCTGATGTGGGGCTTGATCCCAGGACCCTGGGATCATGACCTGAGCCAAAGGTAGACACTTAATGACTGAGCCACCCAGGCGCCCCTATAAAATATAACTTTTAAAGATGGGTGTGTTAACAACCATTCACAAAATTTCTGAAAATTTTAATAATTGGCTCCCACAAGCCAGTTCAAGACAGCTCTGGCACATATTGGCTATAAGAGTCCTTATTTTGTCTACTTAGCATCAGTTTGATACATAAGTAATAAAGAGAAAGATTCCACTATTTGCCTTATAGCTGTTTCTTTATGCCAACACAAATGAATTGAAATTATTTTTTATAATGACTGTAATAAATTTTCCTTTTATTCAAACTTCAACATCTGAAAGATACAGTGTTACCACAAATACATCGTGGTGGAGGCAAAGCAAATTTGGGTCCCTAGGGTCTGTCTTTACTAAACTTGAACAGTGGAGGTTCAGATACTGAGAAGGGCATGACTTGGAATGAGGTATGGCAGGGGTAGTATGGTACTACTATCTCATGGGCATTTTTGGTCATGTGTTAATTAATGTATGCAACTAGTTCTTAAACTGTCAACAGTATATGTAGTAAAATCGTCTACAATGTACACACAGTGGCATTTTGGGAATAGCCTGATGGCTTATTTAAGACTTCCCAACTTCTACTTCTAAGTAAGGAAACACTTAAGAGGTATATTATCACTTCTCAAGGCCATAGAACACCATAAAATGTTACTGAATAAATGTTACTCAAGTGATCTACAAGAGTTGATGTTTCTTTCTTTTCCTGGCAGGATCCTATGCATTAGTTGTCCATGGGCTGTGGTAAAGGCAATAATTGCTACTGCTCTTTCTACAGTAAGAGAAACAGAAAAATAGAGTTCCTAGAGAACTTTCTACCCATGATGTTAGTAGTAGACCTGGACTTACGTCCATTTATTTTTTTCTTTAAACTGCAGGCTGGCTATAAAACAAATACATAAAATGGCCATTTCCCACAAGCTTTTTAGCTTGGATACTACCAAGAATATATCCTCTAATTCCAATTAAATAAAACCAGTAGGTCATGTTTTTGTACTTTTTGTACTGTCTTGAAAGTCGTCTTTGACACACCAGCTATTTATCTGGCTGGCGTAATAAGACTTTCCTGAGCAAGTGCTGAGATCTGCTTGTTCCTTTCTCTGCTTTATTATAATAAAGTGTTTTGCACCAAAGCTTCAGAAACAAGGCTGATCCAAATCAGCATTCAGAAAATTAAGTGTACCATTCAATTCCTATAATTGAATTAGAAACTGACTCTCTGGGTTATCTTCCTATATATTAGGTAGAAAAATGGTATTGTGTTAAAAGAAGTCAAATATTATGGTTTACGCTAATGTTGAAAAGAGAATTGAGAAGTCGCCATTGACAAAGTTAAGGAAGTATTACTTAAGAAAATCATTTCCCAATATCTCTATCTATCTGCAAATGTTGTAGAACTAACTCCCATGTAGACATCAAGACTATATTCATGGGTGAACGTCTGGACTCCTATTGATCTGAACCTCTACCACCTCTCCTTTCACAACTCTTCAAGCACACAACCCTGCCTACCCTGACAGTGTCTCCCCATTGCCACTGCCCCTTTCCTGCTGCCAGTTCTACTCCATATCCATTCCCATTATGGTTTGTTCTTGATCAGTAGTTAATTACTTCTTGAGAAAGTGTCAGCTGATCTAAAAAAATCTACAAGTCTTACCTTAAAAGTTCTCTGCATTTAAACAGGAGACTTTTACTTACTTAAATTCAAAAGTGTATAGTACTGACCCACAACTATATGGTCAACTAATCTTTGGCAAAGCAGGAAAGAATATCCAATGGAAAAAAGACAGTTTCTTCAACAAATGGTGTTGGGAAAACTGGACAGCCACATGCAGAAGAATGAAACTGGACCACTTTCTTACACCATTCATAAAAATAAATTCAAAATGGATGAAAGACCTAAATGTGAGACAGGAAACCATCAAAATTCTAGAGGAGAACACACACAGAAATCTCTTTGACCTTAGCCATAGAAACTTCTTATTAGACACACCACCAGAGGCAAGGGAAACAAAAGCAAAAATGAACTATTGGGACTTCATCAAGATAAAAGGCTTCTGCACAGTGAAGCAAACAATCAACAGAACTAGAGGCAGCCTAGGGAATGGGAGCAGATGCTTGCAAATGACATATCTGATAAAGGGTTAGGATCCAAAATCTATACAGAACTTATCAAACAACACCCACAAAACAAATAATCCAGTTAAGAAAAGGGCAAAAGAAATGAATAGACATTTCTCCAAAGAAGGCATCCAGATGGCTAACAGACACATGAAAAGATGCTCAACATCACTCATCATCAGGGAAATATAAATCAAAAGCACAATGATATACCACCCAACACCTGTCAAAATGGCTAAAATTAACAACAGGTAACAACAGATGTTGGTGAGGATGCGGACATAGGGGCACCCTCTTACACTGTTGGTGTGAATGCAAACTGGTGCGTCCACTCTGGAAAACAGTATGGATTTTCCTCAAAAAGTTAAAAATAGAACTACGCTATGATCCAACAATTGCACTACTAGGTATTTACCCACAGGATACAAAAATACTGATTCAAAGGGGCACATGCACCCCAATGTTTATAGCAGCATTATCAACAATAACCAAATTATGAAAGGAGTCCAAATGTTCATCCGATGATGAATGGATAAAGAAGATGTGGCATGTATACACACACACACATACACACATATATAGTGGACTATTACTCAGACATCAAAAAGAATGGTATCTTGCCATTTGCATGAATTGATAGAGTTCAAGTGTATTATGCTAAGTGAAATCAGTCACAGAAAGACAAATACCATATGATTTTACTCATGTGTAATTTAAGAAACAAAACAGGTGAACATAGGGGAAAGAAGAAAAGAGAGGGAAACAAACCATGAGAGACTATTAACCATAGAGAACACACTGAGGGTTGCTGGAGGGGAAGTGGGCAGGGGATGGGTTAAACAGGGGATGGACATTAAGGAGGGCACTTGTTGTGATGAACAGTGGATGTTTTATCTAAGTGATGAATTACTAAATTCTACTCCTGAAACAAATATTACACTATATGCTTGAATTTAGAAGATGCATGATACAGTAGTTTTACTAGTGTGGGCTTATTATCGGCTAATGCCTACTTTTCACTAGGAGACTAAGAAGTTTGGAGTTAAGGTTTTATATATATGTACCACTTGTTAATCTTGTAAAATAAAAGGATAATTATGGATTATAATTTTACAAGAACTCATGGATCAGTAAAGAGGCTTTTAGTTATTTATACCATGTTTGACATTAATAGGGGGCAAATGAAAAGTATGCACATTTTCCTTAGTAATGTATTTGATCTCGTGCTACATAAAATCATCCATTTATTAAATCAACAGTTGAAGAACTATGCCCCTTTCTCTTCTCAAATACTGTAGAACATCTACAGTCACTATACCAAGTAAAAATTCTCAGCACAGTGCAACATGTCTTTTTCTATATGTTGTATATATTATTGGAATTTTAAAAATAATTTTAAAATGAATTAAATGCATTGATTTGCCCTTAAGTACATTAAAATGATTTTTCCAACTTCAAGATGTCATAAAATAAATTACTGAATTTTAATTTGCCATCATAGAATTATCATTTGGTTATCAATAATACCAAATATCTACTCAATTCATTATTTCTAAGATAAAGACAATTTATAATTTATCCCAAGAAAACCATGCATAGAATATGTTCTTAAAATGAACCAAAATATTCATTTTCCACATTCAAATATAATTTAGGCAAGATATAAATGGAACTTATCAGACATGTTATGAATTGTCAAAAATCTTCATCCAAAATAAAACAGACCCATATAAAATATTAACAATAGCCTACGCCTGAAATAAAACTTTAAAGAGATAATTATAAGGGAAGTCAGCCTATCTAATTATACTTATTTTAATAACAAAAAGTACATATAAAGTTTCATTATAATTATATACTAAGTTGATATGCTATATAGCCCTTAAACTTCTTTGAAAAATAGGCAATAGAAATCAAATTCTTTCTTCCAATAAAGGAGAATAATCACTTTATTCAATTAATTTAAAGCCTTCTCCTTGAATATAAAGTAAGAAAAGATAAGCTTGTTATCCCAGTTTCTTCCTAACCTAGTTGCAGGTAAAAGAAATGAGACTTGAAGATTAACTTAGCCACTGGCTGAGTCAGCCCTATTAGTGTGTGGAATGGGGTACGATCTATTCCAGGGCAGCTCCCTTCAGCCTTGCTTCAGTAGGACTCCCTAGCCATCTCTAGCCTTTAAATCCAGACATACACAAAAAAGAGATTCGGAGACATTCACTGGACTTATAATTTATGACTGCAAACATATTTTAAGCCTCAGGTGGACAAGGTACAATTTCAATCCTCAGGAAGATTATATTTTCAAAGACAGGCAATGCACATGACTACTTTAAATTAGAATTAACAGTAGGGGGAAAATCAAACAGGATAAGAGTATAACCTGCCATGTGATTCTGACAGTTTTAGGAGGTTTTACATTAGCATTTCCAATTTGACAGCTTCCTTTTCTGACAATATGTTGTTTGCTTAAATGTGTTAATGCAACCTAGCTGGGGAGGGAGAACAGATGGATAGACACCTGTATGAACCACGTAAGCGCTTTTCAAAACTTTTTTATACTGTGTTGATAGTCTTTAAGGAAATTGCACACAGTATTCCCTTTATGGCATGTTTATTTGCACATATTCAGTCCCTTCAATTAAAAAAATATACGTAACCAAATTTTGTTAATACCCACAAGAACCTCAAACTTAAAGTAGGCAAATTATTATGTGCTAGGCACTGCACTAGCTATGTCCATATGAATTTGTTTCAGAGCACTAGATCCTCTAGCAACTCCTGGTTTAGAACTGCATTCAGTCTTCAGGTATGTATAAAACTATCACCTGCCATGGATAGAGAGAATGGCTACGCGGTATTTGCAGTAGTGTGGGAAGTTATTGCCTCCTTGGACTAAGAGAAGAGGTTCAAAGAGGAGGGATATAGAAAAAACAGCAAACACCCTGAAAATAAAGCTTCAGAAAGGACCAGAAGCTCCAGTGAAGATAAATTTTAGCACGTAGTTTCTAGTCATGAAAGAGTAAGAAATAAGGGATAATGTAACTTTTCCTGGAGGATATAGGCTGGAGATGGGAGCTCTTGAGTACACTGCCATCGGAGCGGGGACAGGGACTATGACAGGGGTGTATGGCAACAAATTTCCTTGTTCTCTGTCTCAGCTCTAATGAGCTTAAACCCAGCTCCCAGGAACATGCAAAACAGGGAGAGCTGTGATACGCTATAACTCTGGGACAAATAAATATTTTCCCCCCAAGGATCTTAATGAGTCATGAGTACAACAATCAAGGAATTACTCTCCAATTTGCCTTTCCCTTGGATAACTTACCTTCTAGGTAATAGAACTAGAACAAGTATTATGTCTAATACAATTCTTAAAGGCCTTCAGTGTTATAGTTAATGAATTAAATACGTGACAGCAAAACTTCTGGGCATCTTCAGCAATGGAAAGGTCTTATTTCACCTTTGTAAGTGTCTGGACACATGGGCTCAAAACTCACGACATGCAAAAACTTGTGGGTTTGACCTTTTAAAACTGTGTAACTTTTCCATCTTCTTGAAGCATCCACCATCACACTGAATGAATAGCATCTCTCCCTACTGCTCCACACTTAATCTGTAGTCAAGACTTTTCATTTTTTAAATGATTCTTGATTCCACCTCTGTCTACCATGAGGCCATCATCTCTGAACTGGGCTACTGCCAAATCTACCTAAAGGATCCACTAGCATTTATATATACTTTATTCCCCTCTAATCTGTTCTCTGTGATTTCATCAGAGAGATCTTTTAAAAAATGTAAACCTACTTATGCCATATCCCTACTTAAGACTCTTGAAAGACTTGTCATTGTCCTAAAATAAAAGCAAAACCCCTTAACAAGGCCCTCAGTCCACACCGGTCCTCCTATTTGGCTGCAGATTGAAATCACTTGGCAAGTTTAAAAAAAAAAAACAACCTGATCCCTGGGCTCTACCCTCAGAGATGATGATGTAATTGGTCTGAGGTGGGGCTGGGCAGCCAGATTTTTTAAAGTTCCACCGACAGCCACCTGTGCCACTAGGGCTAGAATCGGTGGTTGAGAGCTACATCATCCAATATGGAAGCCATTTGCCACGTGTGGCCATTATGCACTTGAAGTGTGGCTAGTCTGAATACAGACATGCTGTTACTGTAAAATGTACACTAGGTTTTAAAAGACTTAGTATGCAAAAGAGTAAAATAATCTCAAATCTTTTTACATATCAAAATGATAATATTTTGGAAATATGTGTTAATTAATATGAAAATAAATTTTGTTTCACTTCTTACTGTGGCTCATGGAAACTTTTTAAATTATGTATGTGGCTCCCAAAACTTTTCTATCAGACAGCATTACTGTAGAGCCTTACCCAGCATCACATACCCACTTCTTCTGCTTTACCCTGGCCTTCTCTTAGCTTCTGACACTCATTTTGTTCCTTCCACCACAAGGTCTTTGCCCTCTGGCTGGGTTGCATTCTTTCCCTTCTTTTTTTTGGTAACTCCAAGTTATCCTTCAGATCTCATGTGAAGAAGTAATAGTCCACATCCCTTTACAATGGGCAAACGCGCGCACACACACACACACACACACACATTTCTGAGACCACATAGTGTCCATTTCTGCTGTAGTAAGCCCTGGGAAAACAGAGGTTAATATCTGCTTTGGCACAATGACTGGATTTATATATCTGCTAAAAAAATGTCCTAATACCAAAATAAGAAGCATAGAAATAGTCATATTAGATACACTGAATCTTATAAAACATTTGTCCACACACCACAAAGTCATTTGTGTGTATACATACACACACACACAAAATGTATAGTAAACTTTAGACAACTTTCTGGTCTGGGATACACACACACACACTCGTGTATATATGTATATATTCTCTACCTCCTCCTATAGTGATACTCTGGGAGTGTAAGTTAATTTTGTATTATGTACATATTACATATGTACACACATTTATGTACATATAGACATATGTATATATGTGTTCTTAATGCTATTTTTTCCTATTTTAATATGTTATTGCTAAAATCTAACCATGGGGATAAAAATCTGCTTTTAGTGAGGCAAAAAGGAACTATATTATTTGTAAAGATGCTAAAGAAAAACACTATTTTCTATATGAAAAGAAGGAAATATCTCAAAGAATGCTGCTCAATTCTTCAGAATGTCTGTAACCATTTCTAAGTGAAAAACACATAGTTCTCCAACATTTTAGTAAATAATTCCTTTCTCTTTGCCTGAGCAAAATATGCTCATGAATAACCTCAGTCTACATTCTTTTTTAGTGCCAACCATTAGTTGGCTTTGTAGTTTACTACCAAATATATATATCTTATATATATGTCATTAATAATTAACATCAATGTTTTAACTGTTACAACATAAATATAAAGCAAAATAAATAAAGCATTATCCCTATGCTTTTATGAGACATGCTACATTGTGGAAGAGTTACTGTGGTCAATACTTTAGATGGTTAATTCAAATCATCTTGATATCCTCTACTGTTAGAGAAAGAGCATTTTTAAAAGAGTTTAATTTTATTACAATTTAAATACATAATAATGGTATTCAATGCAAAAAGAGGCTTAAAGAAAAGTTCATATGACCCTCATTCCCCAGCCTTACTCTACAAACCAAGCTGAGCCCCAGTCAACTCATTCTTGGATCCTTATCATTACAAAGTGGGTTTCATGAGGGAGGCCAATGGGGTGGGAGGCCTTTTTCTTTCCGAACTGTCCACTCGATAAGATCCAAATTTTCCTATTTTAAGAGTACATGATGTTACTCCCAAGAGGGTGATCAAGCCAATTAAACTAAAGTACATGGTTCATTGACCTAGTTGGAGAAATACCTTGCCCTGTGTAATCTCAAATAACTGATTTTAAATTTTCTTTTGAAAATTAACCTTTCAACATTTTTCTTTAAACATGATTCAACTCAATATGATGATTTAAATTAGAGGTCAGCGAACTTTTTCTGTGAAGAGCCAGAGAGTAAATATTTTAGGTTTTGTGGGCCATATAGTCTCTGTTGCAAATATTCATCCCTGTCATTATGGCATGAAAGCAGTCATAGACAAGGCATGGCTGTGTTTCAATATAACTTTACGTCAAAGTAAGTGGCGGGCCAGATTTGACCTGTCAGCTGTTGGTGACCAACCGGAGTTAGATGAAAAAAAGTAAATGGCTCTAAACAATTAACCATGGAGTCATCAGAAGTAAACTAGGCCAACAACTCCCCAACTGAAATTTTATTGTAATACTTTTGTTCTTTGAGGTCGATATTTTTTCTTCCTGTAACTGAGTGTTGCTTTGTAATTTACATAGTTGTCTATTTACCTGATGACTTCTTACAAGAACCATGCAAGGTAGCTCTTACTGTTTCCCACTTAATAATTGAAGAAACTGAGGTCAGCTATATGAAATTATTCCAAGATCATACAGGTATAAAAAGCAGAGCTGGAAGTCACATGGTTCTATATTCAAGCTAGTGTGTGTGTGCATGCACATGCATTTCCCTACTAGAGATCACGGATAGGTTTGAAAATTGTAATTATTTCCATGTTAAAGTCATAATGCCTTTTCAGTAGGATACTAAAAACATATTTGTAGTATATTTTCTGAACCATGACAGCAGAAGTTATATTTGTAGTATATTTTCTGAACCATGACATCAGAAGTTATATTTAATCAGAAATAAACCAACTATAATTTGCCACTAATTTCATAATCTATTCCTTTTTTTTTAAGATTTTGTTTTTTTTTTATTTGAAAGAGAGAGAGAGAAAGAACAGGAGTGGGGGCGGGGAGAGGGACAGAGGGAGAGAGACAGGAAGATGCCCCATTGAGCAGGGAGCCCAACACAGGGCTTGATCCCAGGACCCTGGGATCAAGACCTGAGCTGAAAGGCAGGCACTTAACTGACTGAGCCACCCAGGCACCCCTCATAATATATTCCTTTTAGAGCAACAGATTCAGATATAAGTAAATTTTGGTGTTAAGGTTATAAGTTAAAACATATAATAATGGAAAATAACACAACAAAACAACTTTACTCCGACCTGTAACACTTGTTTGTTCCACATAATTTGTCAGCTTCACATTGATGTCTTTTTTCTTATGTTTATATCTACTTTTTCAAAATACTTTCAGTTCCTTGAGAGAGAAGAGAGGTTATCTTAAGTGTCTCTCACATTTTCCACAAGGCAGCCCAGAACTTGGCATATAATAGATGTACCATAAGTCCATTTATAAATGAAATTAAGGAATTCAGCAAAATGATACTTATTAGATTGTAATATTTTTGTATATTGAGTACAAATATGTCCTTTTAAACTAACATAAGTTTCCATATTTGCTCCATATTTGCTATGATGGAACTAGGCACATAAAGAGAAAATAATTATTTTAGTATATTGTTCCTAGATTTTTCTAATAAACTGCATAAAATATAATACATGGTTACTTGAATCTAAATATATATCTTGTCATAGAAAACAGATCAGATGGAATTTTCAGACATTTAAATGCTAGCAAACATTATAATTTGCAGGAGTATTATTCCTCTGGAGACTCATGAGAGTTCAAATACGATCTGTCTATCTTTTTACAGAGTAAAGATGCTAAAAATAGCATGGGCTTAAGCTGGGCCAGTTTTGTGAAATTGCTATCACTTCACTGGAAAATGCCGGAAATGAAAGCAGTCTGTTCTGGCGGGCCTCCTGTAGATGATGGATTGGCACTCACACACCAGCCCTTCAGTGCTCTTACAACAAAGGCCTTTTACAGTTTATGGTTAAACTTAACACTAAGTATAATCTAAATATACGACACCTCATTGTACTTGCATTACAGTATGCAAATATAAATAAAGTTACCACAAATTGGTGAACAATTAATGAGATTCATTGCAGGGATATTTCATCACTGAATGCTATTTTCCTGCCAACTGAGACATAACGTATTTAATTCTAAATGACACCACCTGCTCCCACCTCTAAGTGAAATGAAAAAGCTGCCAAAGGGCATGTTGGGAATTAACTTGCAGGCTTCCTTTTAATCAGGCATTTCTCCATAATACTGAAAGCCAAAAACATAATGTAATGAAAAATAACACAGCTTTTTAAGTTGATAGTTGAATTTGGAGTGCTTGTTAAATAAAAGAAACTCAGGATATACAGCATGATATTCCACGGCAACAGTATTCTCTTGCTGTGAAATTATTTTCTTATTCTAATGTAGAAAAAGAAAAAAGATGTGTAATAAAATACGGTATTATCTGACATGACACCAATATGAAGTGACTTACGTAAGCGAAGAAAGTGAAGTGAATGTTTTCTTTTGTCATAGTTACCATGACAATGACAACTGTGAACTCAGAGGCTCTTTTATCAGAGGATTTGAAAGTGCTTCCATAACATTAATTGATAACATTTCAATACATAATCCCTAGTGAAGCATCAGTGGCTTATCAGGCACATTTTCCAAACAAGTAAAATGACTTAGAGTATGGACAGGTACTTTTCTAAGAACCTTGCAGTACCTTCCTTATAACTTTTGATTTTTAGTCCTCTCTTCTGAGCAACAGTACTGCTCAGCTTGAAGACTAAAGGGTGGCAGAAGACACACACACTTGCTTTACACCCATTTATTACCTAGGGAGCCTGTGAAATGAGGATTCATTTTCAGAACTCAAGTTGCTAAGGATGAACTTAGAACTAGGCAGTATAACATCTGCCAAATGATTTTCCCATTAAGTCCTGTTTTCATCCTCAGAAGTCTCAAAATGGTGCCCTAATTAAAAAGTGATGTCAAAATCACATTTGAACTGCTCATGTTTGTAAAATAATTTTGAAAAGTGCTAAACCGAAACAAAGTGATTCATATAGAAATATGCACTCTCCCATTCATTCAGCAGTCACTCACTCACTCACAACATTTTCCTCAGTTCCCTCTATATGCCAGCATCTAGGTGCTAGGAATAGGTCAATGAATGAGATGGCCAAAATCCTTGCCCTCATGGAGCTTACAATCTGATGAAAAGATAGAAGACAAATGTCTAATGGCAGAATGCCATGAAGAACAGTAAAGTAGGTAAAGAGAATGGGGTAGGAGATTTTAGAGAGTAATTAGAGCAGATTTCTCTGAGGAGAGGACATTTGAACAGGAATCTGGATAAGGTGAGGAAAGAGATCAAGCAAATATTGATTACACTGCATGCCTTCCCTTCTTGCCTGCTCAAGGACTTTGCTCCTGCAGGTGTCCACCCCCGATCATTATTAAGTCCACTTTCTACTTTTTTCCTCACCAGCATACAAATATGTTCTAACATATTCCATCCTAAAAATAAAATGCATAAATACTTATTTTATATTTGACCTGATATCTTCCTCTAAAATCCATCCCACTCCATTAATCTATTTCCCTTTACAGCCAAAGCCCTCCAAATAGTTGTCTATACCCAAAGTCTTTTCTCCCTCCCATTTGTTCTCAAACCCACAGGGAGCTGGTTTTGAGCTTCACCACTCAAGGAAATAGCTTTTCAAAGTCATCAGTAACCTTCAAATTGCCAAAGTCAATTCTCAGTCTACATCTTCCACCAGCACTTGACACAGTGTATTCTTCTTGAAATACTTTATTCTCTTGGTTTTGAGCACACCACTCTCTTAGCAGAAGTGGCTACCCATCTCGGTCTTCTTTGCTGGTTCCTTCTGATCATCCTAAGGCAGATCATGGAAGTGTTTTGGGCCTCCATCCTTGCACCTTCCCTTCCCTATCGACACTCACCCTGACTCATCCGGGCGATGCTTTTCAACTGATAGAGGACTTATAAATGTACCAGGAGCACAGAACCTTTCCAGATTCACATATCCAACTGCTTACTTGACATTTCCACTTAGTTGTCTAATAGCTATCACAAATAAGATGTCTCAAATCTAATTCTTAATTTTGCATTCCCACACACACTTGGTCTTCCTCATTGTGGAAAATATGGCTGCCACATCATCATCCATCCCATGTGCTCTTCTTGCAATGTGACTTTGACATGTCCTCCATTGAGTGGTAATGTGTCTGTCTCTCCCCCTTCAATCTGGGTGTACCTTTGTGATTGCCTTGTCCAATAAAGTATGGAGGAAGTGATGTGATTTTTAAGACTAAATCATGAAAATTCCATGAACTTCCACTTGGTTTGCTGGGGTCCCTCACTCTCAGAACTTACCTGCTGTGCTATGTAAAAGCCTAAACTGGCCCACATGGAAAGAGTACCTGGAGAGGTCATGTGTAGGTGTTCCAGCTAACAACAAAGCTGAAGTCCTAACCCAAAGATAGGGTCAACTGCTAGACAAGTGAATGAAGATTGGTTCCAGACAATTCCAGTTCTCCACTGTTGAGTCAACTCTAGGCTTTAAACCTTCCCAAATGAGGCTTCAGGTATTGTAGAAGAGAGACAGGGCTCCCCTAGACCCTGTTTGAACCTAACCCATTGAACCTGTGAGCAAAATAATGTGGATATTTTTATGCCACTAAGTTTAGTACAACAACAGTAACTGGAATGGATTTACCAGTTGCTCAGAACAAAACCGTGAGACTCAGCTTTAATTTTTTCCTTTTTCTCATAAACACATTCAATCTATCAGCAAACCCTGCAAAAATGAGCTCTTCCTTTGAAATATATCTAAGATCTATGACTTCACAGCACTCTCTCTTGTTTGGACTATTACAGTAGCCTTGTAACTAAGTCTTGCTTCTCCCTTCCCTCTCATGCTATCTATCTTCCACATGATATAAAGAATACTCTTCTAAAAATATATCATGTCACTTCAACATTCAAAACCCTCCAATGGCATTCTCTGTGATACAGCTTAAAAGTTAAAGTCCTTACAGCCTATGTGGCGTGATCTGGGTCTCTAGCAATTTGCTAACCTTCTTCTTCTCCACTCTCCCTGCCTTGCTTGTTGCATTCTAGGTACAATGGCCTCCTCACTCTTCCTTAAAAACATCTGGCACACTCATGCCTCAGGGCCTTTATACTTGCTGTTCCTTCTGCCTGGAATATGCTTCCCCCAAACAGCCATGTGACCACTTGCTCATTTCTCCCAGGTTCCGGGGTCAAAAGTCACCTTATCAAAGAGGTCTTTCTCAAGCAATTTGCATAAAATAGCATACCACATACCCATCATTCTCTATTCTTGTGCTGACTTACCATCACCTGAATGATTATACATTTGATTTTTTGCTTATGGTCTCTCTCCTAAAGGAGGAAAGCTTCCTGAGGACAAAAACTTTGTCTTATTGCAAGTTTTCGTCCCCAGAACTACAGTGGTCCCTAGTGATAACAGAACTTAATAAAAATTGCATGTTGTTAAGTACCATTCTAAGCAAAGGGAAGATCAAATATAAAGGCCCTGAAATAGGAACTAGTTTGACTTGCTTGAGAAACAGTGTGAGCAGGACAGAGTGTGCATGGGGGAGAGCAAATCAGGTGAGGCAGCAGCAGAAGTCAAAGACCAGAACACGTAGGTCCTTATAAGGCTGTGGCAAGAACCAAGGGGAAAAAACTGAAGGGCAGTGATGTGATCTCATTGACATTTTAAAAATCTAACTCTAGATGTCTGTGGAAGATACCCTGTATGAAGGCTAAGAGAAGAACTATTAGGGAGATCAGTTCAGATGGTTTTACAGTAATTCAGACAAGCAGGATATGATGGTGGCTTGGACCATGACGGTAATGACAAAGGACTACTAGGTGGTCAGATACAGGATGTAGTTTGAAAGCAGAGCTGAACAGACCTGTAGTTTAGATAGAAGATGATGAGAGCAATCAGAGAGTTTTGGCCTTAGCAAATGGCTAAACCATGGTACTGTTTTAGCAGAGGTTTTACTTTAAACAAGGGTCCTGGGGCACATGGGTGGCTCAGTCGTTAAGTGTCTGCCTTTGGCTCAGGTCATGGTCCCAGGGTCCTGGAATCGAGCCCTGCATAGGGCTGCCCGCTTAGCGGGAAGCCTGCCTCTCTCTCTCCCACTCCCCCTGCTTGTGTTCCCTCTCTTGCTGTGTCTCTCTCTGTCAAATAAATAAATAAAATCTTAAAAAAAAAATAAACAAGGGTCCTATTTCCATAAGATGAATTCAGAGGTGGCAATCAAGTCTCAAAGCCATGTTCAATTGTATGATGGTTTAGATAAACAGAAGTTCTGAGAACCAGTGGGTAAATACTTTGATTCTCAGAAAGCCCTAGATACGGTACCTACACTGGAATAAAATACACCAAGAGGTTAACAGTGACACCCTCACATAATGGAGACCCATGTATGCCATTGCCTTGGAGAAGCACCCCCAAAACCTGCATGCATAGATGGCCTAAAATAACATAAGGACTGACAGACTTGGTATCTGACAGGCAACTCATCCAGAAAATTCCACAAAGACTTTTCTGCCCATGGAGACATAGCCCTTCAGAACATTTACAGATGCTCCAGGAAAAAAAATTACACTAAAACCCCAATATGGAACTACTCATATAAAGAATTAAGTACTTACACATCTTTCTCCCAACATGCACATAAAACAAATTTGTAGGACAGCTGCTGACGAGGGCTAAAAAGGAATGTAAAATATTGAACCATGTATAAGAAGTATAGCTCTGTAGGGAGCAGCCATTAAATGGGCTCTAGTGACTTGGCACTATCTGAGTGGAAAAAGTAAGCTTGCCCAAATATCTCTTCTCTTCCATAAACTATTAAGACTTTTAACATATTTGTCATTCAGTTCCCTGAAAATATTTTGGCAGTCATTTTTCTTCCTCTCTTCTCCAAAAGTAGAAATGAAAACTATTATTGTACTATCTTTAGTAATAATTATTCTGATAAATAAATAAATACACACACACACACACACACACACAACTTTTTTTTTTTAATATTGACCCTCTGGACTTTCTTTGTCCTAGCTATTCGTGAATTTTTCAGTGGCCAAAAAAAATAAAATGATTTTCTTCTCCTAGTCTGGAACCAACTGGGAGATAGACAAGAGAATCAAATGTTAGCTTTATTACCAATAAAGCTAATCAAAGAATGTGGCTTACAGGTGCAACGACAGTGAGCCCTCTAACACCTTCTAATACCCCTGAATTGGACAGTTGCCAGCAATACTGATAGCTGCCAGCCACTCAGGGGAGATCCTGTCCTGAAAGCTCACTGACAGAGAATGTCGGTCTCAGAGAGAGGAAGGAGCCTAAAGGAGCCCATCTGTGCATAATCATTTCCTTCTGCCAAACTCAACCCTGGAAGGAGGAAATAATGAGGTGGAGAGAAGCAGACATCTTCCTCCCATGCTTTTCTCTCCTGGAGAATGGAGTGGAAATTACTCTCCTCCCTGAAAACATGAAGCGTTAGGAATAAATGTTCCTCCATCTGACCCTCCTGAATTGGACAAGGGAACTAAATTTTATCTTTAATTTTGGAGCTGGATTCAAAACAAAAAACAAAAAATCTTCTACATTTATTTTCCGCTTTCATTATTTCTGACATACATGAATGAGGTGGCTGGTGGCTGCTGGGTGTAGATGCAAAAGGAGAGGTTTGCAATCTACTCCCTCCATCTCTAGCTTATGGAATTAAGCAAAAACCTTTTTGTTTGTTTTACCTGCAAAGTGCTATACTATCCGCTAGGGTTTTAATAGAATCAAATGGAAACAAATTTGAAGGGCTTGGCATATGAGTGAATTATAATGCCATCTTCTTTTTTCTAAACCTAATTCAAGACTAGTATAGGAATTAACATTTGTTTTGAATAAAACTTCACAACTTTGCCACTTGGTTGATCATAACAGTTACTGGGACTAAATCTCAGGTTTATCAGGTCTTGTTTTTCAGTGCTGATTAAAGATTCCTTTCTAAAAACAACAACAAGAAACTTCCATTGTTCTCACCCGTTGCTTAAATTCTATGAAATACACACACACACACACACACACACACACATCATTTAAAACATCAATCTTCAAAACATTACACATGCAACAAAACAAAAATGCCACCACAAAACAAATATCCCCAGATCCTGACAACTCTACCACAGTGCATGAACATGGCTAACATCACCTTGGGGCAAAGTGCTTTCCAGGTTTACTTAGTAGGGCATGTGGAAAGCATCAGATGTTTTGATCATGAGATGAAGATCCTTTAGAATCATATATATTAATAGCCAAAAAGAATTTTAGTATACTTCCAACCCTTTTATTTTAAAAACATCTCAAAACCAAGATAAAGAAACGTTAAATTACTTGAAGTTGCACAATCAGTGTTCTAAATAATTGTGTGCAGATTCCTGGTTCTGTATTCCTTCCTCTCCTTCAGACATATGGAGGGAAACACAGAGGAGGGGATGTGGTGGGGATGCAGGATGACTAGAGACAACAGAAAGAATGAGATGAGATGAACACAAAAAGTGGCCAGAACATTCTGAACACAAACATTGCTAATTTTGTGATAAGGTCCCAAACAAAATGTGTATTATGACTACATCATGCTCTTGAGTTTACTGTTTGCACCCTAGCCCTATCCTGATCACAGAAACAAGCTTGTAGAGTTTCCCTGGCCATTCACTCAGTATTTATCACATCGATTCCATATTTCTACTTAGTGATGATTAAAAATCTAAAGCAATCACACCATTTGTAAAAATCAGTATCCTATCATGGTTTAAATATGAATATTGAGCAAATGGGCCAGAAATGGACATGGGATTTTCCTGTGGCAGTAATAATGAACACTGTCATACAATTCTCTCGAGGGCAAGAGAGTGTGCTGACAATGCTTTTTACTTAACAACCAACTCAAGCATAAGCATAGCCCCCACAGAGAAACATCTGCTGAATCAGAAATATGGAGACACATGAAATCTGTGACCAAAAGAGAAGAGAGCACTGGAAATGTGATCGCTCTGCGATTTAAGTCTATATCCTGTTTTTTAGTCCTAGAGCTGGTGCCCTGTACATTGAATCAAGGAATCACTCTAACACTGATCATATATGTGGGAAATCAATAGGAATCAACCAATATTCAAGAGGCAGGTACTAAATCCCAGGTTCTGGGATACAGAGGACGAACCACCTTTCTTACCCTCAGGAAGAACGTACAAAGAGCCCTACAAAGCAGAGAGACAGAGATAGATAGACTTAGAACTCATCCAAGGCTTCCCCGGAAGCCAAGACACAGAAAGGTAATGAGTTCAAGGTAATGGCAAAAATGGACCACCTGGCATGGTGCGGTTTCCCACATAACAACTCAAAATGAAAATCCTCTATTTGACTCCATTTCCCCCCTCTCTTTAGGGTTTAAAAATCTTTGTTTCCAACTTTCAGAAGGTTTTCTAGCCAAAACTTTCTAATTAAATATCATTGAACCATGTTCCCATGTGATGATAGCTTAAAACACAATCTCAAATTGAGAGATTTCTCCCAAATACTAAAAATATACACTATGTTATATTTAGTTATAGCACAGTACGTATTTTATTTTAGTTATATGCAACTAATAGAATCATTGAACACTACATCAAAAACTAATCATGTACTATATGTTGGCTAACTGAACATCATAATAAAAAAATAAAAATAATCTCTATACCCAACATGAGGCTCGAATTCACAACCCCAAGATCAAGAGTCACACAATCCACCAACCGAGCCAGCCAGGCATCCCAGCACAGCATTTAAAGTGAAGAGAAAACCATTTGAACTAGAGAAGGAAGAACCTGAACAGATTCTGCAGACCAACTAGAATGATGGTGTCACAACCCACAGCTCCAGTTATCTCAGAAGCAAGCCCTGCAATGATAACAGGTGAAAAGATGGGCTTTCTTCTTTGAACATTTGATTGGCTAAGACTGCCTACTTATACGGTATTATCTGAGACCTCCAGAAACCACTGCATTTACAGTGCATACATGTTAAAGGCCTTAACCCACATTAGCTACCCTCTTGTTGAGAATTAGGAGCTCACCAAATAATGAGTTAGCTCTCTACAAGCCCCCCCCTGCCCAAAAAAAGCCCACTGATGAGGTCTCATTTTTCTTACCACCTTTAAGTAAGCAACTCCTTTGGAACTATTAAAATGCAGGCATCCAGAGAGCTTCAACTTTCCATGTAAAAGGCAGAGAGCGAGGTTATCGTTCACGATCCTTCTGCTCAGGGAATAAGTTGTCTTTGTTTCTGTCTCAGCATATACCAAAAAAAAAAAAAAAAAAAAAGAACACCTGCTATGAAACTTACATTTTTATCTAAGTTCAACAAATGGAAAAATCTGAGTGAAAAACAACAACAAAAAACCCCTCAACTTTAAATGGAACATCTCACTTAATCTGAAGCCTCATCAAAATCACATGATATGCCTTATATAAAATACCAGAGGCAGCTTGAGGGGATAAATAATGTTGGATTTTAAAAAAACTGCCTTTATGTAAGAATAAAAAAAGAAGACAGTTTGAATTTTTAGAGTGAATTAAAACATAATCTTCCTATCTTTCTCATCCTTTCTGTAATTAACTAATTCAGACAGGTAAAAGTTATCTTATTTTAAAACATTTAAATATATTAAGTTTGAAAAATAAAAGGCAATCAGTTAGACAACATAGTTCTATTGAGCCAGAGCAAGCTCATGCTTGTAAGTCTGAACACAGTAGGTTCAAGTGTACCTGCCATTGCACACTCCTACATTGTGCACTGGACCTAATTTATTCATCTGTTATTTATTGATTACCTACTATGGGGAAGAGACTCTCCTAGACCCTATGGGAGATTCAAGTTACAAAATAATCCCTGACCTCCTGGAAGTTGAAATCTAATGGAAGTAAAACACATATATCAATGATTACAGTACATGTCCACATAAATTAAGGGTCATGTCTGCATCAAGAAATGCCAAATCACCCAACATAGGTTATTCGCCTTTAAATAAATTCCTGCATTTGCCTATGAAAAATTAAATAACAAGGAAGACAAATTTAAAGAATAACTATGATGCCTGAGAATAATAGAAAGGCAAAACAAGGGCTACTTAAGACACAAGAAATATCAAGATATAGAATCAGGTATGCTTTGCAATTAATCACAAAGTCATAAAAACTCTTTGGATGTCAGAGTTTATGACTAATTTTTACTAAACACAATATAAAATAGTGTTCCTCATGTAACTAATTATACCTGGACACAATTACAGGTGGGAAAAAAATGCAGACATTTTAAAGTTAAAGTGTTATAATTAACTAATTCAGGCAGATGAAATTTATCTTATTTGAAAACACTCAAATAAATGAAGACTGAAAAATAATTAGGAGAAGAGGCAGTTAGATAACATATGCCTGCTGAACATTTACTCTGTGCTTGACATTATGGAAGGTCCAAAGAAGAATCAGAAGGGAAGCTCCCTGAAGGTAGGGAATATACCTCATTAATAGTTCTACCCACAGTGCCCAGTGCACTCCCTGGCCCAAAGGAGATAGTCAATTAATACTGTTAAGAAATAAACTTAGAGAAATAACTGAATAAATGAATGATAGACTCCCTAACATTTGACATTTATATCAGTTAATTTATTTCAACCTACTCCTAGAAAAAAAAGTACTAATTTGCAGTGGGGCAGCTAAGAATAAAGCTAAAAAAAAAAAAAAAAAGAGAGAGAGAGAGAGGGAGAGAGAATAGAAACCAAATAGTGAAAAAATGGTAAAAGTGGAGGAAAGATGGTTAATGTCAACACAACGTCATACCTATTTTTGAGTTTCCTAGCAGTCAGGAGAAAAGGGAAGCAATTAACTTTGCAGTTCTTACTGTCTGACTAAAGGAAGCACCAGTCTGACTAAGGGAAAGCACCAGGCTTCATAGAAACAGATATTTTCTTGAAACTGTATTGTAAGAAAAATCTTTCTTATATAATGTTATATAGAGAGAATTTATATATAAGGAACTCTAGATATCTTAATGGGCAATGATGGCAATAGCCTCTTGCAAAAGATGAACCAAAGCTCTTCCTGGGGGCCTTTGTTTTAACGGACTTGATAAAAACCTAAAGGATGGGAATAAACTGTAACTCAAATGAGGCATTTTTATTGGCAGTTACGCTTGCTGCTTTCTGATGACTTTAACATAAATAAAGTTTGGAAAAATGTTGAGGAATAAGTGTTGAATACTACCAATCTCAAGTGCCAGTCATCTCCCCTTGATGCTACTGGTAGGAACTGGATGGTAGTCAATTCAAGGTTAAGGTCTTTGCAAAGACCTATAGACTCCCATGTTTCTTAATTGGATACTTACCATATGTATTCTAAAGCTTAGAATTAGGAAATAAAGGTCTAAATTTGAGGAGGTTAAAACCAGTTTTAAAAAAGGGGACTCTCACTAAAATCAAGTCAAAAGGAAACTTGAAGATAATTCAATAAAAATTAAGTATACAACTTGCTTTCAAATTTTTAAGACTACTTTATTGAGGATATCGTAAGACTAATTTAGATTTTAAGGTTTTTATTTTTTTTAAGGTTGAAAATTATTTTTATAGCTTTGAACTTGTTTGTGGAAGCAGTTCATGTAAAGTATGGATTATCATCCATTTTGAATTATCTACATAATTTCTAAAATATTTTAGTAAGGAAGAACATACTAGAGTCATGTTTACTTAAGGAACTAGAATATATGATTTCTAGAAGATCAGAGATTACAAATTTACCATTTTTCTTTACCAACAATCATTTTATTTCTCCAAACTAAAGACAGAAAAAGTTCAGTAGTAGCATCTACAAGCAAAGTCAAGACATCACAGGCTTGGCAAGTATTAATAGTTTTGTCTCAGTTATCAATTCCACTGGTTGAAGCTTTGTTTCAGTTCACGCAGGAGTCTCTAACAAATAGCTTAGCTGTATGCCAGTCCAAATCCATTGTAAATCATCCCATGACAATAGGGGTGAGACTTGAAATTCATTTTCATAGAAGTTCCTTGAAGATGTGCTATAAATTATTTTAACACAAAATTGACCTTAAAGGTCTGCTAAAATATTAAATGCATGTTTAAAATATTAACCATTTCTTTATTGTAAAATCGTATCTGTTCAAACAGAATTCATGCACAGAAAGAAAAATCTGACTGTTTTTCCTAATCCCCATTTTCTTATCACTTCCGGTTTCTAATTTGTTATGGTTGTATATTCCACAAAGCACTTAACTAAAAGAGATCATTAGGAAATGTGAGGGAAGTATCAAGCAAGAAGTCTTGAGGAATGAGCTATAACTGGAGTTTTAGAAGCAGTTTGAAAACAAGTACGACATTACAAAAAGCAAATAGTCAAGCTTCCTCCCACCCACAGCTGAATAGCAAGTACATCTGATCTAATGATGTATCTCTTCTGTGTAAGCTGATTTTTAGTGTTTACCATGGATCTGTAGGGAATTTCTGAATGACCAACTAGGGAGATGGAGAACAAAACCAGAAAACGTGCAAATACACATTAAGCATCAAAAATATCAAATCAACAAAAATCTATAAAGTATCCCCTATATGTGCATACCTGACAACTCCATGAGAGATTATGAAAAGAATGAATGAAAAGATGGGTTCTGCCCACAGAGTTTATACTCTTGTTTGGATGAAAATATATATAAATCACTTTTTCTCATAACAAGTTTTCCCTAATACTTTAAAAAAGTATTATACTATTTTTACTCATCGTTACAGAGGGCATCTGTACATTTTCTTAGAAACAATAACAGCTTAGAATCATTTGGCCCTAACTACATTACCATTTCAAGACTCCTATGCCTGGATTATTAGATAGCCAATCATAACTTTTTCTCATGGTGCCGTCGGTAAAGGGCAGAATGCCAATTATGTGGGGTGAAGAAGTGGCTCTAAAGATGAACCTGCTCTGTTTTACTGCCTTAGCCAACTAGCTAACTACCTCATAAATGAGAGCCACTAGTCATAAGAGGTACCTTAATAGGGAATGTGGATCAAGTATTTAAAAACTCTAATCAAATAAAATCAAAGCACATGGCGTACAGACTGTGATTTAGTAGATTCATTTTTATATGTGGATGACAGCATGCTATTATCTGTGATTCCTTTTAGCTCACTGACTCCACTGTACATAGTTGAAAATGATGCCAGTCTGTTTTCCTGTAGCTTTCTAGGTCTGCTAGAAAATCAAAACCACACATAACCTCTGACACAGAGCTCGCACATGTTACCTCCCCCTTACAATGGATGAAGTTACCCCTTTGGGGATGTGTTGCTGGTTCAAAATACTGTTTTGCTTAGATGGAGCCTTTTCACATATTGCTTGTATGAACTTTATTTGTACTGTCCAAATTAGAAACGTATGCTCTGTAGACCTTGTTCCCAAAACTGGATTTTCCAACCACGTGCTTGACTAATATTTTTGTTATTGTTCTCATGAGAAGTTGGTTGACTGAGATTTTGAATAAGGATTTCCTAAACAAACAAACAAAAAAACAAAAACAAAACCATAAAGAGTAATGCCCTTTAGTTAGATGCTACAAGATGGTTAAGAGAATGATACAATAGATGCTACTAGATGGTTTATTTATGCCACTTAAAATTCTAAGTAGAAGTAGAAATTGAATAGGGTGATAGAATGTGAAGACAACTTTTGCTCTTCAGTAAGTCCAGTTGAAACCCTCTGAAACTAGAGATGTAAATGGCTAGTGATGTCCAAACAATATCCCATTATGGATATAAATGAAAAATACCTAGGCCCTGTACACATGCCTTGGTAAAGGACAACTTCCCAGTGCTGACACAGCAAGACTGTCAAGGCTTGGACACTGGGTCACAGATACTGGGCTGAGTGACATGACTTGTTGACCAGCAGAATTACTGCTTTGTATGGCTCTGTCTGGTGCTGACAGGCTGGGTGGGAGAGAAGGCAGCAAGTCCATAGTTTTAGGATCCTCTGACTGGGCAAAGAGGTCTCTCATTCCATGTGGCAGCCAAGATCACCAAAACCTCAGGTATGTAGCTATGAAACACATGAAGTCCTGGGCATACACCTTGCAATATACATTCTTTGCTGTGTTAGAAGTGAACCAGAGTATCAAACTGAGGGTTTCAGAGGGGAAGGGGGTGGGAGGATGGGTGAGCCAGCCGATGGGCATTAAGGAGGGCAGGTATTGCGTGGAGCACTGGGTGTTATACGCAAACAGTGAATCATGGATCACTACATCAAAAACTAATGATGTACTGTATCGTGCCTAACATAACAAAGAAACAAACAAACAAATTCTTAAAAAAAACTGAACCAGAGTAAAAGCAAATTTGAACTAACTCCAAGTCAATGATCTTGCCCATCTTTGAATCTAAATAAGGCTCCTTGGTCTAGCCCAGCAGAAATACGAAGTAGGATTTAGAATTAAAGTTAAAAGCAGGTTGCTAAAAATTATTTTCTGAACTCTCATGAAACTGGAAGACTTGAGGTTAACTCAGTGGTGTGATTACACTTAAAAGGAATTTTTATTTTAAAGACAATTTGTGTGTGCGTGCGCTTGTGTGGCTTGGTAGGTGTAACATTGCTTTTTACATCTTTTCCACATTGTTAGGTAGAGTGCTGTGGTTTACTTCAAATTAATATCCTATAGCATTATTTTATAATTTTATCTATATATGCACTATAAAATATTTAGATTACAAAGAGCTCATTGTCTTTGGATACTATGAGCACTCAAATACTAAGAAATGTGTAATAACTTGTAAGACATGGTTTTCTATTCAGAATACATATTATTAGCATGTTCTTTGTTATGGGCCATAAAAACCACTAACTATACCAGCTTCCTTTATTCACTAAGTATTTATGGAACGTCTGCTGTATTCAAAGCACAGCACTCAGAACCATGAGAACATAAAGCCAAGAACCAAAGCCGGTCCCTGGGGAACTTGTAAAGGGAATGGGGTGAAGACACATACGGAAGGCTAGTAGAGAAATTCCGAGGCACACAGGCACATTACTCAGCCGTGCACAACACCGCAGGGCCTATTTCTGGACCAGTTCACTGTTGAAGGAGAACTACAGGTATGTTCCTTGCCCTCAGGGAGTTCACAGTCTAGAATGATAGATAGGAGTCTATTAAAAATCTTCATTTTTCATTACTACATGATGTTCTAGAAGTAGGCACAAAAATAGGTTATAAACATAATTACTAGGAGAATGTCAAGATCAGCTCTACAGTGGTTTTATAGGGAAGACTTCTTCAAATAAGGGAATCTGGATCTGAGCACTAAAGGGCACATGTGATTGGGACAGGAAAAAGGACAGCACTGCAGAGGCATTTTGGGGGATGGGAACAAGACACACATAATCCCCGAGACAGGAATCCATCGGAGGAGCTGGGTAGGGCTGGTAAGGGTCAGACAGACAGGAGATGGGGGACAGGGAAGCAGCAGTGAGGCGTGAGTTGCAGAGTTCAAGGATGGTCAGTTGAGGTCAGACTTGAATATCAAACTGCAGAGCTGGGACTCCACTTGATGGCCACAGAAACATACGAGGGGTGGAATCATTACTGTTGAAGAGTGAGATATCTACAAAGCAGACTCTGAGACAAAGTCTAACGTTCAGCATATTTATTAGAGAGTTCTCTTGGGATCAACACCTGGGCAGGAAGCGGGGAGAAAGTAGAATGGGGCCCCGGGAGAAGCCTGCTGACTCCACAAGGAGCTCTGCAGCAGAAATGGCCATGACGCCAGGAAGAGTGTCCGGTGTTGGGTCTTTACACTTCTGCTGCAGTCTGTCATTGTATGTGGGCCATTCTGGGAACAGGTGTGACCTTGGACCAGGCAGCTCTCTGCCACCAGGGCAATCCCTGAAGGGACTGACAGGCTGTCCACTGGTAGCCCTCCCAGGAGCTGGGACAAATCATTCCTTGAAAGAGCATCTGGGGAATTCCAGATACCAGTTTAATTTAACAGTGCAATGCAGTGGTTCTTGTACTGTGGACCTGTTGCCAGCAATATTCCATCACTTGAGGACTTGTTAGATATGCAAAATTTCCGACATCACACAAGACTTAGTGAAACCATCTCTGGGAATGGGACCATCCAGGAATTTACTTACCTAGACTTCCAGGTGCCTAGGATACACACTGAAAAATAAATCAGTGAGTAAATGAAGGAATAGTCTCATTTCCCTGCATCCCACTTCTTAGTTGTACTGCTTTGAATCTACACGTAAACCCTCTTAAAAAATAAAAACAATGAGTTACAAGATGTCCTATTTATATACTAATAAACTTAAACATCCAGGATTGGTAAACACTCACAGTATGATCATGCTATTGGATATTTCATATTTAAATACTATCCTTTCACTCCAATTACTATTTTCAGATAAAAAAAAATTCTGCATAGTATTCCTAAAAGAACCTTCTGAACACTGACTCTGTGCATGGCATAAGTCCATATCACCCTAAACTCTTCTGTTACAGGCTCTTCTGGGTTTCTGGAGCAAAGCCTAATTTCATGGAGTCTGATGTCTCGAAGAGGAATGGTTCACCTATCACTCATGGGATTGACCAAATCCAGTAAGAAGCCAGGGTACTTTGGAACTCTGGTTTTCAATGTACACTAAATCCTGTGGTACACTAAGCCCCAAATGCATTCTCCTATTCTTTCTGGGCACATGGTGACTCAGCTAGAGATGACACTTCCCAGTCTTCCTTGCAGCATGGAATGGCCATGTAAGTCTGGATCAGGAGAATGTGAGAAAAGTGAAGCATGCCATTTCTGGTTATCTTCAACGGAAAGGCAACCAGCTTTCCCTGAACTTCCTTCCCAACCCACTTCTACCAGGGACTGGAATGCAGATATGGCAGGAATCTAGCTTTGACTATGCTGATGAGGGTAACTTAGAAGATATAAATACAGCATACAAGGAATCTGGGTCTCCAAATGGTGTAAACATGCAGAGCAACCCTGCCAGTCTAGGACTGAAATCTGAGAAACAAACCTCTCCCATTTTTGTTCAACTGCTTTACCTTTACCCTAACTTGTACATTGATAGCTAACTGTGTCACAAGACAGCATCTGTGATTAAATAAGGAAATGAGGTCACTGATGTCCTTCATGTTCCTGAATGGCTTGGAAATAATTTTTTTTTGTAAATATTATCATGGATGCCATATTTAAGTGTTTCCTATTCTTGAACAGAGTATAAATAGGTCCCACCAGTTTTTTCAAAGATACAAGAGTAATTCAGAAGTCCTAGAGAATAAGTAACACAGATACCCAGGAAGTGCTTCATCTACTACTGACATAATGTAGGTTACTTAAAGTTTAACAAAAAACTTAAATTTATAAGGCCAAGACTTACCAGAATGGTATCTGGTAAGTTTTTGTCAATAGTACAAAATCACTAGTAGAAGGTAAGCTCCGTGAGGGTAATGAATGGCATATTAGCTGAATCCACAGAACCCAGAAAAAATTCCTGGCACATAATAGGCACTACTTAAGACTGTAGAATGAATGAATGATTTCTTTTGTGCTCTGGTACCTGAATGATCAGAATAGTTAAATACAGAGAGAATATTCAAAGATTTTCACATATCCTGAAATACATTAAACCTTCTCAAAATAAACTATAAACAAGTATTTATTACATAAAGAAAAATCCCATCATCCTCTAATTAACAAAACTTTTGCTATTAAACTTACTGATTAAATTCAAAATTTATGAACATTTGTGTCAAGGGAAAAATATAAACTCCTATATTTAAGAAAAATATAGAATATGAAACTGCTTTTTATCACAACCAAATAAATACAGTGAGTTCCCTTATAACAATGGAATAACACCAGCCTTACAATGAGGCTTGTTATGTTTTAGAGACTGGATCTTGAAAATTAACTTAAATCTATAAATTAATGAAGAGGCATAATGCTAAACCCAGAGCACATATTTTATACCAGGTAAAAAGATCAAAAAGACTTTATGTTTGGCATTATCTAGTCTGTTTTCAAGCTTTCAGTAAACTACTCCAGCTGGATCAGTTGCTAAAGTAGGCCAACCATTAATCCAATAAATCAATTAGTGAACCAGTTATCTTTGTTCCATTTCAAGGAAAAAGACTGCACCCTTTACTAGGAAGGCTTATTATTGATCACTGAGAGAGTCATAAGATGGATAGGTTAACCCATAAAACTATGCCCTAGAAAAACAGTGCAAACATTGTATACATTCAAGGCAAGGAGTTCAAATGTCAGTGTTCAAGGGAGTTGGTTCATGTTCTGGCTCTGACGTTCATTATTCTGGGTGACTCACTTTAGATATCACTATACCATAATTTTTCATTATATCTATTGCACATGTTATTTCCCATCCATTTACCTCATTGAAACATTCCCAGACTAACATGATAAAATATAATAAAATAGAACAGAGACTATGGAAAGAAGATGTCGTATGGATCCAAGATAGCATTAAACCTATTTTATTACAAGATTTATCCATAGTGTCAAAAGTATTCCTATCTCAGCCCTCATTATCTGTGTGCTTTAGAAGATAATCCTCTTCATTCTATGTTAAGCATGAAGAATTTTTAATCTTAGGAAAAAAAATGGTTGGCCTCAAAAAACATATCCAATTAAAGGGATACTACACACTAAAATAGCAATTAAGATAATAAGATATTTCTGTGCTCTGATCTGTGCCTGCCAAATTTCTGGTTAACTTCCCAATATAGAAATATGATCCAATTCAAATGCTTTTTACTAAAAAAAAAAAAAAAAAACCTCACATTTTCTGGCATATTCAGAGAATGGTGATGTGAAAGATGAGAAAATCTCAATCTTGCCAGAATTTACAAGAGAATCTGAGAAAGTAAAAAGCATTAAAAAAAAAAAGTTAAATATTTTCTTAGGATGAATTGCTCCCATAATCAAGTAGTTGGTATCCATCTCTGTATCACTTCTTGATCACTACTGATTGGCTTATTATGACTCTAGGTTTTAAAATTTTTCTGTGTGCACATTAAAGCCAATAATATGCTCTAATTTTATACATCCTTGAAGACACTTACCCTGGTTTTCCCTTTTCTGAGCAGCTTTATTCTTGGAGCAGATTCTTCTAGTCCTCGTGGAGTTCTGCTCCATTTAAAAACTGATAGAGTTAGTTCCATTTTTTTTTTTTTTAAGATTTTTTATTTGACAGAGAGAGACACAGCAAGAGAGGGAACACAAGCAGGGGGAGTGGGAGAGGGGGAAGCACGCTTCCTGCTGAGCAGGGAGCCCGATGTGGGACTCGATCCCAGGACGCTGAGCTCATGACCCGAGCCGAAGGCAGATGCTTACTTAACCAACTGAGCCACCCAAGTGCCCCAGTAGCCTCTTCCTTATTCTCAACCCAGAAAGACATTTCTGTTTAGCCATGAAAGAAAACTTAGAGGTGCATCTAAATTTTCCAACATGTATTCTAAAAAACTGTTTTACTCAATCTCCATCTTGGACAAAACAAAAAGAGGAAACAAACAGATCATTAGCCCGTGGTGGAGGCTCTGATTTCTGTATGATTTCTTAATGATTTCCCTTTGTTAGTGGCACCTTCTGCCTTGTAGTCACCCAGGCACCAAGTCTAAGTTCTGCCAAGGAAGTACTTGATAATTTGAAATCAATGACTTAGGACTCACATGACAGCAACTGCCATTTTCCAAACAGTAATCTGAGAAAATCATTTAAATACACACACGCACGCAAGCACACACACACACACATTTTTGGAACGATTAAAAGTTAATGTTTATAAATCTTTAAATTCATCCTTTTTTATGCCATCTCATTAATTTTATAGTTAAAGTGTCAGCCCATCTAGTAAACAACAAATTATCAATTCCATATGGACATTCTGTCATCTTCACAAAACTAACCCCCCCCCCCCCGCTAACCCACTGACTCATTCTAGACCTTCCTTCAAACCTGATATAAGTCAGAGGAAATCAGTGTAACTTCTGCCCCAGTTGATGATATGCATTGGCTTAATATCCATGTGTTAGGATTATAATGGTTTCTAGAGCTACACATGGCCTAGACGTTCTTGCTTAAGAAAAAGTTAACAAGCGAGTTAGCTGAAATATTTTCAAAGGGTTTTAATTTTACCTTAAAAAAAAAAAAGGATTGCCAAGGTAAGGACAGGGAGTTGTAAAATAATGATTTTCTTACAATAATTACATTTCACTACATGTTCTTCACTCAATGTCCGCTTAAAATATATATTTGGATAGAGCTATAAGCTGTCTTAAGATAAGTGAAGGACTGTAAAATTCCATTTAAATGCCTTACGTTGAGAATAATTTCATTTTTATTTTGCGCCAGTATCCTAGCACACACTTAGGAATGTGGCATGGTGGTAGGCTACAGAAATCAGAGCCTCCACCACGGGCTAATGATCTCGTACATTTGCTATCATCCAACATTTCAAATCTTTAGTCCGCAATTACAATAGGGGCAGGGAATCAAGTTTCTTTATTTTAGGCCACACTTTATTAATGAATGCAGTCACTAAAGGGCTAATTGTATCTTCTGAGCTATTAATTGACTTAGCTCCAAAATGACTGTATAAAACATATGGTGCAAGATCCAAGCAACTGTCCAGGGCTGTGCACAGGGGGTATTTGGCTTCTTTTTGAAAAGAAGAACCAAAGGTAATCACTTTGCAGCTGCAGTGCAGATGGTTTTCTTTACACCATTTCACTGAATACTAAACAGAAACTGGGAAAAGTTTGAAAACATAATAAACAAACAGCTGAGTGTTAGCTTAAATGCTCTTTGCATCTATCAGAGAGAAGCATTCAGACTCTCTGGATGTTTACCAGAGAGTTGAAAAGAAAAACAGAGATGTGAAAACTGAATGAAATGATTTTGAATTTGTACCTAAATATGGTTCTGCGTGGTTTTCTTCAAAGTAACAATACAATTAAATCTCTCTGAAACTTCATTTATGGGTGTCATGATTCATAATCCTCGACATCATCAAAAGTTTAGGTTTTTCTGAAAATATGCTGAGATGAGTAAAGCTGAAATCACCTTTCCCTAAAGGAGTTACATGAAAATCATGGAGACATCTGTTAACCTTCCTTCTTTCTCCTTGGTGTGTCAACCTAACACAATGCCTTGCCTTGAAATAAAGATGTACAATGAAGCTCAGTTACCATTTCAACTTCACACTCCATTATTCTACTCTGGCAGAAAGAAAATATTAAATAGAACACTGGTTAGACAGGAAAAGAGCAAAATCCTATCAATGAATGGGTGTGGCCTCTTAATAGCCTCACAGGTAATAATGGTATATTAAGTCTAATAAAGACCACTAAAATATTAATATTAAAAACAAATCTGGTTACACAAATACACATTTGACACTCCTCTAGACATTGGGGTTATAACAATAACAAAATACTGTCATGCACATAAGCATACATACCCAGTACTTCATATATAACTAGAAAGACCACCAAAATATCACTTTTAGTTTCTGATTATGGATTAAACTAAGAATAGGATTATGGCTACTATTTATGGATAATTTTTCTTTGGTTAGATGCTATCTGGATTTTCTAAAACTAACATACATTACTTTTATAAAAAAGAGTTTTTTAAAAGACTGGTATATTCATTATTAATAGCAAGCAGTTTCCAGTGAAATTAGGGTATTACTCTGTAAACTTACGGATTAGGTAAATACAGTCCTTTCTTTCTGTGTTCTCAAACCTCCTAGAAAATCAGATACTAAAATAAAGACCATCAAAAATTGAAATAAACCATTACTGCCTTTCTCTAACAGGGCAACTAGGTGCTTCATCACTGAGAGTTCTTGAGCTGTAAACAGCAAAACAATTCAGTCGAAATATGTTCTGAAGCCCTGCTGGCCAATGGCATCACACCCAGAAAAACCTCAAAGGAAAGAAAAACTCTACCTCTTCTCCACTGCTCTCTTCTTCCCCATACTTGAGCTCCATACGCTTTTCACACACTTTGCAAAACAGCAGTAGCCTCGCATTAGGGAAAAAAGCAAAGACAAACCACGCCAACGCCAGCTCTAAGTGGTTGGTCGCTGGTGTGACGTCTTTTCTCCTAAATGCCTGCCATCTGGAGCAGGCATCCTCGCCGCTCGGCCGTGCCAGCACCCCTCTCATTCCCGACACTCGGCTCAAAGTGTGTTTGCTTATCCCTTGTTTAGGCCTCTTAATTTCTTTCTTCTCACTTGCTTGCCTTTCACTTAACTTGGTAAAACACTACAACTGCTGCCTTTAAATCACTTATCAATGTTCAGCTAAAAAGGGACTACACAGAATTCCCACATAGCTGCAGCTATCCCTTCCAGCCCAATGAGGAAGAGGACTCCATTCAAATCCTTCAGGCAGAGAAGCTGGGCTGTGCTACACTGAGCAAAGAATTGGTGAAAACTTGACAGCATAGGTTTCCAAAGGAGCTCATTTTTTCCCCCTCCAAAAAAATCTTAATATACTGGGAAGCATAGGACCCCTTTCTGGATATCGTTAGTTATTAAACGGCCCACAAAGATACGTTGAATTTTTGACATGAGGATGAGGGTTGAAGTCTAAGATAGATACCCAGCTGCTTGTCAGGACCTGGGCTGTGATGAGAGCTTGATGGGCCTCCAATATCCCTAGGATGCTACTGTTCCTCAGCAGCAGAGCTTGAAGCTGAAAGAGAAAGAGCCTACAGCCTAATTTAGCTTGAGAGTGGATTAGTCATGATGAAAGATACTCGAATTTGTTATATACTACTCAGAAGTTATTTGGGTCTCAAATATGTGCTTTTCTTTAAAGTAATAATCCAATTAATCTTCTCTCAAACTTCAATTATGGGTGCCACAGCTCATTATTATAAGCTTAGGTTTCTCTGAAAATGTTCTGAGATGGGTAAAGCCAAAGCCAATTCCATTTCTGTCAGGCCTGCAACACAGAGCAGCATGTACATTCCCTGGGAGGACCAAGAGGCTGAGGTGGGTGACAGGGGACAGAGGCGGGGGTGAATGACAGACTCCTAGACCCATTTCTGAGGATGAGAGTTTCTCCCATATGCTTGGATGTTTTTTACTTGTCAGATAATGAGACCAGTAAAATTTATTAGTTCTTTACTGGACTCCTAGTCCTTTTTCTTAAGGAACATTATTACTTCTTGGCAATTTTCTCCATTCCTGCAATATTGCAAAATACTTTAATTTCTGCATGGAATCCAAAAGCACCATAAGGTTTAAGGAAAAAACTTTTACTTTGCAATTCTAGAATAAGCTTAGTGACTATAAACGATGAGGTCACAGAAAATCCTAAAATTCACATCCATGAAACCTTAAAGCCAAGCATTAGTCTAGTGAGAAATGTGGTAAAGGGTAATTTATTTGTAAATAAATGAGGGTGGCAATTTATTAGAAATAGCATATGGGGTTTATTCATCAATGTGTACAGGTGAGGGTTGGGTATACAAACAACTTTACATTTTCTTTACTGTTTGGTTTTATCCCTATGAATTCTGGCATAAAGAGTAGTTCAACTTCTATGACAATTTAATTAAAATTGAAAATATTCTGTGTTTTGTATTTATTTAAAAATTTACCATATGTAGCTTTGATTACTGAAGTAGTACATAAATCTTGTAAACAAATCAAGAAATATGGGACGTATTATCATGGACAGCTGCTGTATTTACTGTCCAGCATCCAGTGTCCTTCCTTTAGGAAAAGCCACCCTTCCCCAGCTGCGAACACATGTGGTTTGGGTGGACCTGATGCCACCTAGGAGCTTTAGGGTGAGCCCACCCACTAACAGTAAGCTAACCATCTGACCACAGAGATTGGCTCAGATACGCCAATAACCCAAACCATTTACCGGGAGTCATGTTGAGAGTTTTGCTGCCACTTCTGCCTCTACTTCTCTTATGTAAGGATAATCACTGATACCAATTTGGTAGGTTTCCTTCCAGGCTTATTTTTGTCACATGTAAGCCTATATATACATATATGCACATATATATATTTATATGTACTGATACTTATATAAATACCCATATACAGGGGTGCCTGGGTGGCTCAGTCGTTGGGCGTCTGCCTTCAGCTCGGGTCATGATCCCAGGGTCCTGGGATCGAGCCCCGCATGGGGCTCCCTGCTCAGCGGGGGGAGGGAGCCTGCTTCTCCCTTTCCCACTACCCCTGCTTGTGTTCCCTCTCTCCATCAAATAATAAATAAAAATCTTAAAAAAAATACCCATATATAGTTTCTAATTAGAGTGATAGAGTATATGAAAATAAATTTACTTCTTTCTTTCACACTTAGATTATTCATATCTTTCCATTAAAGGGCAACAGAGGTACCTTAATTTGCTTAATTACTACATAATATTCTACCATATACAGGAAACAATTTATCAAATAACCAGTAGTATATTCTATCCCACAGTGAGCTATTAAAGGAGAAAAAGACTGGCTAGAAGCAATAACCTCATTTCTGGAACACACTCTGTATCATTATTTGCCACCAAAGGAGTGCCACAGACTTAGAAGGAGCCATTGCGGAAGGGGGAGTCCTGTGGAAGAAAATGGGGTTGAGGAAAACGAGAACAGAAACTCAGGACAACTGAGAAAAAAAGAATGCAATCAGAACCAAATTTCATTGCTCTCTTCACAGATTCTCATCTGGGAGGGTAGGATCTGGTATCAGGAGGTTTTCTTTATTATCAGGGAGGAAAATGATCATACACTGGTTGTAGTAAAACCAAGCTCAGGTTGGCCTTGGACCTGAGCTAGGACTTCTGGATCAGGAGTGGAAGATTGCAATGGTGATTTCTGTGGACTCACAGAAGATGGAAGTGGTGGGAGGGGGCGGAGGTGAATGAAGGCAGCAACCAGGGAAATTGTAAGTAAGTGAAGACAGAGACCTAAGACCACTGGCTCTTCATGGGCTCATATTTGAGCTTATGAAAGCCCAAAACTGCACAGGTTCATCCAACTGTCCAGTACACAGAAAATGTCCTTTTGTGAACCCTAGCAACTAGTACGTCTTCAAGTATCAATTCCTTAGGTCTGGAACCATATTTACTCAATACTCCACAGACACAAATTTTTATATACACTCATTCTATTGTATGAAGAGTAATTACTGAAAATTGATATCCCTTCACCCTTCCTAGTTTTGAAAATTTAATTAACTGTAGTAATTAACTAAAAGCCTTTTTTTTATTATTAGAGTTTAAGTTCCTTAGGGACAGGGACCACATCTTTATTCTGCTGTGTATGCTGGCACATGTGGCATAAGCTTCACCTAGCCAATACATTTCGTTCAATGTATCTATGAGCAGTGAAGCCTGTGGGAAAGGAGGAGACAGGAAAAAAGAGAAGGAAATGAAGGAAGGAAGTGATGCAGATAAAAAAAAAAACTCATTTCAAAATCATGTACATTCATCGGTAAGAGTATTCCATGAAGAGATCCTTTTTTGCAAAGAATAGGACACAGTTTGAAAAGAAGGAGATTATAATGGCTCCATTTGGTTTTTCTTCCATTCTTACCTAAAATTCTATATATAGATTGTACTTCCTTACACATTTCTCCCTTCTTAAAAAGCCAAGTCAGGCAAATGCCAAATCTATTCTTATTGTATCAAGATATAGGTGCACTCACATAACTGGCATTTTCAAATGCTATTGTTTTTCTTAAGCCAGCTAGTTTGCTTAATAAATCCCCCCTGGCAGACCAAAAGCAGCCTGAAACGGAGTAAGAGTTACAAGAAATCACTCTGCAGTTAAAGTGTTTTCCCCTTTATTTTAGGGCTATGCTTTCTTACCAGGATTAAGTACATTGTGAAAAAGTTGTCATAAAATCAAAGGACATTGAGTGCAAAGAAGTATCTGAAGAGTTTTTCTAACTCATCTTATTTTTGCACCTTATTCAATAACTAATTCCCATTCTAAATGAAACTTTTCTCATTTGAGCAAAACATGAGATCAAACTACTTTTCCTTTTTGATTGGGTCGTTTCAGCAGGAAAAAAAATTTGCAGAATTACTTCAGGTCTGGGCTGAATATGATAATTCTTAATTGTAGATTTTGGATTATTTAAAAACATCAAGGTAAAACATTTTTAAATCAAAGTGGAGCTACCAGGGGGAATGGGAGAAGGATGTTTGATTGTAGTTAAATTGCAGATCTGACATAAGTAAGCCAAGGTTTTAATTCTGTACAGAAAGATAAAAAATTCCAGGTAAATACTCAAGATTTCTTCATTTCCATATAGATACTGCCCTTGGCTAATTTAATATTTATTAAGTCTCTACTAAAAGACATTTTTAGTGCTTTATCTGAGTTTAAGATAAAAAAAAAAGAGAACACTTTAAAATTACACCCAAAGGAAAGTCATTTTATTGTGCTGTTTCTGTAGGTAAAATATTTTCATCTAAACTAACTTCTTAGACAGAAAAATATTTTCTGCACTTAATTTAGAACATAATCTATACTCAAAAGCATAAAAAAATAGTTTAACTAAAGACCTTAATTCCCAATGAAGCAAAGAGCACTCTTGCTTTGATTGGCAGGACTAGGCTCTCTCTGCTTATGAAATTAGCCAGGAAATTGCTACATTTCAATTCCACTTTTTTTCTTTTCAGGACCAGCTCTAGACAAAGAGTCAAGCACCCTTCCAAATGCCATTCCTGCTTTTCCCCAATGGAGAACTTTTCCTATGTCCCAGAAATGGGGTATGATGTTTTTATCTGCAATTGCCATTTTGGGTTGGTAGCACAATCATTAGGTAGGACCCTCTTGAATTTTATATTTCCATCAGTTTTGCATATTTTGGCACAGAAGTCTCTTTATGATGACTGAACAAAGACTGAACAACAATATCCTAACTTACTTCCCTCTAAGATTGAAATATCTAGGACCAAAGTAAAAGAGTTTTATATAGAAAACAGCAACAATGCATTATCAGAGTATATGAATAGACAAAGAATTAAAACAGGTAGTGCTTAGGTCTAAAACTACCATCACAAACATATCAACTGTTTTGGTTGTTATCTGTTCTACATTTACCAAAACAATTTGATTTCTTTTTCACCAAAAACTGTGTCATGTATAGAGTTATATACAATTAACATGTAAGTTTATGTAACTTGCTAATAATTGATAGCTCAGAAAAAGTTTAATCTCACTATAAACAAGTATTATAAATATAAAATGGACTTTTCAAAGCACAGTGCAATCACAGTACTTAACTGGTTAACAGGCATTTATTATGATGTTTAATCTATTTTCTCCTCACTGTGCTGGGTACTATGCAGGTTACAGAAATGAAACACACGGTCCTTTTCCTTTAGAAGCTTAAAATATAATTGAGACAATAGCAAGCCTCATAAAACCACACTGAACAATAATTGCTCAACTGTGAGGTGCCAAGAGAGAGTGCTCTAGTAGCAGATCATAAATCAATGTGGACCGGAGAAGTCCACAAAGGGCTCATGAAAGAACGGACACTCGTGTGGGACCCTGATGGAAAACAGGGTAGAGAGGGAGGCATCAGAGAAGAGAAGCAGCTTCGCGTGTGTTTGGAGAGACTACAAGGGCTGCAGGAAATGAGGTTATGACAGGGCTGAGAAAGGCTTTCAAGCCAAGGCAGTCAGTGTGTGAGCTGGACATTACATGAAAATGTGAGGCACCTGTTCTGGCTGATATGCAGAAGTAGGCCCATGGAGGAACACAGGAGGACTGCTTGGGAGGCCAGGTAGAGATGTGGTAGAGGTAAGAACAGGGTAAGAACATGAGTGTGTTGATGAAGGGTTGCTTTCACCCACTTTTTATCCACTTGCGCAAACCCAAGGTGCCAAAATCACAGAGCAGTAAGACCAGTGACCACAGTAGCATGAGGTCACTAGATATTCACCAGGAACTTTTCTTCCCTCCCAAGTTTTTACTTAAATTCCAGTTAGTTAACATACAGTATAATATTAGTTTCAGGTGTAGAATTTAGTGATTCAACACTTATATACAACATTCAATGCTCATGACAAGTGCCCTCCTAATACCCATCACCCATTTAATCCATCCCCCCGCCCACCTCCCCTCCAGTACCCCTCAATTTGTTCTCTATAGTTGAGAATCTGTTTTCTGGTTTGGCTCCATTTCTTTCCTCATCCCCTAAGTTCATCTGTTTTCTTTCTTAAATTCCATATATGAGTTGAATCATACAGTATTTGTCTTTTTCTGACTTATTTCGCTTAACATAATACTCTCTAGCTCCAACCACATCATTTCATTTGCACTACTAGGTATTTACCCAAAGGAAACAAAAATACCGATCTGAAGGGATACATGTACCCTGAGGTTTATAGCAGCATTATCAACAATTGCCAAATTACAGAAAGAGCCCAAATGTCCATTGACTGTGCACCACCCACACAACGGAATATTACTCAGCCATCAAAAAGAATGACTCTTGCCATTCACTATGAACTTCTTAAACTAGACAGCATGATTTTTGTTTTAGAAGGTAAGCCTCAATGATTTTTACTAAATAAAATGTCCTACTGGAAAAAAAAAAGTGAATTTTAGAGCTAAAGGAACTCAGAATGGAAAAAAATGAATAACATAAAAGGCAAAAGAGAAAACTCCAGTTATAAAACACACCTTACAAGCAAAGCTATAACTATTCATTTTCATAATGTGCTTAGATTAAGGCTGTGTAAGCATGTGCTGAGATCAATTCCATGTTTTCTTTTAATTTCTCTATACCATTTAATTAGTATTTACCTTATTGTTCATTTTGTTTTGTTTATTTGCCACTTTTATCTTAGTTTGTCATATTTAAGGTCTGACAATTCAGCTATTGTCTGGTAACACTCTCAAAGGTTTTATTTGGCACCACTTATTATGGGCAGATGATAAAAGTCTGTGCTCATTTTTATCACTTCTACCTAACTCCTGAAGTAGACTACACAAATTCAATAAGAATCCAAATCTACTTATCTTCAGGGTACAATACAAAATCCATCTATTTATTCAAGTCTTTGATTAACAGCATCTATATTTATGAAATGCTCTGGGCTCTGCAGGTGAAAATCTTTTATATGAAACTCAAGTATTATTAAATAATATTCTTTGATGCTATCAGTGTTTTATGGGCATATGTGCAAGTTCAATAACTTTAGCCTCAGGTCTAGTATTTTAAGTTTGTAAACTTAGAAAACAAGAAAATATCCTCTTTAAGTAGGAGTTAAACAATAAATCAGAAAAATTTATAAAATCAAAGTTATATCAAGAAAATGTCTCCAGTATCTTGGTCTTTTGTTTCCCACTGAAGACTGGGAAGTCTGAAACTATTACTGAGTAACTATTAATTATTTGTATGTGTTTATTTTCTGAATATCCAATATTCACACGTATATGCCCCCATAATAGTTCACGTTCGGCTTGAAGTAACATCAATAAACAAGGAACTCTGACAACTGGCAAATTCACTAACAAAGCCTAACATTTCCAACTCTATTGTGCCTGAGACCTGCAAATTACCAACTACAATTATATTTTCTTTTGACCTACTGATGAAGGCACAAGGTCCTACTTTAACAAAGAGTGTCAAGAAATGCCTAAGCTGGGGCGCCTGAGTGGCTCAGTTGGTTAAGCGGCTGCCTTCGGCTCAGGTCATGATCCTGGAGTCCCGGGATCGAGTCCCGCATCGGACTCCCTCCTCAGCAGGGAGTCCGCTTCTCCCTCGGACCCTCCCCCCTCTCATGCTCTCTCTATCTCATTCTCTCTCTCAAATAAATAAATAAAATCTTAAAAAAAAAAAGTGCCTAAGCTGAACAGTACTTGAGCTTCAGTCCTGGCGTTTGCTAGTCTGTACATGCTGGAATAGATCTTAAGTATTCTGGGCTTCCTTTTCCTCATCTCTATAACAGACATAATTATCTCCAACATCCCCCCTCTGTCCCCCATACTAACATCCTGCCAGTTGATGGTAATGAAGGATGAGGACACTATTACGGCCTCTGATGAGGATAGTAACAGTATCTCTTACACACGGAGGACTTAATTGCAGGTTGGTCCCTGTCCTGTATACTTTATATACACTCATTTAACTTTCACAACAACCCATAAGTAGATACTCCAATTATTTTCATTTTAGAACAGAGATTAAATAACTTGCCCAAAGTCCAAGAGGTAAGGGGCTGGTATCCAAATCCACGCAGTTTGACTCCAAGCTCACACTCCTAACTGTCATGCTACTTTATGAAAAGTGGTGTTTTACAATATAACTATAAACTGAGATTTCAATCAATGAATTTACTAATAATTCCATTTCTCCTGACCTCAATCTAAATCTTTAATTGCTATTTTTGTCATTCTCTGGTTGTATGTGCAACACTTTAAAGGGATTTGGGGTATCAAAAACGTGATCCCTAAAACCACCTTGTGAAAAACATTGAATAGTTTTTAATTTGAATTTCCTTTATGAGAAAATTTAGAGTTAAGACCCAAACACTGAGGAGACTTCTTAATTACAAAGTTAAGTTGCTTTTAAGCTCTCACAGAGTAAGGTAGAACAAAGCCAATGGATAACATAGCCAGATTAGAAATCTTTTCAAATCTTTTCTCCAACCTAGGTCTCTCTCCAAAGGTCTTGACAAATCAGATTTAATAAAATGAAATAAAGTTTATTGTTTTCTCTCAAACCTACTTCTCCTAAATTCCTTCTTCTGATTAATGATACTAATAATTACTTGCCTAAGTCAAAAATCCGTAAATCTCTTTTCCCCCACAAACTCACATGGTCACTCAATTCCATAAAATCTACCTTCAAAATACTGCTCAAATCTATTCATGTCATTCCTATTGCAACAGATCACTTAATAGGATATAAAATGTCCTTTGTGATTAAGGACAATTAACCTACCCTTGTCATTTCAAGTCTTCTGTACCTTAGGCTACCACCTCCCAACAATTCACTGTTCCTTATACTTTAGCACAGGTTCCATGCCTGTGTGCATGAAAAGTTCTCTGCTTGGAATTCTTCCATTTCTTACCAACACCTCCTTATCCTGCATACTTCTTCCTCTAAGAAATTACTCCTTACCTATCCCCATCTTTGAATTCATAACTCTTTCTTTCTTGTATATGCCCATATTATAGTAGTTTACATATTGTAGGTGAAGGGTAACAAGTTCATTCTTTTTGTGAGATTTAGATCTAGGTTTTGTTCTTTGAATAGGTTTTAATTCCCCCCCAAAAAAAAAAACATGAAATGGAAGTATTATCCCCATTTTACAGTTGAAATCCTTGAAGCAAAGAGAGGTTAGAAGACTATAATCCAGATGGGGTGAAGCCAAAAAAAATAAAAAATAAAAAAATAATAAATTTGTTGATCTCAACCGCATACTCTTCCTATTTTACCATAGTACTTTCTTACGTGTTTATATGTCTGTCTGCTCCACTGGCCATTGAACTCTTAAAATGCAAGAAATTGATCTTATTCAACATTGAGGCCTTAGGATCTGGCACATGGTCTGGCATGCAGCAAATGTCTGGTGAGTAAATGAATAAACCCATGTATTGTTCGGTTCACTAAAATCCTATTGTTATTAACTACGATTTAAGAAATGCTCATTTCATCAACATAATAGGGAAAGAAGATTTGAACAATGTTTGAGTTTTTAATGTAATTTTTATTGAGTTTTTGTATCCTATTTCATTAATATAAGAAATAAAGAATAATACTGGTATGCTTTATCCCCAAACATTATTCAAGTTGGCTTTTTCCTTTCAATAAGATGCTTGGGATAAATTATTAATTTCTGCTCTTCCAGAAAGGTCTATTCATTTTTCACAGAATAACCTAAGCCTTAAATGTTTATAAAAATGTTTTTTTCATATAGTCTGTACACATTTGTGCAATCATATTTTGACCCTTCAAAAACCAGTATTGGTAATCACTAAGTGATTTTTAAGGAATACAATAAAATCTGGAATGCATTTTAAGAAGGCAAATGTATTCTTTTTAGCCTAAACTTATCTTAAAGATAAGCTTATCCTAAGAACAGGGGCATCCTACTAAACAAGTTCTACTTTACGGAATTAGCTATTATGAAACAAGTATACTAAAATGTCCTACATTACAAAGGACAGTGAGCTTCTTACCATGGCAGAGCACCCAACTAAGTGTGTATTAGTCTATTTGTCCCAGTAGCCCCTCCAAACTTTGAGTACAAAATTGAAGGGAAAAAGTCAATGCTATGAGAATTAATAGATGGAAAGGAAATTATGAAGATTTTTAAGGTAGCTCAGAGAGAACCTTTTGGTGGAAGATGTTTGGTATAGAACATTCATCATCAAAATACTATGGCTAATCTTTCATCAATATGGAGATCAGGGAGTAACAATTCAACCCTAGAAGTCAGTTAGATATACTCAGACAAAATTCTTGTCTATGACCCTTCCGTCCAGCTATTATTTAGAAATTTCTTGGAGAATGCTCTACTGATGGCACCACACAAATACATGAAGCATTCATTCACTTGTCCAGCCAATACTGAGCATATTTTATAAGCCAAGAGACTTAACATTATCTCAACTAGTTTTCATTATAAGTATTATCACCTCATTTTGTTTTAAAAGAAAGCGCATGTGATAAAGAATTAAATAATATGGAAAGGGATGAAGTGCAAAGTGAATGCCCCCTATTACCCCTTCCTCAATCCCTCATCACTGCTTCCCCAATACAACTCTGGTTCCTAGTTTCTGGTCATTTACCTCTATAGACAGAAATATGCAAATTATATACACAATGAAATCCTACTAAAAATAATTCTCTGCATCTTTAAAAAATACTGTCATACTTTAGTATCTTGAAAATATTTTCATAGTTCCACATAAATACCTATTTTTAATGTCTGCGACATATAAGCTACTTCACTGTATAGGTGCACTTATTTAACCTGCCTCTATTATGTTTTTTTTTTTTAAGAGCAGGAAGTGGGGGGCTGGAGGGCAGAAGGAGCGAAAGAATCTTAAGCAGGTTCCATGCCCAGTGCAGAGCTGGATGTGGGGCTCAATCTCATGACCTGAGGTGAAATCAAGAGTCAGATACTTAAACCACTGAGCCACCCAGGTGCCCCCCGCCCCGGCCCCATTTCCTTGTTTGGCTGTTACAAACAACATTGTATTACATTGCTGACTCAATGACCATGTGAATTTAAGTTCTGACAGACACTGCCAAATTGTTTCCAAAGAGTTAATAAAATTTACACTCACCACAAGTTTAAGAGAATGCCTGTTTCCCCCACATCTTCTTAGGACCCCTGTCTACTCTTAAAAATGCAGGAACTCAGTTTTTATTATGTGAGTTTTATCTACTGATATAAAACAAATTAGAAATTAAATGTGAAGTATTTACCTAAAATGAAAATGATAACCCCATTTTCATGACAACTATAATCTCAACTGAGGTTCATAGATTAAGTAACCTAGTCAAAGCCAACAAAAAAATTAATGAAAACAGCCGTTTTAAAAAGATCTACAGGGCGCCTGGGTGGCTCAGTTGGTTAAGCGACTGCCTTTGGCTCAGGTCATGATCCTGGAGTCCAGGGATCGAGTCCCACATCGGGCTCCCTGCTCAGCGGGGAGTCTGCTTCTCCCTCTGACCCTCTTCCCTCTCATGCTCTCTATCTCTCATTCTCTCTCTCTCAAATAAATAAAATCTTAAAAAAAAAAAAGATTTACAAAAAAAATGTAAATGTCAGCCTTAATAGAAAACCCCTGGATTTTCCTATCTGCTCCAGCATTCAGTCTGTTACAAGATGCTGTTTTGCTTGAAGTATATGAAGAAAAGTGATCTCAGATGCAAATGTGTAGTTAGAAAAGGGAGGTGCACTTTACTAGCCCTTTCACATATTTGCAGATACTCTTCTTTGATACCACACCAAAACCTGACAGTGGTATTTTCTAAAAGAACCATTGCAACGTAAAATCTGAAACCCTATCAAAACCCTTAGTATAATGACTCTTACATTAAAATCTATTAACTGAGCCACATCCATATTGTACTTTGAATGGATCTTTACCTGTGGAGGATTTTGTAACCTCATGCACTGGTCATTTGGAAAATACCAGTTCCTTAAATTAGGAAGATTTTCCAAATACTGTCTTATTATCCATTATTCTAAAATCCCATTTACATCACTACCAATCTCTTCAGAAAAGTCTAAGTATTGAGAAGTTCTCAAGCTTGTGGTGGAAGACACAAGTTTTCCAAAATTCAGAATATTGAAAAAAAGCTTCATTCCATCATTGTCAACAAGTATTATTAGGTGTCTTCCTTGAAGTGATAAGTTCACATCATTAACTTTTGAGAAAATACCTGCCAAATACCATACCCCCAATAACTATAATTTGTTAGTGATTCTTCCAAATAAAAATGGCATTCCACGTCAAAACAGTGGCTAGTTCAGCTGGCAACTCAATAGCACAAGAACTTTTCAGAACCACAACTGTACCTCAAAATGTAGCAAAACTGATTGATAAGACTTCCCATTTCATCACACAAAATAGATCACACTGTATCCAAAGGCTAAAACTTAATAAAATTAGTAATTTTACTCCTTCATCAAGGACATTCTTATATTACATTACATGCTTTTTTTCGGCCAGTGTGTAATGAAAAAGACAATAATTACTACAAATTCAACTTGGTTCTTTTATTTGTGCTAAGGCACCAGTAGGTTTCCTACCATTGCTTTTGCACTACCAATGAAACTCAGTGAAAAAGAGAAATAAGGTCTTAACATTCTTGTAAAAATAGTTTTGACTTCACAGACTTCTTAAAAGAATCTTGAGGATCCCCAGGATTCTACAGACCATAGTTAGAAAACTGCTGCCTCTTTCACCTCCACTTGGAAGGTGAGGAAACTGAGGTGCCGACAGTAGGTGATCCACCCAAAGACAAACAGTAAACAGCACAGCTAAAATTCAAACCCAGGCATTCAAACCTGAAGTTCTGGTCTCTGAGGACGGTGCAACTTAGGACATCGTTCTATCAGTTGCCAGTACTGCTGCAAAGTTCTTTATACTAAAATGTCACATTGGTCCTTGCTTTGCCCTCTCAGATTATAATATATATTCATTCATCAAGCATTTAGATCGACTATAAGCCAGAGACTCAGCCCCATGATGGGGATACCAAAATGAATAAGGTATTGTCTTCACTTTCAAGGATTTCACCATCGACTGGGGAGACAAATGTGTGAACCACTATCTGTAATTCAGTGTGATAAATGCCTTAATAGTACTCTGTACTGGTTTGGAAGTATTTTGGAAGTGCAGAAGAGTGATTAATTCTGCCCAAAGAAGGGAGAAGGGGGATCGGGGACTTCCCCAGCAGAAGTGCATTTTAGTTGGACTTGAGGGACAAAGACATGTGCAGGACAGTCCCGCACATACCTGAATACAGCTCTTGTGTTTCCTGCGTAAGTTTCCACTACTTCGAATTAAGTATCTCCTGGCTCTCAGGAATATGAGAGGAAACCAATCCCTGTATTATGGGAAAGGCCTTCTGAACATATGTATTGACCTTTCTTTCTCAAGTATATATTCACATTTGTTAACATTAACTTGTAATTAATTGTGAGCCAATTTTATCTAATAGCCAAACAGCTTATTCTAAATTACAATTAGGACCAAATGTGCAAACTGAAGAAGCTGTTCACAAAGTGCCCCAACCAGAACTTTTAGTCACCTTTTTTTCTAAGACAGAGTGCAGCAAACTTTTTCTGCAATGGACCAAATAGTCAATATTTTACACTTTATGGATCAGATGGTTTCTGACCCAACTATTCAGCTCTGCCCTTAGAGTGTGAAAGCAGCCTTAGACAAAATGTAAATGAATGGGCAAGGCAGTGTTCCATTAAAACGTTATAAAATAGGCAGTGGGTCCCATATGACCCATAGGCCATCATCTGCTGGTTGCTGCTGTAAGCCATGTTTCTGTTTGTACCCTCCTTCCTACTACATACTGGAAAGCACATTAGACTCAGAGTTAGGAGAATTGGCTTTTAATTCTCCTTGTTAAAAACCAGCTGTGTGAGCTTAATCCAAATGCCTGACCACTCTGTTACCTATTTCTTGATCAAATCAACTCTTTAGATTTTATGATCAGTAATGACCCTTACTAAAATCTGAAGAATCGCTGCAAAGTAATTCTGTTCCCCCAAGTATTCCTAATTCATTACATCATGGAATCAAAAGAGTGACAGTGATTAAAAAAAAATGAACGTGGCCCTTGGTGATTTTAATAGAAATGTTTACCTCAAATGAAGAGGGGGCAGCTCTGCTTCATGCTACAGAAGTCAAGTTCAAGTCTGAGGAAAATGCTAATAAAACTGTCCAGGGGAAAACAACCCACCACCTAAAAATTTTTGGAAGTTTTAGCGAAGCAACTATGCTTGAAAGAACTGGGCAACGAGTGGAAAGCAGAAATTCAGTGGGCATATTACTTCTTAAATGCTTGGAAGCAAAGATTAGAACCTAATTAAAATATTCTAGATTGGAATGATCTCTCTGGTTCCTGGATTCTGACCAATTATCAATTCTGTGCCTTCTGAATTGTAAGTCTATAGAATTATTGCTAATAACAATGTTTAAATAGCATCACTAATCCGTATATTTGTATCACTATGGAGTTTACATCCTTAAGTATTCTATCATTTGAGTTTCCTGACCCCATGAGACTGGCAAAGATAAATATTACCTTTTGGCAAATAAGAAAGCAGAAAATTGAAAGGCTGATTGTCCACCTAGAAGACTCTTGTCTTAATATCCTAAAAGGGGGAGGGGCTAGAGCTAAGCTCCCAAATCAGCTTAGAAAACGTAGATTGAACACTGAAAACAGCACCAAGTATTTTGTACAACATCGTCCCCTTTATATCCTAGGGGGAAGGAGAACTTTGGGGGCGTGAGATTTAACAACTTAACAGCTTCCAAGCACTTTAAATTTGGAAATAGTTGCCCAGCATTTCGCCTTAGCTGTTAGTGTTCAATTTACCTGGTTTTTCTGTTGTGCTTCAACCAAATGCTTTTTAAATACACCTCATAAAATGGACAACGTGGGGGGGTATTCTATACTAAAATTCCCCTGGTAAGGACTCTAAAAGTCACCTCCTTCAATGTGATTGGACTCATAGATAAAAGCCATATTCTTGTAAAAATAAAAGGTAAGTTGCTGTGAATAATTTAAATCGCTAAATGGCATGAATGGATTAATATTTTAATGTTATACTTGCCTTCTATCCAGACACAACTTTGAACATAATAAATTTGGTTTTAAAATGGAAATCCTCAAAATTCTGAATTTGGTTCCTTCTTTTAATATGTATAATTAAATTCACCCTTGAAGGCTCCTGAAGGTTGCTGAGGGCAGAAGAAATGCATTTTTATTAAAATGAGTCCATCTGTGGGAGACCTACAAAGAGATTTGAGAAAGCAGCAACACAGGAGCTAAATCATACAAAGACACAATCTATTCTGTCTGAGGAAACTCTTCCTCAGCTTGTTGTTCCCTGGTGAAAAAGATACTATGGGGGAAACTACACTGGGGCAAATCACAGGTATGCTCGCTCTTCCACCCTCTCCCTCATCCTCCATTCTGTCCATAGACTGAATCAGATTCCTTATTGCTAACACCTCACATTATCTTGTGTGAGAAAAAAGATTAAAAAGAAACAGTTAGCGGTGTGCTTAGAAAGGAGAAATGTACGGTAGGTCTCCCACAGATGGACTCATTTTAATAAAAATACATTTCTTCTGCCCTCAGCAACCTTCAGGAGCCTTCAAAGGTGAATTTAATTATACATATTAAAACTCCTACTTTTGTTTCGACAAAGTTGAGGGAATTCATGTGCTGACCCGGTACACAAACTTCAGAACTTTCTAGCAACAGAGGGTGAGGCTGCTTCACTTTCCTGCGGACAGCCTCCTTCTAGAACCTCAAATTCTCCAAAGGCTGTGGCTGGAAGAGACAGCATGTGGGACAATGTTCTTATATGCGAGTTTGTTTCTAAAATCAGCCTAGAAGGCAAAATGATCTAAAATCAAAAGATCTTTGAAGATCCCTTATATTTTTTCTAAAGCACAGCAGGTACGGTTTTGCAACTATAACCCCGTACACATAAACAGAATGCACTAAATGCACAGTTTATAATAAAGAAGGCCATCTTATAACAAAAAGCGACTGAAATATTTAAGTATTAAAATTACACTCAGTCCTGTGAGAGACGAATACCCTGAGGCATGCAAAAATCCTTAAGAACGGAGACTAACTTACTTTCATTGTTCTTAACATTAGACCCCTTCTCTCCTCTTCCCTTTGTCCTCATTCTTTCTCTCTTCCTGACTAGTTTTAGTTGAATTCAAGTAACCCTGGACACTGAGGTACCCCAAGGCATTCTGAGTCTTACACGTATGAGGTTTTGTTTTTATTGCTACTGTAACTAATTACCACAAATTTAAAACAACTTGGATCAAATATACACTTGAAACAACACAGATCTATTATCTTACAGTTCTGTAGATCAGAAGGTGGGAGGAGCTGCCGTCGGTTTCTCAAGGCTGAAATCAAGGTGCTAGCAGAAAAGGCTCTGGAGGAAAATCCATCTGAAAGCTCATTCAGTGGACTGAATTCAGTTCCACAGAGCTGGAGGACTTGGTCTTTTATTTTTTTGCTGGCTGAGTGCCAGGGGTCTTCCTAAGCTTCTAGAGGCTCCTAACCCCACTTTCTCCATTTTTTAAAGCTAGTGACATTAGGTTGAGCCCTTCTCATGCTTCACATCTCTGTCTGCCTTCCTCAGCAACCAACTCTATCTGTGCCGCATACCAGCCCCCCTCTGATTTGAAAGACCCATGTGATTATATTGGACCCACCTGGAAAATTCCAGGCTCCTTGCCGTATTTTAAAGTCAACTAATTACTAACCTTCATTCGGTGTTCAAAGTGCTTCCATAGCAATTGCTAGGTGAGTCTTTGATTAAATAGCAGGAGGATGGGAGTCTTGGGAGGACACCTTCAGTATTCTGCCCCCCACACTGTGAGAACAAACTCTTGGTCTCTCACACATACTTTCTTACAGCTCCTAAAATATATCACACATCCAGCCACAAGTTGCAGGCAGCCAAACTGGTAAATAAAAGTTTGTTTGCAAAATGAAGAAAACATGATGAGACATTACAAACATTTCAATAAAACCATAAAGAGTTTCAATACCAAGTGTAAAAATAAACACACACTAAAGGAAGAATGCCCTGACCTGACAAGGATACCACAGAGAAAGAGCCTGCAGAAGCTTCATTGTTCTCTGGACATTTGGGGGTCACTGATTTATTGAGAGGTGCCCAGGTATTACTTCTTGCCAGGCGAAGTCTATCTAATGTGCTTTGAAACAAACAGCGCTCTGAGTCTTGTTGAAGGCCTCACTGAAAGTCCCAGCTGGAGTTTGAGAAACTTGCTTCCGAAATGACTTAACTTCAAAATCAAACCTGTCATTCTTAGCCAGTATGTGCGCTGTGCCGTCTCTATCCCGGCATATTCCCACGTTTGGCTAAGTAACATCTGAGCAAAGGAAGCCATCCAAGAATGCAGGATGCCCAGTAGTTACTGTGTTCCTTGTCCTGTTGCCAGTGGTCAGGGGTTTGACCGCTCTCTTCAGCAGACAAGTCAGCCTCCATTGTTTCACCATCACTGGTGACGATTTGTAGCTTTCCTTGGTCTGGCTGCCATTGGTCAACTCAGAACACTGTGAAACCCAAGCCCTGTGCTGTGCAAACTGCTTCCTGGTCACCTGGAACTGAGTCTCTATCCTGTGGCCTGCAGTCAAGCCTGGAAAGGGATTTCACAGAAATTTGACACTGTTAATGGTGAAAAGTTTGCTTTTTCACAAGTACCACCAGGCAACTTAGAATTCTTCATAGGGATTCTAGAAAGCAGAAATTACTAAATAGTAAGAGAGTGCGGAGGTGGGGGGGAATTCAAATGACACAACCATATGTAACATGGAGAGAACCTTTTTTTTTTGACCTGAGACGCTAACTTTGGGTAACCAGGCCAGTAGGAGATAGGATTAGAGGAGCCTTTTCTGATCCTTCTAGTCCATTTCCTGATCTCTTTTCCTCTGTGAACTTTATAGATGATGTACAATGCTCCTCAAACACAAGATGTAATCAAGACACCTCGAATGGCATTGCTTCTTATTTAACCCAAGGGCTGCAGAAAGTTGTTGGTTTGTTTTTTTTTTTTTTTTTTGCGTTGCTAACTCGCGGTAATGAAAGATAGTCACTCCAGCGCAAGGAAAACAGGAGCTCTTAGAAGTGCTCTCGTCACTAAAGCGAAGTATCCTTAATTAAGTGTGTCCTGCCACCTAGGGGCATTCTTTGGCCACTTTGGGGCATATTAAAATTCTAGAGACTTCATAGGATATTCACTAAGGGAAAATAATAATATTAAATCTTAAGCTTTTTCAGAGGTTCAACTTTAGAAAGATCCTTTAAAGCAATGGCCATTTCTGTGCTTTTTCAATAAAATAACTTATGCATTATCCATTGTATTTTGCTTTACAGAATGACAAACAGACCCACGTGATACATTTCTTCTAGATTTCAATTGTAGCTAAAGAGTTGCTAATTAAGGTCTAGCCCCATCCCCATCTCTGCTTTTATTCAGCCAGCAAGGATTTTGTTCCAGTTTGGTTTTAGTTTGAATTCCTTTGGATGGGACGAAAAGAAGCTGTACCATTCTCTCTGGTTCACACCCAGCCTCTTCACTTATTTACCTACCAGCCTGGGCCCTGAGAGCCCCTGAATAAATATGGGAACTCTCTTTAGTTAAACAATGAGATCTAGATAAAGTATAATATTTTCTTTTTTGCTTTAGCTGCCAATAACTTCAGAATTCAGCTTAGTGCTCATCTACATTAATAAATCCATTTGAAGTTGCTTCTAACTCCTTTCTCCTTATACTTTCCTTGTTCTGAATTTATTTCAAATTTTCTGTTTTATTTTACTGCAATTTAATTTTAAAGCTTTCTCAAATCTTCTTTATAAATAATAAATAAATCTTACTTGTATTTTTAAAATAGGGGCTTATACAGAAATAGACCAGATATAGGTTTCTTGCTTTACTAGAGGCCACTCCCTATCCAAGCACAACTGTCTATATATTTAAGAAATGGCTGCTAGACATCAATCAGACCTTATCCATCATATTAAATCAGAAAGTTAAGTGGGGTTTAAGCCTACATTCACATTACATACTGAAGGAGATCAGAACATGTCACACCAAAATACATTGCTTAGGTATATTGATTATTTTGAGCTCAAGACACTTAAGAGGCAGCAGATGCAGGAAGGGCTCTCTGACCTCCCCCTTTCTACCTAAAGGCACATCAAGATTATACCATCAGACACGTCCACTCTCTGTACCAGACAGAGAACATTCTTAACATTAGAAACTGGGAATCTTTGCCAAAATAGATCTATACAAAAACAAACAAACAAAACCCTATTAAAACAACCCTTCTCTTTCATTACTTTTCCCCATACATTTCCTGGTAACATTCCCACAATTTACTGCCCCCAACCCAAATCCCTTTGTTTTGTCACTTCTCTGCAAATTTATCATCCTTTGATTGAAAAAAAAGTATATAAGCTCTCAGTTCTAATTGCTTCTTTGAGTCTTCATTTTTCTTATAAGGACTCTCCTGTGTCCATCAAAGTATTGAATAAAATTTGATGTTTTTTTCTTGTTGATCTGTCTTAGGTTAGTTTAATTCTCAGGCCCAGTCACAGAACCTAAGAGGACAGAAGGAAGATTTTCCTCCCCTACAATAAACATATAAATTAGCCCAACTTAGTCCTGCAAGGAAGTGTCTAATCATTGTCCTTGCAACCAATCTGATTGACAACAGAATAGGAGACAAGTGCTGGAGAGAAGAAAGTTTTGTCTTCCTTCTAACTGTGTCACCAGTATAACATTTTGGGACAAAGAACTACAACTTTTGTCACTTAGTGTTTATTATATAATCAAAAACTTGTGAGTTCCAGCTAGGTTGAAGAAGAGAAAATTATAGCATATGACAGCACATGGCATGGGCATGAAAGTAGACTAGGGTTGGGGCTTCCGTCTGCTACAAGAAGATACTGTAGAAATTAACAAAAACTTAACAGAAAGCACTAGAAGAATCGATTAGAGCCAGCTGTGGTGATCTTCTCAGAGATCCTGACGTTATGGAGCAAAGCAGACCTGGTTCCATGACATAAGTGCCTTTGCCACCTGCCATAAGGCCACATGCTTACCATATAACGAGTCAGCCTCAAAGAACAGACTAGAGATCAACACTCAGAGCCATCTGTAGGATGGGCTTCAGAGGGAAGCACTCACTTGGAAATTTATTCCTGGATATGGACATGTCATCTGGGCTCACAACATTACCATAAGAGTAACTCAGGAAGGAATAAGTATGTAAGACAGGTAACAAATCACCTCCAGCACTCAGAGCAGGAAAAGCATTTGCTTCACCAAAGAAACAGAATAAAAACAACAAAATCTTGTGGCAAAAGGCTCAAAAAAGATAGGGCCCAGGGACACATTTTAGGGAACATTGTGTAAGACTGTGCCTGGATAAGGGTAGTATAGTCATACTATACTATTGTTGTATGCTGAAGAATAAAGGTGGTTATTACCTGAGACCAAAGGTCTGGTCACCTACATTACCTGGGGTATGGCAGAGCTTTTTCTAGACTGTGAAAATTTTTGTCCTTAGAAGTCTCAGATTATCAAACAAAGACTCTTAGAAAAATGCCAAGAAGTTAAGTGTCTCTGGCTCATCAACCTGTTCTCCCCAAACACATAGAGAACCCTGGGGCCAAGAACAACCAGAAACTGAAGAAAATGACCAGGGGTAGCAAAGCTAGAAAAACTAAGCTATGCAGCTATAAATTTCTAATTATTTCTCCAATTGACATCCTTTCCTTTGTTCCTAAAGATAGTTTTGTGCTAAACTTAGTAGCTGTTTTTCTTTTCCTAAATCTTTTTTTCCCCTTTCTTTGTGAATTCAACTGGATAGGAATGAGATCTATGATTTTTGCATATATGAAACTGTATTTAATAAATGCTAAATAATAGATTAGAATTTTTTAATAACCCTGCTTGTTATTCTCATGGTCTATTTTCTCTTGTTCTTATCTTTAACAAATCTTTCTTTAAATGATCACATTGGGGGGTTGCTATCTACCCTGATGGGTTATTGACTTTGTAGAGCATGGCATATGCTGAATTGAACACTGTAATTACATTTAGATCCAAGGCAACACCCAATTGTTCATTCTCATGTGAATCTGGAAGCACCTACAAATGACATATATTAATGAATTACAGATCCTGTGGTGAGTTAATAGGATAACAAATCTCAGTCAGTATTGCATAAATTGGGGTGGGGAGCAGCTGAGCTCTTTGTAAACATATGACCTGGTGGGATGGAATTCCTCTAGAAGCAGCTAAGAAATGATAAGGCTGAGTTAATATCAGTCCCTGTAGTCTCATTGTTCTGTCAACCTACTCGATTCATATGTTCCAACTGGTTGTTTCCCTGAATTTCTCTGAGGGTAAGGCCTGAATTTACAAGTACTGTTGTAATTTGGGGAGAGGGGGCATACCCATGAACACACATGGCAAAATTCTCTCATGCATCATGAATTATTAAAGATCCCCTTAAAAACCTCTGTGACACTAGGTCTTCTGTTTACTGCCCTTGTGTTTCAGGTGGCTGATATGGTATAATGAAACATAAAGCATTAATGGAATCCTATTTTATTTTTATCCATCAAATTGGAAACAAATGGAAGAGACTGATAACATCCAGGGTAACTAGGGAGGCAGGGAAACTCTCACTCACTGCTAATGGCCATGTTTACCACCACCACCTTTCCGGAAAGTGATATGGTAATATATACTACAATTTAAAGGTAGAAGTACCTTTTGAATCAGCCATCTCAGGTTGGGAGATTTTTTTGTACATATTTATAGGCACATACATAAGGATTCAGGTACAAAGTTGTTTACTCCAGTACTGTTAACAGTGGCACAAAACTGGAAACAACCTGAATGTTCACAGTAGAAGAATGATTAAATATGATACATCTACATGGAATATTATACAGCTAGTAAAAAGAATGAATTAGATCTACAGGTATGAGCATCAGGAAAATGTCTGTGATACATTGTATAAAGAGAAGCAAGTTACAGAATATACGTATAGTATCCTTACAGTTTAGGATGGGGAGGGAGAAAGGGGGGAGGAGGAAAGGGTGGAGAGTAAGGGGGGATGTGAAGGAGAGAGGTTAAGTGTAGGGAAAATGCAAAAATCTATTTATGTGTGTGTCTGTTTTTATATGAGCTGAGAGAAGGAATGCTATGTTGCAGGTAACCATCTAACAGTGGGTATTCAGAGAAATAACACAGTAGGAGGGAAGGTGAAGTTATTTCTTAATACAGATCTGTAGGGTATGATTTGGTTACAAAGAACATGAATAACCTTTGTTGTCTTTGTTGAAAAATGGCAGTAATATAATCTGAAAAAGACAGAGTGATGTAGACCATGTAGGGACCCCCAACTACTTGGTGAGAAGGAACGAGTTTTTAGTTCAGCGAAGCTTTAAGATGGCTGGACTGGAGTTGAGGGTGAAGACTAAAAGGGGTTTTCTTTTCCAGCAGGAAGTCCAGCATGGTCTGGACATGAAAAGACCTGGAAGGACTGGCAAATAGGTCTTCAATTTCTACCTGTAAATTCCAATTTATAGGTTACAGAAGACTCTTTCTGAGAGGCCAGCAGACCATGTAAGACCATGCTGCTTCTGGGCCTAGACTAGGGACACCCAGATTGTTTTTGCCTAACGACACTGAGATCAAGGGTTGCGTGCTCCACTGACTGAGCCAGCCAGGTGCCCCTGTCAATCAGTAATTTGACTTAATATTTGATGAAGAGAAATAGTTGATATTTTATTATTTTTTCTTAATCCCTTTCTTGTGGGCTTCAGTTTTGCAGTAGCTGAGCTCCTCTAAAGGCCACAGCTCATACCAGCAGTTCCTTCCTTTAGCTACAGCCTCAGCTACAAGTCTTGCAGGTCTCTCCCCCGACTCTGACCTGTCCGACCAAGGTGCAGTAATAGCACCCTACTTTTGCTAGCCCAAGAATGCTTCGCTGTCCTTGTTGCTCCCCTCACCTCAGCTCCTACCTTTGTAAATAACCCCCTTATTAAACACTCCACAATTACACCAATTGAGCATGCCACCTATTTCCTTATGGGATCCTGACCATACATATATATGCAAAAAAATCTACGAAGGGCTCCAGAACAAATAAAAGTAAATTAGAAATTGATTCACTCTCAAACAGCTTATAATCTGGTATAGGTAAGTGTGGTTCTTCTGATATCACTGGTTAAGGTCTATATAGATATAACTGAGAAGGTGATAGTATTGTCATATTAATGTAGGTGATAAAAAAGGTAGAAAAGTCCATGGGATGGCTTGTTATCTATAGGCTGGATTACAATAATTCGTTTACATATGACAGAATGAACCTGTATATAGAAACACTTTAACAAGACTTTAAATGTCTTTAAAATGCAATGTGATATTTGAAGGGGCAATTAAAAATTATGTGCCTTGCCCCAAATAATAATTTAATATATACTTATATGAAAAAAATCTTGTTTTCCATATAATATTTGTTTTTTTAAACTTCTGCATACAAGCCCACAGACTAAAAGTTTCTTTCATGGGATTTTAAAAATTATCTGGAATTAACAAAATGATACATTTTAGCAATTTGGTGGGGATAGGCTCAATTTTGGTACTAATTTGATTGTAACAAACAATTGGCTGTGTTCTTGTAGTAGAAGACACTAAGCTTTCAAGCAAAAAGGACACTATTTAATGTGCTTGTTTAATTCAAGGGTCCAGTCAATAAACTGGAAAAAGTAGCACATTTACATTTATAGTTAGCTTCAGATTTTAAGGCCCCAGTGGTAAATTAGCTGGGTTAACAAGTATATAATACACACCTCTCAATAGAACATTTACTTCAAAAATTTTAACTGACATTTATCTTTTGTCAATATGTAAACAATAGATGAGATGATTTTTTTTTAAAAGAGACAGCTCGTATCCTTAAAATTTATAACAGGAAATCTATATTTGAAAATTACTGATAGATTACAAAGTAGGATCATTTCTCTCTAGGTATTTTTTTTTTAGACAACTAGTAAGGCTAATCTAGAATCATTTAGTTTAATTGGAATTTAGACAAATATTCCTACATGAAAATGTTACTGCTTGCCTTCGAGCTTCCAGCTTTTCCTTTATCATAATAGATTTGTCATTCATGCTGCATTTCGAATCAAATTTTACATGACTTCAAATAGATACACTAGGGAATTAAAAATATTGACATACTATCACTTTTATCTTTTAAAAACTAGAGTTTAGGAAAAACTAATGTTTAGGTAAGAGCTACTGAGTACAAGTTAAATTATATCTGTAATGGCAAAGGAAAAGTATTTAAGTACTTGCATAAGTAACTGTAAAAAACAATGAGCACATAATCAAATAAGAACAGATGTAAGATTTTAAAACTTGCCTCTGTCCCAACAGCCTGGTTTTCAAAAGGGCACACACATAAATATGTCTTAGTTAAAATAAACACTGGGTCAATAAATCTCAAATTCATAAAATACACTCAAAACTTCAAACTGTTTAGCCTCAAGTGATACATTAGCAGTACAGACATACATTAGAGCACTTAGCATGAAAACCATCCGCTATAAAATAGGGCAGAGACACATTAAATATTCTTATCAATCTCAAATCCAAAAGGATTACAATTTAGAACATATGCAGGATCAGTTATGCAAAATGGACCCAATACCTTCTCCAATAATTTTCTCACTATTTGGGGATGGATTTTCCCCCCTATACTTCTGAATCAGCTGAACAGAACAAACAGAAAGGAAATATTTCAATAATTTATTTTTGTTGATTTGGCTAGAAGAGCAAATCATGAAACACTCACTGAACATAATGAGCTCCTCTACACTGATTCCAAATCTCTTTGAAGATGGGGCCAGCTGACCAGATGGTGCGCTGTAACATAATGCCTTTGAAATAGAGGCTTGAGTTCAGGTTCATAGGCCACAGGACAACAGAGGCAGATTGCGATGTTCAAGTGAAATATTCAACTAGGAAGACCGGGGGCTGCCCAGAGCTGCTGTATTCTGTTGCCCAAGAGCAAGTCAAATGCCAACTTCCTCATGCCCCTGCTCTATCTTAGTATGTGGCTGCTTACTGTGTTTTGAACCTTTTGGGGGTGGGGAGGGTGGGGCAATTTTGAAAGGTCAGAGAGACAAAAGAGGTGAGGAATCAAGTTTCCAAAAATCAGTTTCCAAAATACCCATAGCCTGCTATGCTGAGAAAAGAATATATGGGCATTTGAAAATGATAGGCCATTCCTCTAAATTACCTTATATACAAAGGGATTTTCTTAGAAATCTTATATTGCTCTTAATTAATGAGACTGATTGGTTAGCAGTCTGCTTTATGACTAAGTCTGACAGAGCTTAATGGAAGAGAAGCTTAATTGCAGAAAAGCAATGGAAGAAATTCATTAGAGAAGTCTTGAAACCTGAAAATTATGGGCAAAGCAGGCTATCCAAATGGAAATTGAGCAATTTAAGATGTCTTAATTAGATTTAAAACCAGAGCTTAGAAAAACTAAATTAGCTCTATCGAATCAGATAAAAAAAATCTAAGATAAAATGCATGGTTATTATTGGATTACTCAAGATAGTCTGTATAGCACTATACTGGTGATTCTACAAGTTAGCCTTTATGAGGAGTAATAACAACAACAAAAGGCAAAGAAGATACTGAGCAAGAACTTTAAATAGTATTGTATTTGTTCCTAACCTCACAGTACAGATTTTAAGATGTTTTAATAACTGCCCCCTGCCAAAGTATCATTAAGGAAAGAAAAAAAAAAGCAAAGGAAAACTTAATTTCAACTCTGTTGGGCAAAAAAATAGAGGAAACAAACCAAATATTCCAATTTATTATTCATTTGAGTTAAAATTTATGTAAAACAGTCATGATTCAAAGGTGGTAACAATATGAGTATTGAGAGAGCCAGCCAAAGAGTCAAAAGAATATTATATTTACTCGAGAAGCATGGGACATCAGGATTAAAAATAAAGGGAGAGGAGAGGAAGAGAAAAATATCTGTAGTATAGACAATCCTAGAGCTTGTCATTTGGTCACTTGTATTCACTGGACAAATAAGTCTCAGGCACCATGCAGAGAATACATCTTAAAACAAAATACTGAAGGTCCCTGCTGTAATGGAGAATAAAGGCTAGTAAACAAGATAGGCATTAAACAAAAATAATGTAAATATAAATTATACACGGAATTGAGCACCATAAGATGTATAGTCACCAGTGTAAGGTGATACTAGGGAAACTTGATTTGGATGAGGGCCTAGATGAGGGAGTGATGTTCAAGCCAAGAGACCTGAAACTGGAGGAAGGAAGAGCTAATCATTCCAAAGGAAGAATACCCCTCAGAGGGAGCAGCCCTGGTTGGAGGCGCCACGTATTTGAGGCAGGAAGGGGGGGTGGGGTGGCTAGGCATGCTGCATGAGATGCATGGAGGGAGGGGAAGAGAGATGAGCCTAAAGAAGGGTAAAGGGACCCCAGGCTAGTAAAGATTGTGGATTTTATGCCAAGGTTTAGAATCTACATGAAGCATGGAGACTTTGGATGGATTTAAGCAGAAAGGTGACATGATTAGACGTGCATTTTTAAAAGAGTGCTGTCATTGCTGAGCCAACAGTGTTGCAAAGCAGAGGTCACTGGATTCCCAGAGCACACTGGTTAGTGTATTCATTTAACACTCATTTAAGAGGGGCGCCTGTGTGGTTCAGTCAGTAAGCCTCTGCCTTCGGCTCAAGTCATGATCCCAGGGTCCTGGGATTGAGTACCACAGGGAGCCTGATTCTCCCTCTCCTTCTCCCCTTGCTTATGCTAGCTCTCTCTCTCTGTCAAATAAATAAATAAAATCTTAAAAAAACCCACTCATTTAAGAAACACTTTTCAATATCTATTGTTTGCTGGTTCCACTGAAAAAGAGAGAAATGCAAAGACTGATAAGGCTTGAGATTTTGTTTTCAAGAAATGTAACAAATCATTAAATAAATATGATTAGAGGTAAATGCATATTTAGAGGTATGTATAAAATGCTAAGGGAGACCAGGGAACAGTTCACAAAAGTGATAAATTTTGACCTGGGTCTTGTAAGACAGGAAAAATATTCCAGGTAATAGAAAAATGAAGAATATGGAATGGGGGCACCTGGGTGGCTCAGTCTGTTAGGTTAGGTCATTATCTCAGTGTTGTGAGATCAAGCCCCACAACAGGCTCCGTGCTCAGTGGGGAGTCTGCTTGAGATTCTCTCCCTCACCTTCTGCCCCTCCCCCTGCTTGTGTGCTCTCTCTCTCTCTCTCTCTCTCAAATAAATAAATCTTTAAAAAAAAAAGAAGAAAAATATGGAATGGAATGGAATGGAATGGAATGGAATGGAAACCAAAAAGTTTCAGCAGTGCTGGATCTAGAGAAAAGTATGGAAGAGGAAGCTGGGAAATGGGATGGGGGGATTTTAGATACTAAGGGATTTGAACTTTATTCCATGGTCAATTGAGGAAACCACTGAATGAATTCAAGCCAGATGAGATGTTGTATTTTAGAAGGATAATTCTAGGCCGTTGTGGAGGAGGCTGATGGAAGAGGAAGGCATGAGTGGCAAGGAGGATAGTTGAGAAATTTTTGTAGTAGTCCAGAGAAGAGATGCTGTTACCAACTGAGTGTGTCAGTAATGAATTCCCATGTTGAAATCTAATGTCCAATGTGATAGTATTATAATATATAATATATAATATAATAATCTCTACACCCAATGTACGGCTTGAACTCATGACCATGAGACCAAGAGTCATGCACTCCACCAAATGAGCCCAGGCGCCTCCCCCTCCACTGTCATGGTATTAGAAGGTGGGGTCCTTGGGAAGTGATTAGGTCATGAGGTTGGAGCCCTCATGAGTGGAATTAGTGCCCTTAAAAGAGGAGGCAGGAGAGATAGGTAGTTCTCTTTCTGCTATGTAAGGACGCATCAAGAAGTTGGCAGTCTGAACCCTGAACCCAACCATACCAGCACACTTCATCTCAGATTTTCAGGCTCTGGAACTGTGAGAAATAAATTTCTCTTATTTATAAGTAACCCAGTCTATGTTATCTTGTTACCACAGCCCCAGCTGACTAAGACAGGAAAGACATGACCTAAGGGAGAGTATGGAGATGACAAGGATGGACAGAACTGCTCTCCCAATTCCTTCACATTCATCTTGGCTTCTCCCACAATGAACCTATAGCCAGGAATTTTACCGGAGAGCCACGAGGTTCACTAACCTGCACACCGAGGGCAATGTAAGAGCCCCTGGAGTCTGTATGTAATAAGGAGGAATGGAAGAGGGGTCCCAGAAAAGGAGACTGGGGAGCCAAAAGCACGAATTTCCTGACTTCCTCATTTTATCTACAAAACTGGATGGCTTCAGCTTCTATCTGCAAACTCTCATCAGCTGAGATTTTAAAGTGGCATGTGCCATAGTGTCATCATTTCAACCTGACATCCAAGAAAGCAGCTGCTTCGGTGCCAGAATGTGCTCAGACTTCTCTCCTTACCTTCCTTTCCCCTTTCTCCTTCATTCATTGTCTATTATTTATTTGCATATCTGTCTTCCTCAGCACCCAGCACAGTGCTTCGCAAGTAGTACACACTGAATTAATATTGCTTTAATGTCTATTTATGAAGACGGTAATTGGTGACTGAATGGATGAATGGAAATACATGTAAATTATTTATTTTTCTTTCAGTCCAAGAGCTTTTGAAAGTTCTGCTCCCCAATCCCCAGATTCTGATTTAATTATCTAGGGTGGGATCTGATCATCAGTGTTTTTTAAAAACTCCCAGGTCATTCTCCTCTGCAGCTGGGTGAAGATCTCCTATCCCATAAAATGACTGTTAGATCACATTCTCAAATATTGCATTTTTATATCTCTCACAACATAGGCACAGAAAATGTTGCTTGTCATACATACTAAGGAAATACTTGTTGAATTGTACTGATCTTTAAAAATCAAACCACATGCATTCTAATAAATTAAAATTATAGGATTTTTCCAATGAGGTTTAGGAAAACCTAAGCCATTATACATTAGAAAGGTTTGTTGAGGGGCACCTGGGTGGCTCAGTTGGTTGAGTGTCTGCCTTCGGCTCAGGTCATGATCCCAGGGTTCTGGGATCAAGCCCCACATGGGGCTCCCTGCTCAGCAGAGAGTCAGCTTTTCCTTTCCTCTCCTTCTGCCTCCTCAACCCCCAGCTCTTGCTTTTTCACTTGCTCTCTCTCTCAAATAAATAAAATCTTAAAAAAAAGAAAGAAAGAAGAAAGGTTTGTTGAAAGGCTTTTAAAATGTACAGCATGAATGTGGGGACATGAAATGTAATATATGCAAAGCAACTGATTTTCTGCTTGTATTTTTGCACTAGCATTTTAGATTTTATTTTAAATATATTTCTTTTAGCCTGATTATAATAAATGTAGTAAATGCTCATTTGAAAAGAAATTCAGATAATAAAGTATAAAGAGGAAAGTAAAACTCATTCCTTTCTCTAATCACTTTGGAATATTTTGGCATATATGTTTTACAATTTTGTTTCTTTGTAGTAGGGCAATGAATGAGTCATGGTCCAGAATTAATGACGAGGGCCGAAAGTTGAAATTAAGAGAGGCTAAGTTCTCAAGGGCATGTCTACCCTATAGCAAAGGAAAACCCAAAAGTCAAGGAAAGAAGTAAAATAACTATAAGACTCAAAGATCGGGGTGGAGGTAACGAAAAGGCATATTATTAAGCGAAAGAAGCCCATCTGAAAAAACTGAGAACTGCATGATTCTAGCTATATGACACTCTGGAAAAGGCAAAACTATAAAGACGGTGAAAAGATTAGGTTGCCAGGGGTTAGGAGGTAGAGAGGGCTGACTAGGTAGAGCGCCGAAGATGTTTAGGGCAGCGAAACTATTCTACATGGTACCACAATGGTGGATACATGTCTTGATACACTCATCAAAACCCATAGAATGTACAACACCAAGAACAAACCCTAACATAAACTACGGACTCTGGATGATAATCATATGTCAATGTAGGACTGCTGATTGTAACAAATGTGCCACTGTGGTGCAGGATGGCCATTTGGGGGGAGGTTGTGCATATATGGCGACAGAAGGTAGATGGGCACTCTTGGTACTTTCTCTCCCATTTTATGTAAATACATATTATGTATTCTAGAAAAGTTTTAACTTTTCTAGAATATAATTTTTTTAATTAAAAAAAGCAATTCAGTGTGTCTATCTATTTGACTTCTTGACGAACTTGCAAGAAGCAAAAGAAATCAGAAAGGTAAAATACTCAAGAGATTTGACCATATTAAAATAGGAAGTATACATGTATATGAAATGAAAAGGCCAACTATGAGGCAGAAAAAATACTTGCTCCCAAATTATAACTCACAATCTATTAATGTTATTATATAAATCAATATGAAAAAAACACATTCAAAATAAAAAATGAACTAAGTTCATGAAAGAAACATAATGGCTGACACACAAATTACTAACGAGCATATAAAAAATGTTCTGTACAAGCAATCAAAGTAAAATATAAATTAAAACAACAATATTTACCATTTATCAAAGTAATAAAAATTAAAATAAGTGATAGAACTCACTGCCCATAAGGTGCAGAGGTGAGAAGGGTGTCCCTATACACTGCCACTGAATTATGTAGCAGTTGGACAATATGATAGCATGCATGAAGAGGCTTAACCCACCAATTCTACCTCTAGAAATCTGTTCCATAGCAATCATCAGAAGTGTAGAAAAAATTCATTTATAAAGATGGTTATTATAGCATTACTTGAAAATGTTAAAAAAAATACAAATGACCTGTGGTGTCCAAATTAGATCGAGCTACATAGGTAGAAATAATTCAGTAATTTAAGGCAAATTTTTTTAGTGGTCTTAGAAAATGTTCATAATGTAATATTTCATTTTGGCAAAAAATTCAAAATATACGCATGAAATGTATTTAGAAAATAGTGGTATTTGAAGATGATATAATTATCTACCTAGAAATTCAAAGAGAATCAGTAGGAAAACCACTAGAACCACATAGTGTAATGCAGAATAAGGAAATAAATTCAGGAAAAGAAGATACATAAAGCAGCTAAAACAAATCAGAAAATACAATATAAAATAAAACATAAGACTGAATGCTCAAAAGTTAGAAACTATAAAGCAAAACACAGGTTTTTCATCCTCTGACAAAGGAGATGATAAACAAAATTCAAAGATGAATGAAAACTGGGAAATATATTTGCAAACTTAGACAAACATTTCTTGTTCATCATCTGTATAGTAAGCAAAAACATCAAAAAGAAAATACCCTCTATGAGAAAAACACAAAAAGATATGAAAAACAATTTACAGAAGGGAAAATGAAGATGATCCATAAGCATGTGAAAAGATGTTCGTCCTGACAAAAAAAAAATCAAACAGACACTAGGAAAACAAAAAGATTTTTTTTTTCATTTGCCTATTAGGTTGGCAGTAATTAGGACACTGGTTAAGCCTAGGGTATGAAATTAAGTTTTCTTTTTGATTCCTTGGTAGAGCTTAGATGTGTATAAATTTTACAGAGAGAAAATAAGTAACATTTGTCAATAAATAAAATTTAAAATATATTCAGTGATCTTGAGACTGCAATTCTATAGCTTATTGTAAGTATGTAATTTGGCAAGTACACATAGATTTACGTAGCTAGACAATCTTCCACCAGAATTCATGATGGTAAAAAAAGAAACGTTCAATGCTTCTCATAAGCCACTTCAGATTTACTAAGTTTGATGCAGAAGAGGCATCATCCAAGTAGTTCAAGATGCAGAGAAGAATGAATGTCCAATGAGGACACTTTGACCAATGGGGGATGAGAGTCAACAGTTGAATTACTCTCTCTTCCCTCCTTGTCCTGAGACAATGTTTATGTCCCCTCTTAGGATACATTCTTGCCAGACTGAGTAATCAACTGTGCCAGATACTGAGTGGTCAGCTCAATGCGTCATCCTCATTTGGGTTCTTCTTGCCACCTTTGTCTCACTCCCTTTATTCTCTCTCCCACTTACCCTCAGGGACTGGACTAACCCATAAAGTTATGGCACAAAAGCCTTTGCCTTATACATTGCTGCCTAGGAATTTCCAGGCTAAAAGAACAGTGGATAGTCTAAATGTCCATCATTAGGAATTCAAATGATGTAGAAGTTAAAAAGGATGAGATACCTTCATTTATTTTCACATGTGTGGCAGATTGAATTTTCCAAAAATGACCTAGCAATATTTCAGTTTCACATTCTCTTCCAGAACCTTGCCCTTGTCCTATTGAGACTTAAGAGTCTACTTCCACTACCCTTAAACTTAGGCAGGCCTTTGTGAGTGAGCAACTGATGAAATCCAGCAAGACTGACACAGTGAGGCTTCAAGGCAATGAAAGGGGACACATCTTCTAGCTCGTTCTGTCTCTCTCTCAAGAGATATCATTGCCTTTTGAAGACAGCCATCATTTTGTGAGGAAACTTATGTCAGAAACTGTGAAGGGTCTGAGATTTTACCTACCTGCAAGTAAACGATTTAGACTGCCACAGTATGTATGTATGTATGTCCGTATGTATGTATACAGATATATGCATATACACATATCTATAATATTATGATTATCTGACACACACACACACACACACACACACACACACACACAGAAAATATGAGGCCTCTGGGTTAGAGATGAAAACTATTACAGCAAAAGCAGCAACCAGAGCAACATCTTGCATGAGTTTTCCAGCTCCGATCCCATCCTGCTGGATGAAACAATAATGGCCAGATGGTCCCTGCATATGCAGTGGGGTGTATTATAGGATAGAAACCCCCAAACCAGGAAACTCTGATCTCGTATAGAGCTGCTGGTGATATGCCAATCTTCCCTTCAGGAGAGAGAGACTGGCTTTATCTCTGTTCTGGAACATAAGCAAATCTTCTGGGGAGGAGAAAGACAAGTTTTTATATTTACTACCCTAATTATCTCCAGAGAGGGAGACGTCTCTAAGCTTTACCATCTCCTGGAATATCTGCTTATAAAAACACTTCTCGGGGCGCCTGGGTGGCTCAGTCATTAAGGGTCTGCCTTCAGCTCAGGTCATGATCCCAGGGTCCTGGGATCGAGCCCCGCATCGGGCTCCCTGCTCAGCGGGAAGCCTGCTTCTCCCTCTCCCACTCCCCCTGCTTATGTTCCCTCTCTAGCTGTCTCTCTCTCTGTCAAAAAAAAAAAAAAAAAAAAAAAACACTTCTCAATTGGCTGTTATTCTCTTTGTTCAGAGGACCAGGGCCATGTAGAGACATGAGATATTCATGGATAATTGTCCCCAGGCCATGGGAGACCCCAAGTGGAGACATTCCAGGGGCAGGCACAGCCAAGAGCCAGAATCGATTGCCAGACACATGAGTGAAGAAGTTTTTCACTTGTCATTCTTAGACTCTGAGCCCTTCCAGCTGATGCCAGGTGCAACAGACAGGGACTGTCCCTGGTGAGTCTTACCCAGGCCTGAGGACACTACTGTTGTTTTTAAGCCTTAACTGCATCTTGAGGTGGTTTGTTATGCAGCAATAGATTGCTGATACAAGGGCAAATGTCCCTGACAAATTAAACTACATAAGCAGTTGCAGAACGAAATGAGTAACTTGGTTTCGATTAAGACATGTATCTGAGTATGTATAGAAAGACACAGAAAGGGAAAACAGGCAAACACAAACACAAAAATATTATGATGATATACCAAATGGGTTCATTTTGGTGGGACTTGAAATTTCTGCTTTGTACATATATGTATTAATGTTTTCTTTAAAAAAAAACAAAGACATGTATGAGTTTTATCAGAAAAAAAGATTTTTGCTTTTATAAAACAGTGCATATACACCTTAATCTCTGGAGTGCGTGTTCATAAGTTTTTAGTCTTTCTTATATTTTCTACCCCCCCACCCCATCAAGTTTCTATAAAGAGTAGGCATTGAGTACATATACAGTGATGTGAGGTAATTAGGATAGCAGTGGGAATGCTTTTAGACAGTAAAAGCTGGTTTCTTTTAAAGTAGAAATGTCAGGCCATTTTTCTACAGCCTTGGGTACATGGAAGATGATAGGACCTTTAGAAGACTTTTAAAGAAGAGACTGCTTTCCCGTATATGAAGATAGATAGCACTTGTTCTATTATTATTTTAAAACTTGATCTTAACTATCATGTTCCTATTTTTCTCTCTAGAAGTACCTGTTGAGAACAGATTTAAGAAATTCTAAAAATTGAAATTATAATTGTTGAAGATAAAATGCTAGATACAATCATTTTACATAGCATTTTTCATGAAATAAAAATTCACCAGAGAGAGTTTAAAGCAAAATAGTCAATAATGACTATTTATGTAGGTTATCTAGCAAAACTGTAGTTCATTGGACAATGTACTTTATTATGAAATAGCCAAAGAAACTATAACTTCTATAGTAAATAATAACACAAAAATCTATGGACTTCAGTACATATTATAAATGCTGTTCTAACATTAGGCAGAATTGTTTTCCTCTTTAAAAGTATGACTCATTGGGGCATCTGGCTGGCTCAGTTGGTAGAGCATGTGACTCTGGATTTCCCGGTGATGAGTTCAAGAGCTTACTTAAAAAAAAATAATAATAATAAAATGTATATTAAAAAGTCTAACTTATTTTTACTAAGAATATTATCAAATCAAAATGAAATGGATATATGTTGGATATAGAGCTTACTTAAAAAAATAATAATAGGGCGCCTGGGTGGCTCAGATGGTTAAGCATCTGCCTTCGGCTCAGGTCATGATCCCAGGGTCCTGGGATCGAGTCCCACATCAGGTTCCCTGCTCCTTGGGAGCCTGCTTCTCCCTCTGCTTCTCTCTCTCTGTCTCTCATGAATAAATAAATAAAATCTTAAAAAAAAATAAAAATAAAAAAATAAAAAAATAAAAAATAAAAAAATAATAATAAAATGTATATTAAAAAGTCTAACTTATTTTTACTAAGAATATTATCAAATCAAAATGAAAACAAAAGAATATATTTCTTATAATCACCAGTAAATACTCCCAAATTCTTAAAACTAATTAGTGTTACTCAGGTAGGTGCATATGTATTTTAAACATATGCATTCTAATGTTCTACAAGTAGATAACATTACCATAAATTTAGAAAGAAATAATTAACTACCTACTTTTCCACTTAGCATACTTATACTTTCCTTTTTTTAGAAAAATTGACAATCGTTATATGTCAGCAAGAAACAAAGAATAAATGTAATACTTCACCCACTATGCTTTACTAAATCCCTCTGGAATGAATCCTGTGGGACAGTAACAATGAACACATATTTACTCTGAATAATTTTGGAAAATCCACAGGAAAGAACTATGTAGTCTTTCTTACTATTAATATAAAATGCTGCTCTGTAAAATTACTATACATTAAGGTTCATTTTATCCAAATAATACATATATGCTGTTTGCTCTTCCATCCTAATAATATTATAACTTGAAAAGTACACTTAAAACATTACTGAATTGGACACAGTATTACTAGACCTTGAATTCTATGACAATCTGGCCAAATGAAATAAAAAGAAAAGATAATTGATATGTGGACATGCTAAGATTCCAAGATTATCATTACTTTAAAAGATATGCCTAAATCACACAGACTCTGAAGACCAATACATAAGAATTGGCTAAAGGGATTTTTATCAAATGATCAGACCTCGAATTACATGACACAGTCTTGAAATAACAATGGTTTGCCTGAGTCTCTAGTATCTGTTAGCTTACTCAGACTGTTCCCTACATGACTGCAATGTTCTGGGATCAGTGACCACATACAGCTTTGTATTCTCCATGCTTAGACCATGCCTGATATATAGCAAATGTAAAAAAAAAAAAAAAAAAAAAAAAAAAATTTGCTTTTGAAAAAAACCAAAAAAATCAGGTTTCTAGAGCTGTGAGGTTTATTCTCTAAAAAAGTATCTGTCATGTTCCCAAATCCATGTTAATGACGAATCCCATGAAAGGATGGTTACATCTTTTTAAGGCCAGTTCCATCACAATTTAAAAAACACACCAAGATGAGAACAGTCCGAAAATATTCAGCCAATTTAAGAACACACACTAAGAAGAAAACCGGGAAAATTTACCACTGTAATAGAGAATCAATCTTATCTTAAATGATTACTAAAGTTTCTGCCCAGGGAGAAATAGCTTGAAATGGGAACAGAAAAGATTAAATGGGTAATGAAAGTTATATAACCTAAAGTCTTGCACACTGGGCACTTCTATCTTCTCTGTAAGTCTACAATGTTTAGCGTAATCGACATCCGGTGCCTGTGGGGTGATCCAGAGGTGCGGTGTAGTGTAATGAACTCTCTATCAGAAATTGGGCATTCTTGGCTCAGTCGTTAAGTGTCTGCCTTCGGCTCAGGTCATGATCCCAGGGTCCTGGAATCGAGCCCTGCGTCGGGCTCCCTGTTCGGCAGGAAGCCTGCTTCTCCCTCTCCCTCTCCCACTCCCCTTGCTTGTGTTCCTTCTCTCGCTGTGTCTCTCTCTGTCAAATAAATAAATAAAATCTTAAATAAAAAAAAAAGAAATTGGGCATTCTGGCTCCACCCTCGACTGTTGCCAGTAGTCTGGCCCATAGGAAGTGAGCTCACTTGTCAGGGCTTCATTTCATAAGGGGCAATATGCAGGATACCTTAGCCGATCTTCCAAGTACTTCTGATTCTATGCTAAGAACCAATCTGAGTAGAAGCAGACCCTGAAAAAGAAGGGAGGTCATTCTTCATGCTCCTAAAGAGAACACTTAGTATCCCTTGTACCCTCGCCACCTGTCCATTTATTCAACTTGGATGGTATTTCTATTTTCTCAGTCCAAATTTGCCCATTCTCTTTCTTTCAAAATCTGTCAAAACTCATCTTCTTCAAGATTCCTTGCCAAACATCTCACCTTTATTTGATCACTATAATCAGTCCCACAATGGTTCAATTAGCTATGCCACTCCTTAAAGTTAAAATTAAACAGGCACTTGTCAATCTGTGTCTTAATTTATATAGGGGCACCTATCTGGGTAATCTCCTCAAAAATTATACTTAATATAGGAGCATTAACTAATCAATCAACTCAATGCTCAAAAAAATAATGTGATAGGCACAACAATGGAAAACTGTGTGCTTATAGTAAAATACGTTTTAGAAAAAGTTTTGAAAATACCTCATCTCAAATTGCCTCTTCCACATACTTTTATGAGGTTTGAGCTGCTCATTCACTATAGCAACCGTTTTTCTGACTTAATGTATTTTTTTCAAAACTATCACATTTATAAAACTTTCAGTACAAAACAGAGCTGTATCAAAACTACCACTTAAAAACACTCATAATCAGGTCTGTTAAAGTGAGATTATAGAAGAAAAGGCAGTTTAAGGAGTTTTATCGTTTTAAGGCAAGGGTCCTTTTTGTGTCAAAAATATTTTTTTTTTTTAACTCAACTAAAACGCCTGTACAGATTCTGGAAGTTAATAAGTACACTTAGTTAAGGGCAGAGTACCGCCATTTGCCAAGATATGTAGAAAACCCATGTTAATTTCTAGAAAGGAAACCAATCACCTAGAGCATGAGGCAAGGCACCTAGAAATTAAAGCAAGACAAAAGCAGTCGTCCGTAAGTCTAGTGATGTATAGTGGAAGTGACATTATTTCATCTGATACGAATTCATGAAAAGGGAAAATCGGGCTATTTTCTTATAGGAGATCAAAAATTATATGTGTCTTGAACAGCTAGCAACACCTGACATGGCAATTCAATCTTCCACTTAAGGGAAATAGATTTGAAAAAGGGAGAATGTCCATCTCATCTTTTTTTCTGGCACAAAACATAAGAGTGGTGTTTAATGAACACTCACATCTTGATATGCATAAGAATGTTACCATCATTCTAAAGTTAACCATCAGTGGCTGGGACCAGGGGGCTTTAATGAATAAGAAATAAAGACTCAGTATTTTAGGTCTCCTAAATGCTGATGAAATGGCTTGATGTTCATAAAACAGGAGTGGTTTGAAGAGACAAGGGGTTCTGGGACCCACCAGCTGTTTAGAAGAATCGTTAACCTTGATGAAACAAAAACCACTGCTCCTGGCAGACATTTCCACACAGTCCTCTGATTGATATTAAATAGCACCATATAAGAGGTCAATGTGTTCGACTGTCTGGGGAACATTTAGCAGCTTACTCATCCTGGCAGACGTATCTGGAGACTTGCACAGGGTCATCATTAAGGCTTTTTGGACGGCTGTAGTATCACACAGGTAACACTTTTTCCAAAGATTTCCAAACAAAAACTATCTCTGACTGGTTATAACCTGCCATTTTAATTCATTAGTGACCTAAGTGCTGGAGCAAACTCAAAATTATTTCTTGAGAAAAATCTGGCCTTGATCAGAAGAAACATATGGGTGGCTGGCCTCTTGTTTAGCCAAGGGTGCAGGTCTGGCTCTATAATTTTTATAATAGAATAAAAGTCCTATCATCAGCATGATCCTTTATAGATCTGCCCTTAATCAGCACTATACAATACCTGCCATCTAACTGTCTACAGATAGTATCACACTGAATTATTTGTTATCTGATTCCTATAAAAAATGTTGAATAACATAAAAGAAATTTGAAAAAGAAAGTCCAAGATAATGGTTTTCAAGCACTAGTTCGACTAGTTGAATTACAGTTGTATCATGGACGTGTTAAAAATACAGACGGCTGGATCTTATCTCAAACTGACTAAATCAGACATTCCAGGAAAAGAGCCCAAGAATCTCTATTTTAAACAAGGACTTTATTAGATTTTCATGAACACTGAAATTGAAAACCACCAGTCTAAGGAATTCAGAATTCAGTCAGTCCTCAAGGTACCGAAGACTCTTCTGCCTTTGAGTTGCATAAACCTCTGCAGAGGTTAACTACAACTTCATCATATGAAGTTTTATAAATTTATAAATGTTTCAATGTTAAAACATCATCTTTTTTATTTTGGTCACCATCACAAACAACTATGTGATTTCTGCTTCTGTCTTTGCTATAAAGATGTTAAGAAGGGCATTGCTAATATAACACTTAGTGTTAACTCTATCTCATTCTAATAAATCATTTGAATTCATTTTCCTAATTATAAAAACTGTTACTCAGAACATCTCCCTTTTCTCCTGGGCTGCCAGGAAGCTCAGAACCAAACCAATGCCTAACTATAGCAATCACATTAAATGCTTTGGCCGAAATGACAATTTCATGATAAAACTGAGAATGCTCATCAAAATTCTGAGGATTCCAAGGTCTCTTTAAAGCCTTTTGACTGAGGAAACCATATTAAGAGAATTTAGAGCTTTTGAAAATCCTTTTTTTTTTTTCAGTCTTTAACTATGGCAGTCTGATATCTGCTACACAGAAAACCCTAAATGCAAAATGTTAGAAATTCAGATAAGGTTCTTAGAAAACATTTCAGGGAAAGTATGATATTGAAATGTTTAGTCCACAAACTGATTTTTGCCAATAGAAATATGACATTACAATATATGGTGCTCAGACAACTGGCATTCACATGCAAAAAGGTAATTTAGACACATACCCTGACCCTTTATAAAAATTAACTAAAAATGGATCATAGACGTAAATGAAAAACTCAAAACTATGAAACTCCTAGAGGATAACACAGGAAAACATCTAGATGGCATTGGGTACAGTGAGGACTTTTAGATATAACACTAAAGCCATGTATGATCCATGAAAGAAATAATTAGTAAGCTTAACTTCATTAAAATTAAAACTTCTCTGTGAAAGACACTGTCAAGAGAATGAGAAGACAAGCCACAGACTGGGAGAAAACATTTGCAAAACACCTCTTTTATAAAGAACTACTATCCAAAATCTATAAAGAACAGTTAAAACTCAATAAGAAAACAAACAACCTGATTAAAAAATGGGCAAAAGAGCTCAATAGACACTTCCCAGTGAAGATATATAGATGGTATATAAGCATATGAGAAGATGTTCTGCATCAGAGTTATTAGGAAATTACAAATCTAACCAATAATGAGATACCACCATATCTATTAGAATGGACCAGATTTCAAGCACTGGCAGCGTTCAAATGCTGGAGAGGATGTGGAGCAAAAGGAACTCTCATACTATTGCTGGTGGAAATGAAAAATGGTACAGCTGTTTTGGAAGATAATTTGGCAATTTTTTATAAAACTAAACATACTTTTACCATATGATCCAGCGATTACCCTCCTTGGTGTTTGAGTTGAAAAGTTGTGTCCACACAAAAACCTGCACATGGATGTTTATAACAGCTTTTTTCAGAATTGCCAAAACTCAAAAGCAACCAAGTTGCCCTGTATTATTAGGCGAATGGATAAATAAACCATGATACAACTAGAAAATGGAGTATTCTTCAGCACTAAAAGGAAATGACCTATCCAACCATGAAAAGACATGGAGGAACTTAAAGGAATATTACTAAGTAAAAGAAACCAATCTGAAAAGGCTGCATACTGTATGATTTCAACTATATGACATTCTGGAAAAGACAAAATTGTGCAGATAGTAAAAAAAAAAAAATCTGTGGGTGCCAGGTGTTAGTGGGGAATGAGAGATAAATAGGTAGAACATAAAAGATTTTTAGGGCAGTGAAACTTCTGTATCATGGTGAATACAAGTTTTTATACATTTGTCAAAACCTGTAAAATGAATGTATACCACCAAGAGTGAACCCTGATGGAAACTGCGACCTTTGGGTGATAATGGTGTTAGGACAAGTTCATTGATTGTAATAAATGTGCCATGCTGGGGTGGGATATTAATAGTGGGGGAGGCTCTGAGTATGTAGGGACAGGGGCTATAAGGGAAATTTCTATAACTACTGCTCAAGTTTGCAGTGAACTCAAAACTGCTCTAAAAAACAAAGTCTATTAAAAATATGTCTTTGGGGAATAAAGTATCATACAATCTTCAAAACTGTCCCCTTTGTCAGTGGCATAGTTTTTCCGTTTTAAACTTAGAAAATGCAAAGTATCTAAGTTATTAGAGATCATTCTTCATAATCATACTTATATAGAATTCTGAACTATAAATTTATGACTTGATCTTATCTTCAATGGACTTAAATGGCTGTTACATCTTTGGTTTAAAATACTGATATTAGGAATTCAGGAACAAATCTGCAACACACATCATTGTTTATTTTTGCTATTTTTATATTCAATATTTAGTCTATTCTGAATTGATTAAGTAGAGATCAACATCAATGTTTCATATGGTCAGAACAACCAAATCAACTGCTGGGCAGCATTGTGTTCCATTTTGTAGAGCAGGCAAAGTAAACAAGCCATATTGGGGGGAAAAGGAAACTATTAAAGGATTAAACTACCTAACTTTTAAGTAACACATTTTCCACTTTCCCTCATATTTCTAAGCTATTTCAGTCATTTGAGTATGCTATGAATAGAGGAATAGTTGATAAAGAATATTGTTTCCTATAGAGAGGCGTTTCCATATATAGTGTGTTCTTGGATTTCTGAAGATTAGTTAAAAAGCAATGTCAAGTTGAGGGTAATATTTTTTATTGGCCAATTTAATGTTGATAGACACACTTACAGAAGTGAAAAATGTACTTCCTGGAAGCCAAAGGAAAAAATATCTTCTTCCCTGAAAGCATGTCTATCGCTACTGTATAGTTAATAGTGAAGGTATTATCAGAAGCTTAGCTTTAAGATTCATGTAGCTGGATTAGTGCTAGCATCATTTTCTATACAAATGGGGAAAAATAATTTATCCTTTCATTGATGCTACAACTCTACTGACAGCCCACTAACACAGATTAAATTTACAGCAGCAGCCTTTACATCTGTCATCAGTACCTCCAAAATCACAATGTGCTCTCTTCCAAACATACTTTGTGAGTGAACTCATCTACTTCCCTTTGCATTTCTCAAAGAAATGCAAACAACAAACTAAGAAAACTAAAACAGAGGTTAACTTTCTTTGTTAGTTTAAAAAAAAATCAAAACAGTGCTTTCAATTTTGAAAGCTCAAATAGTTACACTTACATGAAATTAGTCATATTAGTAATATTAAGCAATTGAAGTGTATATAAAGGATCCAATCAAGTACGGAAAAATACTGACATCAATATTTTTTCTTTCTTTCTTTCTTTCTTTCTTTCTTTCTTTCTTTCTTTCTTTTTCTTTTTTTTCTTCTTTCTTTTTGAAAGGTGGCGGAAGGCACAGAGGGAGAGGGAGAAAGAGAATCTTTCTTTTTTTAAAGATTTTATTTATTTGACAGAGAGAGAGAGCACAAGCAGGGAGAGTGGCAGGCAGAGGGAGAGGGAGAAGCAGGCTCCCCACTGAGCAGGGAGCCCACTGCAGGGCTTGATCCCAGGATCTTGGGATCATGACTCTAGCCCTAGCCGAAGACTTACGCTTAATCCACTGAGCCACCTAGGCACTCTGGAGTGAGAGAATCTGAAGCAGACTCCACACCCAGCCCAGAGCCCAACACGGGGCTCAATCTCATAACCCTATGATCATGACCTGTGCCAAAATCAAGAGTGGGATGCTTAACCGACTGAGCCACCCAGGCACTCCTGAAATCAATATTTTCTGATTACAAAAAATTTACAAATTATTTGAAGAGATTTGTTTTTTTTTTTGCTGTGCCACTATTCTTTTTTTTATTAATATTATATGTTAATCACCATACATGACATCATTAGTTTTTGATGTAGTGTTCCATGATTCATTGTTTGCATATAACACCCAGGCTCCATGCAGAACGTGCCCTCTTTAATACCCATCACCAGGCTCACCCATCTCCCCACCCCCTTCCCCTCTAGAACCCTCAGTTTGTTTCTCAGAGTCCATAATCTCTCATGGTTCGTCTCCCCCTCCGATTTCCCCCCCTTCATTCTTCCCCTCCTGCTATCTTCTTCTTTTTTTTTAACATATAATGTATTATTTGTTTCAGAGGTATAGGTCTGTGATTCAACAGTCTTAGACAATTCACAGCACTCACCATGGCATATACCCTCCCCAATGTCTATTACCCAAGATTTGTTTTATCTCAAAGTCAAGAACAAAAAGAATGATGAACATGTTTGGGGCTTTCCCACTGATGGTTTTACTGTGTGTGAGGAAAGGCTCTACTGTAAGAGAAAAAGAAGACAAATGAGCTAAAATCAGTTTGGCTAATTTAGTTTCCATCAGGAGGAGGAAATCAACTATATTTCTACCAGTAAAATGCTTTTTGGTGGTTTTCATTAAGGAGAAAAATCATTTTTTAAAAAATAGGAAAGGCTTTACATACCAAAACATTGGCAAAACTTTGGAGAGGTAATTTTCTTACACTAATTATTATGAGCTTGAATTTTGATAATCTGAAAATACAATTCAAAAGTCCCCAAAAGCTTGTGACTTAACCATAGGCCAGAAAGAAAAAAAATAATCAGAAATACATATTTCTTATTTCTCAACTAATTCTAGAGTTTGACCAATTGTAAGCATATTTCTAATAAAAATTTTAATATAATGACCAATGTAATGTAAAAATGTAAGTATTTATTGTAATATCCAAATGTCTAGAGCAGATTCAGAGAACATGGAAAACAAAGTTATTGTTTTTATGTTAATTCAAATTAACATTATCATACTACAAAAATTATAAGTTATGTCCTCATGACCAGTATGATTTATTTCTAAAATATGTATATTTTATGTGGTACATATATACATTAACTTATGTTGTAGAAATTGTTTCATCTCCAGTATACCATGTGTCTTTTTTTTTAATTTTTTTATTGTTATGTTAATCACCATACATTACATCATTAGTTTTTGATATAGTGTTCATGATTCATTGTTTGTACATAATACCCAGTGCTCCACGCAGAACATGCCCTCTTTAATACCCATCCCCAGGCTAACCCATCCCCCCACCCCCCTCCCCTCTAGAACCCTCAGTTTGTTTTTCAGAGTCCATCGTCTCTCATGGTTCGTCTGACCCTCCGATTCCCCCCTTCATTCTTCCCTTCCTGCTATCTTCTTCTTTTTTTTTTAACATATATTGTATTATTTGTTTCAGAAGTACAGATCTGTGATTCAACAGTCTTGCACAATTCACAGTGCTCACCATAGCATATACCCTCCCCAATGTCTATCACCCAGCCATCCCATCCCTCCCACCCTCACCACCCCAGCAACCCTCAGTTTGTTTCCTGAGATTAAGAATTCCTCGTATCAGTGAGGTCATATGATACATGTCTTTCTCTGATTGACTTATTTCGCTCAGCATAACACCCTCCAGTTCCATCCACGTCATTGCAAATGGCAAGATCTCATTCCTTTTGATGGCTGCATAATATTCCATTGTATATATATACCACATCTTCTTTATCCATTCATCTGTCGATGGACATTTTGGCTCTTTCCACAGTTTGGCTCTTGTGGACATTGCTGCTATAAACATTGGGTGCACGTACCCCTTCGGATCCCTGCATTTGTATCTTTGGGGTAAATACCCAGTAGTGCAATTGCTGGATCATATGGTAGCTCTATTTTCAACTTTTTGAGGAACCTCCACGCTGTTTTTCAGAGTGGCTGCACCAGCTTGTGTCTTCTTAAACAAATTGTGTGTAGGTGTAAAAACAGCATACATTACACATTCATACATACATATATGTGGATTTTTACACAGCCACTGTTCCTCAGTGGGGAACAGGAATTTTTTTTTTTTTTTAGGATTTTATTTATTGATTTGACAGAGAGAGAGAGTTTGCATGAGCAGAGGGAGCAGCAGAGGGAGAAGGAGAAGCAGGCTCCCCACTGAGCAGGGAGCCCAATGCGGGGCTCAATCCCAGGACCCTGGGAACATGACCTGAGCTGAAGGCAGATGCTCAACCAACTGAGCCACCCAGGCACCCAGGAATTTCTTTAAGGTAGATTTTTAAAGTGAAATTCAAGAGAAAAAAAAAAACCTTAATTTGGATTCTCAAAATGATTAAACCTTACCCATTATTCCAGGGCCTATAAAGACCTCTGTATTTTCTGAACACATTAATTTATTTTAAATAATTTTTTTCAGTGACGACCAACTATTACACTTTTTAAATGTATTTAATAATAATGCAAAATAATGACAAAGACCTAAATTTTGTCATGAGAATGTGACAATTTTGAACATATTCTTCTTAATTGATTAATGTCATGGTTTGCTCTGCATCACTGCTGGAAAAAAATATAGAGGACAGAAAAGAAAAAATGATATTTGGTCTCAGTCTTTTGAAATTGTAAAAGGAAAGAAAACAGTCTTAATGCCTCTCCTTATAAGGGTCAGGAGACACTACCGTTTATCTACTTACTTTAGTTGTATATTCACATTTTCTCTATTCCTACTCATCTGTATCATCCCCCCATCTTCCGATTAGAATGGAGGAGCTGGAGTAGTTCTCAGCACTCAGGCATTATTTGTTGACCCAACTATTCAAGAGACTATGACTCTCAACCTTCAGGTTTGCAGGTTCAAATTATTTCCACAACTTAAAGGTGCTAGAAAAAATTCCCCTGCTACTCATTGCATAGAAATTGTGATGAGGCTTGTTTAAATGGGTGATTTCCTGGAATACAGATGTCTGTGGGGAAAAGGCCATTTATCTGTGGCATATTTGCTGTATCCAATCCTCTTTATCTATGGATAATAATTTTTAAAAAATAGAATCTGATTACCTTCCCCACAGAGACTGGTTCACTTCTTTCTTTTATAAGATCTCTTGGCATGATGTGGGTTTTATTTTGTAGCATTTGTTTTGGCTATCATTTTATGTACTATTTATGAATGTCTCTTACCTTCGGTTGGCTATACGATCTATGGAGGCAGATCCCATTTCTGTCTTGTCCTCCAGCTTAGCATTATATAAAATATATATATAATTATATATAATACATGTGATTATAATATATACTAAATATATATACATACATACACACAAACAGAATTTCAGTGAAATTTCTCCAAAGGCAACAAAAGCTAAATTACTAAATTAACTTGTTTGAATCAGGCCATTCAATATTCCATATACAAACTCTCAAAAGAATATACACCTGCATTCATTTAGAGGTTTATTTTGTTCTCAGAACAGATCATGAGATTGCTATAGGGCTGTGCTAAATACCTATTCCTTAGTTTCTTTTGTTATGTATCCTAAATCAGCAAGGGAACTGTTTCAAATGGTTTCTTAACTATAAGCAACTTTCAAAGATCCAAATTTGCTTAACAGAGTACATAACAATTCTGAAAAATGTAGGTCCCAGAAACCAAGGGCACATATACCACCACTTAGAAAGGAAAGCAATGGTTTGGGGCCCAACTTGGGTTTAATTAGAAAAATATAAGAAAAGACATGCCAATGTAACCTATATTCCCTTTTGTAATAGAGTTATTTGATGGCTACATTGAGTGGTTTGGCCAAAACCTCCTCACAGTATCCTAAGGCAAAATGGAAATGTGAGGGATGGATGACAATCCAATTGGGTGCATTCATTGCTGGTTAAAATACCCATACCCAAAAAAGTATTTACTGATAAGTAAGTTAGATCTCAGCTACAATGGGAATTGTTCCTTGGCTCATTTTTTGCTAATGATTTCATCAGAAAGGCTTGGTAGCATAGTTACTTAATGCAAAATAATAGCTAGTGGGAAGGAGTGGCTTGAAGGACACACGCTTTGGGGTCCAAAACACCTGAGTCTGAACCTCAGCTCCTCAGATTAATTATAGTATCACCTTGGACAAACTGTTTAACTTCTTTGGAGTTTAGTTCTCTGATATGCAGAACAGAAATAAGAATACCCCCTGCAGACAGAAGCTATACATGTTTCAGTTCCTAGTACTGTGCAGTGCACAAATATAGTAAGCACTCAATAAACTGTCATTCTTATGATAACACAAAAAATGAAGAGTCCTTGATGGATGTGAAATGTTTTATTTCCAGTACAGTGTATTTGGTGGCTTTTGCTAGGTGACACTGAACTAAGAAATGCTAGACCATTTTTTATAGGTCTCTTGCAATACAGTGCATCTGCTGGACAGGGCCCAGACTGTCTTTATTCCAGGCTATCTTTCAAGGACGTTTGTACAGTAAAGAGCCTTGGAAGATGAAGATGATATCTCTCCCACCAGCAAAGGCCAGGTTTGCTTATAGCCTTAGAAGACGGAGGTATCTCCCTCAGAAGCTTTGGGTGTTACTTACCTCTCCTCATAGAAGATTCAGATTGCCTAAGCTCAGGATTCCTCTCCTGTAACATAACACACTGTGTGTGTGGTTTTCACCTGGCCCACTTCACATCGCCATGTGGAAACTGGAGCTCAAGGGAACCAGCACAAATTCTGATCCTCTAGTTACTGGGTTTGATGTGAGTAGTAAACTCCCTTCTGTCTCTGGGCCAGAAGTCAGTAGTCCTTTGCCAGCATCCATGATCCTATTGCAGACTAACTGATTAGCTTGCAAGTAGGGTAAAATTTCAGACCCTCCACCATTCTTAACAAGTATCTCTTGTTAACTCTCCAACTCTCAGGAGCTTCTCACAGCAAAGGTTTCTTTCTCACTTTCCTTATATTTTGCTCACTTTATGTATCAGCCATGGGTCACTGTAGGTCAGCTTGGCTCCACTCCCCCATAGCTTCTTCCAAGGCTGAAAAAGGACAACCCCACTCTGGGACATGTCTGTTCTCATGGCACTGAGAAAAGAGCAATGGAGAAGCCACATTATGGCTTTTAAAGTGTTTATTTGGTCATGGCATCCATCATTTTCTCTTGTACTCTGTTAGCCAAACCAAGTCACTTGACAAGCCTGATTATCGATGGGGTGGGGAAGTACACTCTTCCCACAGAAGCACTAAAGTATTCCCATCCCGTATAGAAAAAAAGCAATGATGCATAATCCTCTTACAAGGAAGGAGGGTGAACAGTGGAGACACATAACACACTCAGTAGATGATAGTTACATTAGGACTAGTTGTATTAGCATATGGCATAATGTAATGACTAATTACGACAAAATAAACAATTTAAAAGATCGTCTCAATATTGCAAAATTATTACTAATTGTTCTGTATTATACTTATGATAGCAAAGAATATACCAAACTTCAATGATTATTTTTCTAAAACTTGACAGGATAGAAATGGGCTCAATAAGATGGTATATAAATTGGAATAAATATAGTATAATTCATATGCATGTGTTCAAATATGCACAGGGACTCACAAACATGAAATACATATTTCTAAAAGAATGAGGAGAAATGTTTGTTACTATTAACAGAATATGTACATAATGCAAAGTTTTGACCAAACTATAATTTAATAATTGTAACCAAAGCTCTGAGAATTCTTTAACAACTGTGCTTAGCCTCTCTCATGTTCCCTTTTAAAATTTTCTATTATTTTTCTCAAATCACAAGCAAGAAACACAGGGTGTATAAAGGGTTATTTATCACTTTTCCTATGAATTATTTTAGACATAATCATCCTTTGAGCCATCTTTTCATCAAATAAGATCTTTGAACTCATTACCTGCGCATGCCCACGTATATATACTCTAACTTGACGTGGAATAAACATGTTTTACTTTGAAGCCAATGAACCTACTAAAAATTATTTATTTATTTTATATAATTTCAAATCAGAAGTCATAATTTTGGGATTCAAAGAACTGTCAATCAAACTGTCAAAACTCTCCATTCACCATTTTTTTTTAACCTCTAAAGACCTTTTACCATTAACTATTTTCTCTTCAATTTAACAAGCCCATGTACCTTGATGTATTGATTACATCTATTTTTTTTAAGTGGCTATGTTCCACTCAAGGGATATTTTCTAAATTATCTAAATGATTAAATATCTAAATATTTACCTATTATCATGCTATTTATCTAACTCTATCTGTGATATTCAATTATTTAACTATTCTTATCCACATGTATCATGTGTTTTTACTGCAGTATTTGAAATCTATATATTAAAAATAAATTTTAGCTATTTCTTTATTACTTATATGAGATTTTTGAGTGTCAAGAGGTGCATATATCTCTGTGTACACACACACATACAGGCTTCTTCACTCATTGTTGGGACCAATAAGTATTAATTGAATGAGTGAAAAGACAAATACAGACAAACACTAAACTTTAACAATCTTCTTAAAGAATTAAGACTGCAATTTTTCTGAAATTTTCCAGAAAGAAATAGAAACACACTTCCTGTCCTTTACATCTTGTCTCAGCTCTCCAGTGTTACCCTTCATTTCATTCTTATCAACTACATTCAATCAGCGCTTACTCTGAGTTCTATTTCTTAATTACAAGCAATTGTTGGAAGCTCTAGCCATAGCTGATGTATTTTCACCTTACAAATGCTATTCTCTTGAACTTCCTGCTGTAAGAATGTTAGTAACAGATGGTGGAGCTTCTTGAGATATAAAATGAGACTTTGCATATCAATGCAAATCTGACAAGTTTCTTAATCACAAAAGACACTCTCCTTCAAAAAACAATCAGCTAGGCAGCACTGATGAACCCAAAGAAAAAAAGTCATCTTAGATATAGACTTTTCTGTATTTTTCTTTCATTAATTGAGCAGATTAACACTTGAGGCAGCTTTCCATTTATAGTGTTTAACCTGATTTCAGCTCCATTTTTTAATGAGGGATATTAAGAACCCTGCATTTATTTCTCAAATTAATTTTTTCAAGGAGTATGTGGGCATCACATACATACACTTAAGTATAGATTAATAATTAATATAAAGCAGAATTACTTCAAAAATCATCTAGGTATGTCAAGGTGCATCTAAGCATTAGGAGCTGTGGGAGTAAAGTAGAGAGAAGGCAAAAGCAGAAAAAAAAGAGAAATCAATTCAAGGCTTTTGTGTAGTAAAGAGATTTCTATGATTTCTATCCTTTGGATAATATTTTAAGAAAATAATTGACATGTTTTAAATTTTGTTTTGTTTTGTTTTGTTTTCAATAGCAAAACCTGATCACAAATCCTTACCCACGAGGATCTATTTGTTGTTTTGCTTTGAATTTCAGGCTTTTTGCTGTTACTGCACTTTGGGTAATTTCTCAATGGGTAAAGAGAAGAAAAGATGGAAACCATTAATTTCAGCAAGAAATCTAAGTGACAGAAAAGGAAATGGGGATAAATACAATGTAAGGGTCATATACATATCTGGTACTTAGTTTAACAGATGGCAGCAAGGATTTAAAAAAAAACCCAAAGAGGTAGTGTTTTGAGAATATTCAGATTACAGGGTAATGGCGGACAGAGGGGCGACTGTCTGAGCCACAGAGCAGAGAGGACAGAGTATCTCCTCCTACTGGTGTATTTATTCCAGGTGTTTGGGGCCCATCAGCATTCCCTTTGCCACTTGAGCCCTTCCGTGGAGTGCTCCTCTCCCTATTCCCAGTCCCTGTGATGTGCCCCCGCTGTGCAACCTCCCTACTCTAATCTCCTCTCCCTCAGTAGCTTAACTCTTCTTTCTAAAATAACAATTTGCCAACCTTGAAGATTACTCCATGCTGAGAAAAATAATAGCAAAGTTTCAACTTATTATGCTTTGAGGGATATTTACATTTTACCAGGGGTTTCCTGGAGGCATAAAGCCTTAAACCTAAAGGAATGAATCTCAAATCCTGGGCATTTCACATCTACGGAGCAGTTCTTAGGAGATTTCAGTGTTCCCTAAATCAAACCTGCGGCTGCCTGCTCTGCTGTACACCAGCCATGGCAGGATTTTACAAGACGCTCAAAGAATCTGAAATGAATGAAAAGAACCTCAAACTGCAGTTACCAAACACTAACACAACGATAAATTTTCATACAGAAATTACACTTCTGTGTACACTCTTGGCTAAAAGAAATTTTATTTAGGTGAGATCTTTTTATTCACAGCCTCCTGAACCAGTAACCCATTTATATGGCAACTAATTACTATTACGTGAGTGTATTAGTCTACTCAGCACGGCTTAACAAAGTGCCCTAGACCCGCATGGCTTCAACAACAGAAATTTATTTTCCCACAGACCTCGACGCTGGAAGTTAGAGACCAGGGGGCCATTGTGGTCAGCCTCTGATGAGAGCTCTCTTCCTGGCTTGCAAATGGCTGCCTTCTTAATGTGTCCTCACATGACAGAGAGAGCTCTAACATCTCTTCTTCTTCTTATGAGGGCACTAGTCCATTCACGAAGGTCCTACTCTCATGACCTCATTTAAACCTAATTACCTCCTAGAAGCCCTAACTCCAAATGTAATCACATTGGGGGCTGAGGCTTCAACATATGAATTAACGGAAGACAATTCAGTCCATAGCAGCAACAGAGCACACCTTAAAACTCTTCTACAATAAAATGTATAAGTAATAAAATAATGTATGTGTATATGGCAGAGATGAAAGGTGAGAAATAAGAGCACAATTATTACCAGAAAAAAAAGAAAAAGGTACCTTTTTCTTTTTAAACAAGTTTCTGTGAGTTTAACTGTCCCTGCATATCTTTTCTTTGCCCCTCATCTCTAGATTTCACTTTGGATCAAGTAGAATGGCAATACTATTCCCTGACATGTGAAAGCAACCACCAATCCAGATTCCTTCAGGCTTTTGTTTGAAAGCTCCTTATTTTAGTAGGTGAGCCTCAAGCTCTTATATTTCAAAAAATAAACATGACTACACTCGAGTGCCATTCTCTGAAGGTGGTTGGCTTCTTGAAATGCCTGAACTCATTATCCTCATGTTGAGGTTTCTGATGCTGACATGCCCCAGGCCCTCGCAGGGGGTGGTGCTCAGTCAAGGCATTGCCACCTTAGGAACGCCCCTCCCCGGCTCTTTGGGCTCCAGATGAAAATAATCAACACACCAAGCAACAAAAGAGAGCAATTAACTAAAGGCAGCTGACCTTCAACGACACACAAACTGAAAAGTTTCTATCTGAAGTTCCTTTTATTTTGAATATAAAGTTCCTGGGAGTTAAAAAAAAAAAAGTGTAACCAACTTTAAAATTCAGTGATAGAGACAAGCATGAGATATCGGATGAGCAAGATTAACTAAATCAAGCTGAGAAAAAGAACACCTGGTGTATATTATTTTGGCTAAAGATTTGTTTGTTTTTCTTATTCCCCCAGCCCATTTTTTTTTTCTATTTGAAACAAGAGGCATGAAATTTGTAGATTCAGTAATTACAGCAATGCTGGATCAAGACAAATCTCTGAGCTAGTTTAGCCACAAGAACCAAAATCAATCACCCCAAGTACATCAGCAGCCTAGGAGGTTGTCTAGTTATAATTTTGATCATCAAATGTAGGCCCAGGGGCTAGGGGGGTTCAAATCACAGCACAATGATTGCATACTGGGTTCCAAACTGCCCTAGTCAAATCTACACATTCATTAAACCTTTGAGTGTGAGGCTTTGTTGTCGGCAAAGAGAAGAGACACAAAGATTACTAAGACATTTCCATTTTCAGAAAAATCTCTAACAGTAGAATATATGAAGTGGCATAGGGCAGGCACTGGTCTGTTTATATAAAGTCAGCCACTATCTTTAAATGAGTAATTGTAATGCACAGAATACCTCACTAAACACTGTATTTGGTGCTTTTTACACATGACATTTTCCTTGATTCAACTAGCCTATGCCCATTATTCTTTCTACAATCTAATCAATGTCTTGTTCTGGATAATAGCCAAGTTTTAACAGATCTTGAACTGAATGCAAAGAGAAACTTCTGAAAAAGTAACAAAATTTCTGGGGAAAAAAGGAGCAGGGAAGACTAATTATTTTAACATTCTCTTGGAAAAGAAAGCTCTAAGTTTTTCTAAGGCAAGAATGTTTCTCTCTAGGGAATGTAATCATTTTTGCCATTTTTACAATTTAAATAGTTTCTTTAAACAGGGGCGCCTGGGTGGCTCAGTGGGTTAAGTGTCTGACTCTTGATTTCGGCTCAGGTCATGATCTCAGGGTTGTGAGATCGAGCCCCTTGTCAGGCTCTGCGCTGGATGTGGAGCCTGCTTAAGATTCTGTCTCCCTCTGACCCTCCTGCTCATTCTCTCTCTTTCTCGCTCTCAAATAAATAAATAAATCTTAAAAAAAATAGTTTCTTAAGTTTTTACTTGGTTATACATGAACTGCCTAAGTAAATACTAAATAGTGGAAATTCCACTCCCGGAGTTCAGGAAAATTATGTTGGGTAGAAGTAATTATATGTGGGGCCATTAAAACTTCTAATAAGAGAAAATACGTATTTAATTAACATACTCTCCCATTTGTCCCTTCTAATTTAAAGTCTGATTCTGTAAATTCAAATAATTTGTAAATTATCTGAAACTACATTGTACAAAACTCAACCAAGAAAAAAGAAAGGCAGAGTATGCATAAGTGTAGTAAAAATAAGAACACTGAATCCTTAGAATGAGATGTGTCTGGAGTTCCCCTGTATCTACATAACCAACAATTCCAAACACGCTCACACACAAACTTCAGCATTCCCAATAGCAGTGAACTCTGTTTAAATGCTATGTGAGAACAGATACAACTATGGGCTTCTATAAGCCAGTGCTTATCAAGGCATGGCCTGACCTTGCATTAGAACAGCCTTAGTTCGATTTGGCAAATACCTGCTAAAACGCCCCTTCCCAAGACCCACGCAAGTCCTTCTAAATTAGGATCTTAAGGAGGCCAGGAAATCTCTATGTTTAACAAGCACCCCCAGGTATTTCTGATGCACCTTAAACTTTGAAAAACATTGATCTAAGATGTTAGCATGGATCACAGGATTCCGCTGAGAAAGCTTCAGAATGGAGTCATGAGCTTTAGCTCCATCCTTTCTACCCTCCTAGGGAGATTTTATTTATCCCTGGATGTCAGGTCATCCTGTGCCTTCTTGCCAACCCAGTGATACCCCAATGGCACCAGGATCTTACAGTCCTACTACTGACCCTCCAGATGAGGAAGTTAGTTTTCTGGTGTCACCATAGATTCCTACCACCCCCATTCTACTCTGCCCCTCTTTCAGGCCTCAGCCAGCCTGGTGCACTGACCTATTACAAAAGCCCTGTGTGCCACCTAAAAAAACCCTGTTCCTTGGCCCTGTTTCTCCTTGTCCTATCTGCTTTTGACTGAATCATTATCATGTTTTTTTCTTTGATTAGTTTCTTTTATTATTTGTTTAGAGCATGAGTGTTCAAGAGCAAATACCTATTAAATTTGGCTTTACTTTATTTTCCCCATGGTCTTTCCTATTTTTTTTTAATTTTTCCAGCTTTACTGAGTTACAATCGACAAATACAATTGTAAGATATTTAAAGTATACATTGTGATGATTTCATATATGTATGCACTGTGAAAGTATTCCTCCCGTCTAGTTAGTTAACACATCCATGACCTCACACATTATTTATATATATATTATATATGTATATATATATATAATATATATATATATATTCAACCACAGTCACCATGTCATACCTTAGATCCTCAGGCCTTAATCATCTTATAGGTGATAGTTTGTACCCTTTACCTTTTACCAACATCTCCCTATTTCCCCAACCCCAGTGCCTGGCAACCACTTTTCTACCCTGTGTTTCTATGAAGTTTGACCTTTTTTTAGATTTCACGTGTAAGTGATACCATGCAGTATCTGTCTTTTTCTGTCTGGCTTATGTTACTAAGCATAACACCCTCAAGTTCCATCCATGTTGTCCTAAGTGGCAGGATTATCTTCTTTCTCATGGCTGAATTATATACCACTGTGTGTGCGTGTGTGTGTGTGTGTGTGTGTGTGTGTGTAGAGCTAAGCTCATTTACAGAACAAAATTCACTTATCCATTTTAAAAATACATATTAAGTACCTACTATGAGCTAGGCACTGTTTTACAGTATGAACCCAAAAAGACAAAGTCTCTGAGCTCATGAAGTTTAATTTCTATTGGATGAAATAAAATAAATAAAATAAAATAAAAAGTAAAGTAAATAAATAAATGAAATGTAAGATAGTGATAAGAATTACGAAGAAAAGGGGTGTCTGGGTGGCTCGGTCAGTTAAGCGTCTGCCTTCAGCTCAGGTCATGATCCCAGGGTGCTGGGATTAAGCCCCATGTGGGTCTCTCTGCTCAGTGGGGAGCCTGCTTCTCCCTCTCTCTCTGCCCTCCCCCCACTCATCCCCTCTCTCTTTCTCTCCTCTCAAATAAATAAGTAAAATCTTCAAAAAAGAATTGTGAAAAAAGTAACAGTAATGATAGTGACAGCAGAGGTGTATGTGTGTGTGTATGTGTCCTATTTTATACTGGGTACATAGACAAATCTTTGAAGTAGGGTAGGTAGGGAGCCAGCTATACAAAAACCTAAGAGAAGAGAATTCAAGAAAGAGGAACTATCTAGGGCAGAAGACCTTGGCTTGCTCAAGGAACTGAAAAAAGCCCAGAGTGGTGCCAGCATAGGGAAGAGAAATATGCAGGGGCCACATGGCGTGAGGCCCCCGAAAGCCATAGCCGAATGAGTCAGAGAAAACTCTGTGAGGTTTTTCGTTCAAATAGCAACAGAAAGCCACCACCGAAGTGTTTCATGGGACCCGTGTGAGGGGACAATGACCTCAACCGTGATCTAGATACTGGAGTTGAGAAGATTGAGAAGAAAAGCCTGTAGGCCTGTCGGGAAGCTCTTACAGAGCGATCTGCCAACAACTTGAATTAGAGAAGCAGCAGAGCAGATGGAAGAAAGCAGATGAATTTGAAATCTAATTTGAAACCTCAGAGAGGCCTCCTCACTGCTTGGCTGGTGTAACCACGTGGATGGTGATGCCCTCCACTGTAGAGGGGGAAGTCCGAGGAAAGAAGATGGAGGCGGGAAGAAAACCAACAGAGAGTTTCATTGTAGACACATGCACTTTGAGCGCTCATCGAACATCCAAGCGTGATAAGACCTGAAGATATAAATCTGAGCAATGATGCATAAGAATATCACTGAAAGACACGGGGTCAATTTTCTTAGGGAGAGCTTTAAATAGAAGTGAAAGTTCAGGATAGAGCTGAGGGGCATGCCAAATTTACAGGCCCGGCAGAGAAGGGTGGAAATGCAAGAGAGGCCTAGAAACTGTGGCTGGTTGTACAGGTTCCAGGAAGCTAAGGAAAGAAAAAAAAAAATCTCAAAATGTTTTAAAGAGGAAGTGGTCAACCATATCGAACACTGTTGAAAGGCTGACTAAGATGAATACATGGAAACCATCACTGGTTTTATCAACATGAAAGTAACCCTGACAAACCCTGAGCCAAGTGAATGAATTAGCTTTTCAAAGCCTAGGCATCTAAGCTGACTGCAAAAGAAAATTATGGAAGAAAGGTAGAATAGTGAAAAGGAAAAAGAAGAGGCTATGAAGAAAATTTTCCCACAGCTTCAGAACTTTAGTAGCTTTCAATCTTAGATAAATTACGGTGAGACATACATAGCATACAAGAATGACTTACAATAAATTAAAAAAAAATATTGTCTGGCACACACATGAAATCAATCTAAGTTTGGATCTTAGAATTTATCAGCACAGGATAACCATGTTATTGCTCCTAATTCAGAAGACATAAGGAGATTTTTTAAATGACTTATAATTACTTAACAAAGAACAGCCACACAAAATCCACTAATACGCCTTTCCTATGTAAGTACTCCTGGGGGTACCGACCACTCCTCCCTCTCTCCAGAGCAAAACTGCCAAAAACCAGATGATTAATACCAATCTCCCACGTGTTAAACAGCCCAAATCACCCTTTGTCATTTAAATTGCACTGAATTTGAATTTGCATAGGTTGCAAGTGGAGAACAGAATCTTGAAGTCACATAAAATAATCACACTTAGTCTTAAAACAGAATACATTAATCTTTTCTGGCACCGCTCCCCCACTGTAACCGCAGAACTCAATGTTATTCTTCGGGTGAGTCATGCTGTAAAATTTCTGGTTGACTTATCCACAGAGAGATGGCACCACATGAAACAGAGCCCACGTAAACTGTAGAGAGAAGTGAGCCTTCATGCCTTCAACCTTCTGCTTGGCTCTGTATATTACACCAAGACCAAGGCTGACTTCCAGAACTCAGAAAGCAAGGTGAACAAGGACTCTTTGAGACTCAAATAATTCTTAAACTGATTCTCCTGTTACTTCTCAAGATCAGCATTTCTCAAAGTGTGGTCCTTTGCCACATCCACCTAATCACTGGTATTTGAAGGAAAGAAAGAAAAAGGAAGGAAGGAAGGAAGGAAGGAAGGAAGAAAGAAAAAGAAAAAGAAAGAAAACTCCAAAGCCCTGTTTCACACTTATACACCCAAATCTTTTGAGTGGCAGGCCTGGACATTTGCATTTTTAATAAGCTACCCAAGTGTTTTCTAGGTAGACTGAAGTCTGATCATTTACTGTGGATTATACGGCAGGATTCTGTAGGTTAGGATTTTCACCTTGTGTTTCTTCATTCTCCAGCTCATTTTACAGAACACTGCCAGATGTCGCTCCTAACTTGCTGTTCTAATCATTTCTCTACCATGCTCAAAAAGCCTGCTGGGTGCTTCATGGCCCACAGGGTAATGTCCAGACTTCTTTGTGTAACATTCAAGGTCCTTAGTCACCAGTTCAGACTTTGCCCTTTCCATAGCTGAACTTCTCTACCCACATAAGATTGCTCAAATACCCACCACGTGTCCTAAGCACTTGCACCTCCCTGTTTCCTCTTATTTGCCTTCTGCCTCTAGAAAGTGACTTTCCACTTGCTCACAAGTGGAAAAGATCCTGTCTTTTCTTCAAAGTTGAACTCGTGGAAGCCTTTCCTGCTGGAAATCACCACTTCTATGAACTTCGTACTGTTGTATCTCTGTCTGTTACGGCATGTATGCTTTCTACTTTCTATTATATGGTAGCGTGGTGTATTCTTTTGTCTGCCCAGAATCCTGTAGAAGCTGGGAACAACCACCCCTTTTCCTGCGTCAGCATCAACAAAATAGATTTTCGGGAGCTGCCACATGTTTTATACACCCTTGCCCCCTGGCCATACTTGTTGGTCTAGAGGTGGATGTCTGATCCAAACTACAGTTACCAGAGTGCCCCACCCCTTGACAATAACTGTTTAGGATGTACACCTGACTCAAGGGAGGCCAATCATAGTCCTTTCTCATCTAGATCTTGCTCCACTGGTCAGTGTTAATTGGTTCAGGATTGGCACATAACCCGAACTGAGCGTACAGATTGAGAGCCAGAGGTCCGATTATCCCCTCTCCTCTGGCTCAAACTGGGAAGCTGTCCAGAGCCAGGGCCATGGGATTGGACTTCCCCACAGCTTCCAAAGGCTTTGAGATGGGGGAGACAGGCATCTGGTCAGCATGAGGCTTTAGCTCTCATGGTTCAAAACACTCTCAAAGCATATTCACCATTGCCTTCAGAGACCAGGGAGGAAACCCTGTGATACTTTGAGGGAGTATCACCACACAAATAATCCCTCTGCCCACTAGTTGATATCTACTGTTTTATTGTTGTTGTTTTTAATTTTTACGGTGATGCTGAGTGGATGAGGGCTACATTCATGCTACATTTATAAAAAGTTAAAAGTAACTCGCTGTGTGAAAGTTATTAGAGTTCCTCCTTTGGGGGAGGGGCAGAGGAAGAGAATTTTGAAAGCAGGAGAGATCAGCCTCCTAAGGTAGAAGGAGGGGCTATATTGTGGGGTAAGAGAAATCAGGGGCTGGGAACATGAAATGTATGATGAGCTTTGAAGACATTATAATTTACTCTAGGCCCAGTTTACTTTCAATTAAGCATGAAGAATATACAGAGTATATTTTTCATGCATTTGAAAATGATTCTGCCTTGCATGATTCATGATGTTTTTGGCTGGTTTATTTTTAAACTGGACTGAGGTTATAGAAAAGCACATTTGAGCAGATATACTAATCAAAGGATCATGATAATAGTCTCCATGGTCACATTGGGAGACTTTTAGGAATTAAAAACAGAGAATATAGAAAATAATTTTATAAAGAGAGCAATCTTCCTGAACCTAAAGGATAATAACATATCAGTTCAGGGTTAATATCCTCATACACAGGCATATCCTATTTAAACCCCTTTCATAAAGGCACATCTTATGCATAATCTTTCTTAAAACTAAATACCAAATTTCCTTTGGTGAGATTAAAAAAAAAAAGATATTGTAGATAATGAACTCCAAAAGAATGAGGAATGAAGCAGGGGTAATGATAGAGTATAGAAGCAAGTAATACAAATTCACATTAACATTATTGTTATATGAAATATATAAAGGCTATAGAAGGAATTTCCTGCAATCAAATAGTAGTTTTCATCTAAAGGGAAAAATACTGCAGATAAAGCATGGTGATTTTTTTTTTTCAAATTCCAATATAGAGAAGTATTATGTGACTATAATAAAATCAAACAAGAACATACTCTTGAAAATTTATTTAAACTTCTTATAAAGTATACTTGTGTGACTCAACAGTGTCATACTATTTGAAAAGATATTGTCAGTTTAACCAGCAATGTCCATTGGGGCAAAAAAGGTTATTTAAATATCATGCACTTTGATGAATGACCTTTTAAATGGCCTTGCCCATTTTGTACTATTAGTTTGCAGTCAGTTCAGGGTAATGTATTAAATCTGGAAGCAGCAGTCCAGTGAAACCATGCCTCTAGATATAAAGAATTCATTCATTTAATGGCATCATTACTTAATTTTTCTTTGTTTGAAAGACTGAGCAAATACCTATGTTTTTATTTTGGGTTTTTTGTTTTCAATGTCAGAAGAAGCACACAATTAAGTTTGTTTCAAAAGCCTCTGGACAAAATATTTTAAGATTAGAATTTTTCCTTGACCAGAATCTACACAATTCCATAATGATTTGTAGAAATGACATAATATATAATCTCATTAGCCTGTTTTGTAAATGTAATAATTTATATGAATAATCTAAATATAATCATGGCTCATTTAAGAGGGATTTTTCATTTGCCGGCAGCTTCCCAAAAGATACAAGGCAGATAGAGTTTAAAGCCTCTGTAGGGGGACACCTGGGTGGCTCAGTTGGTTAAGTGGCTGCCTTCTCCCTCTGCCTGCCTCTTCCCCTGCTTATGCTCTCTCTCTCCCTCTCTCCTTCTCTCTCTCTCTCTCTCTGGCAAATAAATAAATAAAATCTTAAAAAAAAAAAGAAGGCTTTGTAGGAATAGGCAAATATAGTTCACAACAAGAGATATTTAAATAGCTTTGAAAATGGTTTGGTTAAAGCTCTTCAATTATAAATAAAGTCACTGGAAGTCTATGTAAAACTTTAGCCTAATGTAGTTGTTAGTCTAAAGTAGATTCTAATCAATAATTACTATTGTTATGGAAATCAGGTTTAGTATCAAAAAACTAAGCCTCAGATTCCATGACTTGATGAGGACTGATAATTTCCCCTTTCCCTTCACAGATCACAATACCAATATATTTATTTTAATACTACAATTTCATTTAAAGGACAGATTAGTTAATGTTAAGTGAAATTAGTGTCGATGTTCTATATCATTCCATCAGCAAAAGGAATAATTTCTTTTTTCTTTTTAAAAATACTTTAAATTTTGAAATATATACATTTACATTTTAAATAATAACTTTAAATAGTAATAATAATGGAAAGGATTTTTTTTTTTTTTTAAAGAGAGTGAGACCTCATGGTGGGGAGGGGCAGAGGGAGAGAGAGAATCTTAAACAGGTTCCATGCCCAGTGCAGAGCCAAATGCGGGACTCCACCTCAGGACGCTGAGATCATGACCTGAACCGAAATTAAGAGTCAGATGTTTAACGGACTGAGCCACGCAGAAGCCCTGGAAGGAAATTTTTTTAAACTTGCTTTTCTGTCAGCCAGTTTAACAATAAAAGCATTTGCTTTTACAAAATATATTTCCTTCTCATTAGCCTCTACATTTCTAGGAATTGCCTTCACCCCTTGAAATACGTGAGAACTTTAGAAAAAGAATAGAGAAGGTCTGTGAAATGGGTGGATAGTTCCTCAGTTGGCATGGATGCTAAGTGTATGGAGACAGAATTTTGATGGAATAATACTTGCCTGTAAGTTTTAATGAGTCATGAGCACGACTCAATTATCCCTCCCACGATTGGGACAGCAAATGTAATCATGATGAGGCACTATAATTCTCATCAGGTAGCCAAGACTGCTCCCTGAAATATATCTGCAAGTGCTCTGCAAACGAAAGGAGCTTGGAGACATCGCTTTGTCACTTCCATCTTTTGGTCTTCCACATAAAAATGATCACAAACATATGGGAACGTTTTAAGCTCTTCATGCTTAATTTTAAGGTTTGATCCATCAAAGGTGAACATGAAAGCAGTTCAGTATTTCAGCTGGTGAACTTCTCTAACAGATATGGTGTATTAATTCTAGGCCACAGAATCTAACATGCATCCAATCAATTCTTGGTTCCTAAGGACTCTCAAATCAATCCACTTCTTCATATTTTTATTACAGCCACCTTAGTCTAGGGACTAATCATCTCCCACTTGAACCAATGCTGTCCTCAATAATTTCATTTCTCTACCAATAGCCTGCTTGCAATCTAATCTTTCATTCATAATTGTCCCAAATCAGTCTTCCTGACATGCCTCTTCTTTTTTATTACCCTCCTGTCCAAAAATTTAAATGACTTTTTAGTGCCTCTTAAATTTGTATGTACGTAGTTCAGGATATAATATGCCTGAAGCAGAATACTGACTCTTTACATAGACAAATATAGAAACTAAACCCTTAACCTGTAAATACATTTATTTTTATAACAATATATAAGATTTAATTGCTTTTTAAAATATTTAAAAATTCAGTTTTATTCAAATAATTTTGATAGTTTTATGTTTGTTAGTAGTTATTTTACCTTGTCTTTTGTTTTTAAAAGGGATTTTTGACACTTTCCAAAAAAGTTTTTGGAAAAATTCAAAAAAAAAGTTACTTTTTAATTGTTTGTATTTACTTTCATTTACATTTTGATAAACGATTCAGATTTTCTACCCTGCAAATGCAGTTAACTATTATTTTAATATTTTTATATAACTGTTATAAATGCAATGCAAATTATGTGAAAATCCATATTATAACAGCATAGTGATTTTGCTGAAGTGGAGGCCAGAAAAATTTTATGGATAAACATATAATAACTTTTGAATTATATGTGTCTTTATTATATCACTCTTTCAAACATCATACACCTTTCTTTTTTTTATAAAGATTTTTATTTATTGAGAGAGAGAGAGAGAGCATGAAAGGGAAGAAGGTCAGAGGGAGAAGCAGACTCCCTGCAGAGCAGGGAGCCCGATGCGGGACTCAATCCCGGGACTCCAGGAGCCGAAGGCAGTCGCTTAACCGACTGAGCCACCCAGGCGCCCCATCATACACCTTTCAACAGACTATGCAGACTAGCAATAATTAAATTCAGTCATCTTTGTTGTGTTTGCTGGTTTTAGCCATATTAAGGTACATTTATCAAGTTAAGAGAAAGGAACATATTTCATTTAACAGTTTTTTAGCTTGATTTATAGCTGTTAAGTATTTAGATATGTAGTATGTGAACTTCCGTGCCCTAGACCCCACAAATATTGGGGGAAACCTGCCATGTGATGTGTGGCCACTGATACAACTTTTAATCTTTTTGTTTATGTAGTTACGAAAACTATTCTCACTCATCAACAGGGAAATCCAAATCAAAACCATGATGAGATACCATCTCACACCTGTCAGGATGGCTAAAATTAACAACACAAGAAACAACAGCTGTTGGCGAGGATGCGGAGAAAGGGAACCCTCTTGCGCTGCTGGTGGGAATGCAAGCTGGTGCAGCCACTCTGGAGAACAGCATGGAGTTTCCCCAAAATGTTAAAATAGAAATGCCCCACCATCCAGCAATTGCACTAGTAAGTATTTACCCAAAGGATACAAAAATACTGACTTGAAGGGACACATGCACCCCAATGTTTATCAACAACAGCATTATCAACAATAGCCAAACTATGGAGAGAGCCCAAATGTCCATCAACTGATGAATGGATAAAGAAGATACACACACACACACACACACACACACACACACACACACACACACTGGAATATTACTCAGGCATAAGAAAGAATGAAATCTTGCCATTTGCAACAACATGGATGGAGCTAGAGCGTTATTATGTTAAGTGAAATAAGTTAGTCAGAGAAAGACAATACTGTATGACTTCACTCATACGTGGAATTTAAGAAAGAAAAAAGTTGAACATATGGGAAAGGGGAAAAGAAAAGGAGAAAGGGAAACAAGCCATAAGAGACTCTTAACAATAGAGAACAAACTGAGGGCTGATGGTGGGACGTGGGTGGGGGATGGGCTACATGGGTGATGGGTATTTAAGGAGGACACTTGTGATGAGCATTGGGTGTTGTATGTAAGTAACGAATTCTACTTCAGAAGCCAATATTCTACTCCAGAAGCCAATATTGCACTGTATGTTAACTACCTAAAATTTAAATTTAAAAAATAATAAAAAATATTCTATCATATTTCAGACATAAAAGGCATAAAGCATATCAGGAACACCTATATACCCACCCTCTATGTAAAATATAAGACAGTACCAGTAATTTGCAATCCCTGTTCACCCCTCCCCAATCATATTCATTCCCTCCTCTTCCAGAAGAAACTACTATCCTTAATTCTTTATTGCTATTTTAAGTGGCAAATTCTTTAAGGGTGTGTTTTTTATTTGTTGATGATGTCTACACATGGTTGATGATTGTATAGATAGCTCTTACACTAGTAAACTTGCAACACTGTCTTAATAATTCTGCAGATTCTTCTTCGGTTTTCTAAGTAGATAATAACATCCTTAAGGGGGGAAAACAGTTTGGAATCCCCCTTTCCAAGCTCTACATCTTTTATTTCTCTCTCTTGCCGTAACCTGCACTGGCAATGACCTTTAGCGCAACATTCAACAGAAGCGTTGAGCCTGGACCTTCTTGCCTTGTTTCTGATTTAAAAGGGAAGACTTATAACATTTCTTCATAAATTATGATAGGTGCTGTAGGCTGATGATACTGCTTTAAGAAGTGGCACGATGTGATCAGAGTTCTTAGAAAAATTCTTAGTGACAGGATGGGTTGGAGCAGAATTATCCGGGAGTTGCTGGATCGGAAATCACTTACTGGGTGCAAATGACACGGGGTCTCCAAGGCCCCATCAATGGAACTCCCCTCCTGGCTCCGATTCTGGCCGCTGGATCAAAGAACTGTACTTTCACTCACTCGATCCACCAAGTTTGACAAATTTTAATATACCACAAACCCACATGGGTCTTCCTGTCAATAATATCTAAAACTGTGGTTACTGTGATTCATTATAGGCTCCATATATGGTTCTATTACACAGAAAAAAAATCACCCCAGTCACTGACAATCAAACTGATCTTTTAATTCTCTTTCAAGTCATTTCAATAAATATAACCAATAAGATGCTGACACAAAGCAGAGTCATTGTTTAAGATTATCTTACAAGCTTTAGGAAAATTTAAAACTTCCAAAGAAAGCTATCTCCCAGAAGCTCAGTCAAAAGACAAAGTCATTTACATAGTTTGTTGTTTGCGTATTTAGTAGAGAGCAAAAAATTATCTGATAAATATTTTATAAATAGATATCCATTGAAATGAGGGCATTCAATCTCAAACCTTGAATCACAGTATATTTAATAGCAGGTTTTTTTCTCCTTTTATTGTCTAGACTAGGCAAGAGCAGGTTTTTCTTCTCTTCTGGACCCCTCTTATTTCCCATTTTATTTTTCTGTGAAAACACCAGTCATGTAGACAGACACCAATTATGTTTTACAAATAATAAGATAAAGGTTTCAATTCCACTTTAAAAAAATTCTAAGGGCTTATAAAATTGCTAAATTAATAACATTGCATGGATTTCACCAAATCTTGGCTACTGACCCACTGTCAGTAAATATACATTTCTAATAAAATGAACATGCTTAATTCTGTAACTAAACAGCCCAAAGGAACAGTATCTGCCATAGCAATGAAGTCTAATGACAATTCTGCTGACATTTCTCTTATCTGAAAATGAAGTCATGTGGAAAATGATTTCTACACTAGCAGAATAATTAAGACAGAAAGCAAAATTTGATTTGGTAGAAATGGAAGCTCAGGTTGTTTCTGTTCTCAGTGGGGTGTATGGGGGGATGATATTATTTACTTCACCACTATCTTTAGTTGGCATCATCTTTCCATACTCTCTTTTTTAAATCATACTTTTTTGATGTCCTAACTGTACAGTTACAAATCCAACTAAAAGCAGTAATAATCCCAAGGGACTTTTGTTTCTTTTTGTTGTACTGGCCTTTCTCTGTTTTGACTATTGCTCCAGAGAACAGGCTCTTTACTGACTCTTAGCCATCTTTGGTTATACCGATATTTTTATTATACTGGCATTTCTTTTAATTGGCTTTGGACTTTTTATGAAATGTCTGCCTTTGTCGACATCAATCAAATGAAAATTATACCTAAATAAAATGTGAAGTTGTTCAGTTCCACCACTGTTTAAGGGAAACTGTGAGAAACAATTGAAGGAAAACACCAAGCTACAGACCTTAAGAATCATTATTTTTCTATAAAATATAGATTATTTCAGTTCCTAACAAAAATTTTAAATGAACAAAAGCATGTACTATAAGAAAACAAGAAAACATCACCAATTAAAGCCTAAGCAACATGTTTCAAAGAAAGTGTGAATAGAACACTTTATTTGGATCCTGTCAACACAGTCTAATGACCTTCTTCTTTATTTGAAAATGGCTGATTTTAAAGAAAAGTTACTCTAGCTGCTCAAGAGAACTTATACAAGGAAAGTGTTACACTTCAACAATAAATAAAATGAAATGTCAATTCATTTTCATACGTCCACAAGATTATTCCGTATTGTATAAGCAGAGTGTTTTCAATGCAGCTGAAACCAATTAACCACTCCAGGCATAAACCACTTCATTCACAAAACATGCAGCATCTAAAGTGTTTTATGCAATATGAGATTTTACCAGTTATTATTTCACAGATTTCAGAACACTCTGTTCTACCAAATCCTCCTAGGAAATTTTCCAGTTTTTTTCTTATGGGTTTTTAGTACACAAACGTCTACTCTTCTAAGAGGCCCCATCATGTCCCCATGTGGAGCACCTCTTATAAAGTGTTGTGTCTGCCTGGTTGTCTGCCTCCCCTCTAGGCTATCCTTCCTTGAAGTCGAGTTACTCTCATCCCTGCTCCCTCCAGGCATCAGTGCATCCCTGATGACAGAGACCAAAGGTTTGGCAAGACCCACAAGTTCAATGTGCTCCTTATTATGCAGGACTTGAATCTCAGTTCTTATAACCTCTGAATGTTTCAAATGTCTCCCCAGATTCCGTCCCGAATCCTCCCTTTGTCCTGTGGCCTCAAAAATATAAAAACTTCCCTACCTATTATCTTTCTTTCAGCCTTCTTGCATCTCCAAGAATCTTGTTTTGCTGCCCTAATCACATACTGTATTTCTCTTTTACCAAAAATGTGTTATGTAGGGAAAAAGTTCAAAACAGGCATGACTAGATAGTAAACCTCTTAAAATGTTCATATCCCATATGTATTACCTAATCTAGCAACCTGTCTCTAGTTAATACAATTCTCATCTCTCCTGACCCATTCTACCCATCAGAATCCAGGCCAAAATCAAATGTGGACAAATAATAGATGTTCAAAATGTGCCTTGATGATGTAACCAAAAGGCTCGTATGATATAAAAACATAAACTTTGCTCCTCCTCTTTACCTTTTCACTAGTTTTTTTAAAAAAGTAAAAGACTTTGAACTTCATTAGGCTCAAAAGGAATTCTATGGAATTTTAATCTTCCTTTCAATGATTGATTATATATCATCACTTGTAGACAATCGTTTCATTTAATTAATAAGTAATATTTCTACTATTCATTTATTCTAAAACTATAATTTCCTGTTAGGTATATTTCCTTCAAGAAAACATCCTAGGTGGCACATATTTTATTTAATTAGGTATCCATGAAATAACTGATTAGATTAGCTATTTTCCAAATGACTTGGAACTAAAAAGAATTCATACTTAGTATAACTTGCAGTTTCCATTCTCAGATAAAGGCAGTATATCATGCATAGCTCTACACCCAAATTGTTCAGTTCTGCTTCATGGTGCCTGCACACAAACTGTTCACAAGGTGACACTATGATCACAAACCCAAAAATCAAAACACTTTTATTCATTCTTGGAAAGGTTATCTTTGCCTTGAAACGTTTAAGCCAAAAGTTCTTTTTCTAATGTTCTTTGGTCAATGGAGTAAAAATAAATTACTTGATTTAGATACTAAGTAACTAGAATTATAACACATATTCTTTACAACAAATCACTATACAGCAAACAGTGAGAGGATCTCAGTGGCTCGTGACTTAGAGCTAAATGGAATGAAAGAAAAACTTCAAAGAGAGAAAGTGTATGAACCCAGTGGAAGACATGGAAAGAGTCACATTTGTATTTTCACCACAAGGAATGAATATTTATGAGGTATTTCAAATATAAGTACTGAAATGAATATAGTAAATAGAAGAATGAAATGCTATATACATTTTTAACTGATGGAAAGTCTGCGAATCTGAAATAGTTAAAAATTACTATTGGAAAATTCACAACCACGCATGCACACACACAAGTACTTGCTTTTAATGTGCTTTTATTTAATTTTTTTTTAAGATTTTACTTACTTATTTTGAGAGAGAGAGAGCACGAGCAGGGGGAGGAGCAGAGAGAAAGAGAGAAGCAGACTCTCCCATGAACACGGAGCCCAACACAGGGATCCCAGGACTGTGATCATGACCCAAGCGGAAGGCAGACGCTTAACAGACTGAGCCAGCCAGGCTGCGCCAAATGCACTTCCATTGTAAAGCAAGCAGAAAATTCATCAATATTGATTATAATCAGTTACTTCTGAGTGCTTACAAAGAACAACAACATGGCTACAGGAGAAAGTGTCTTAATGTTATCTACATGGAAGTAGGGACGGTAAAGAGAAAGACACTAATTTCATAGAACAAAAGAATTGGTAAGAGAAGAGCTTATCCGATATTCTAAGCAATCATAAACCAATATATCGGAATCATCAGATATCTTTAATATATAATCCAATAAAATAAAGTAACTGAAAAACACTTCTAGATAATTATCATAATTTTAAAGGAAGATTACAGAAGCTATTTCTCACAGTAGAAATCTAAGCTAGAGTCATACATTGGTGAATCCATACTATAAGATAGGACATTTTCTGTATTGTGTTATGATGATATATTCAAGAGGTTTACCATGAAGATATTCCACAGGGATATTTTCCATAATTGAAACACTTCCTACCCAATGACATATGTGATATTTTTCCCTCTGGTCATAGGACCATAAAACATGTTTATAAAACTTAAGAGTCAGAATGAAACTTAGAAGCCATTTACTTTAAACAGCTTTATCCTACTTTTTAAAAGAACTCAGATTTTTTTCTAATTATAAAAATAATAAAACTTGTTGCAAGTCTTTTTTTAATAAAGATTTTACTTATTTATTTGAGAGAGAGAGAGAGAGAATGAGAGAGAGAGAGAGAGAGAGCACATGAGGGGGAGGGTCAGAGGGAGAAGCAGACTCCCTGCTGAGCAGGGAGCCCGATGTGGGACTCGATCCCGGGACTCCAGGATCATGACCTGAGCCGAAGGCAGTTACTTAACCAACTGAGCCACCAGGCGCCCCTTGTTGCAAATCTTTTAAAACACACACAAAAAAGTACAAAGGTACAAAAAAGAATCAACCATAGTCATAACATCTGGAAACAATTAACATAATACTGTTTATTCTGGTATTTATGCTTTTACTTAAAACAATATCATGAACATTATGTCATGTATGTCACAAATATAATTTTTAATGACTGATAATATTTCAAACTCTGAACCACACTTTATTTAATTATGCTCTTATTTTAGGTTGCTGAGGATGTTTACTAAAATTGTGATGATATATCTTTTGGTTATATATATCATAGGAGTACAATTAAATAAATTTTATCACCTATTGAGATAAAATATATACTTTTTGTTATTTATTAAAGATGGATTCAGAGAAGAAAAAACTCTTCCTTTTATACATGAGGAAATGTAGACCCATACAAGTTAAGTTAATTGATTGATGATGTCCATAACCAAAATTATCTGATTTTCTGTTTCTTCCTATAATGTCATTCTCTGTAATTTAAAAGTACAGCTGTGGGCGCCTGGGTGGCTCAGTCGTTAAGCGTCTGCCTTCGGCTCAGGTCATGATCCCAGGGTCCTGGGATCGAGGCTCACATCAGGCTCCCTGCTCAGCAGGAAGCCTGCTTCTCCCTCTCCCACTCCCGCTGCTTGTGTTCCCTCTCTCGCTGTGTCTCTCTCTATCAAATAAATAAAAAAATCTTAAAAAAATAAATAAATAAATAAATAAAAATAAAAGTACAGCTGTTGGATCTTGTTCTTCCGTATGTATTCTATTGCTATATCAATATTGCTGTCTTTAAATTCATAATCCATTATTCATCTTTTACTCATAACTATTTCATTCCCTCCTGAAAGTCTCCACAGAGTGGCAATAAAACAAATCAGAAAAGCAAACTGAAATGTTAAAGAATAAATAAGAAAGAATAAAACAAACTAGAAAAACACCAGAATGAGACATTCTTTCTTATTCTTCTTTAGATTTCAAGCAATAGTCTACCTGAATATGGAAAAAGTTACCTCCATTATGACTGCTAGTAGGCCACAATTTAAAATAAACTAGGTAAATTCTATTATAGAGTATAATTACTATTCAAAAAGTTAAAGCATGTAAAACTATTTGAATACATTTCTGAAATTATTTGGTAGGCAAATGAAGGATAAAGACTTCAATCAAAATGTCAAGATAAGCATCTCAGAGACAATCCTGGCTGCCTTAGGATAGATTGTTTACATCAAGAAAACGAGCATTCCCTACTTCCAAGGGGAGAAATGAATCAACCATCCAGAAAGCCTAGAGCTTACTCACCTTCCACATGTAACCTCCAAGTACACTGAATGATAAGCCAAAAAATGCAACTTAGAATTATTGGAAAAATATAATAATTTCCAAGTATATATGAATTTTAAAATTCAAAATTTTTAGTTTTTTAGAATTGCAAAATCTTACCTTTTATTTTTTAGAATTATAAAAACTTTAAAATAATCACCAAAATATTCCAATAACCATTCATTAATCAAAAATGGAAGAGAGGAAGAGGGGCACCTGGTGCCTCAGTTGGTTAAGTGCCTGACTCTTGATTTCAGCTCAGGTCATGGGCTCCAGGTCCTGGGATCCAGCCCTATATGGGGCTCGATGATCAGTGTGGAAGCTGCTTGAGATTGTCTCTCTCTCTCTCTCCCTCTCCCCACTCATGCTCTCACTGTCTTTCTCAAATAAATAAATAAAATCTTTTAAAAACTGCAATAAGAAAACTCTATACTCCAACATCACAGTTTAGCTTTAAGTAAGGATTGTAAGTTTTATTTCACTTGTTTCCCCTTTTGTCCTTTTAAGATGTGCTTGGGAGCATCAATATTAATAATTGTTCCTAGTCATAAATGCTATTGGTACACAAAACAGGAGAGTTCGTTGTAAAAGTAAAATAAAGATGTCCTGTAACTCATCAAATACAAATAGCTTTATACAGGACATGACAAATATATTCTTTCATCCTAGAAAGGTTCTTCACCTAATTTTGAAAAATAAAAATAAAACTAGTTAAGTGAGTGGATATTGATAGCTTAGCCCACCCCATGAACCAAGGGACTTTATGCTTGTTTGTTTGTTTATAACAATTAAAAAGGGAAGAAAACAACCACTAAATTTCACAATGGTTTTGTGCCTCTGACTCTTATTACTGGTCATGTTCTACTGGACAAGTGGACTTCATTTAAAAACACAATTTAAACCAAATGTCATTAAAGTGCTGCACACAATATATTTGTCAATGTTTTGCATACTGTAGATTCTTATTGTAAAAAATACAGTGGGATCCTTCATACATGGTTCTTACTTTATTTTGTTATTTATTTATTTATTTATTTATCTATCTATTTTTAGAGAGAGAGAGCATGCACTCAAGCAGGGGGAGGGGCAGACAGAGGGGGAGAGGGAGAATCTTAAGCAGCCTCTACGCTGGGAGCCTGCCACGGGGCTCAATCTCAGGACCCTGAGATCATGACCTGAGGAAAATCAAGAGTCCAACACTTAACCAATTGAGCCACCCAGGTGCTCCACTTTCTCCTTTTTTGAGAGATATAAATGACAGGATATTTCCATAGCTGATACACCTTCCTGGGTATATTCACAGTTCAATGGTACAAAATGCTGTTATTAAGTGCACAACAGAAAACAGAGCCCAGGAAAAGCTGCACAATAGATATGATACACTGAGGGTTACAGGCAATTCCCAGTATTCTATCAACTCTATCATCTTCTCTCCCAAATAAGAAAGTATATGGAATATGATAGATTGACAATAATAGTAATTATATAAGCAATATTGCATTGGCTTTATTTATTCATAAAGAAAAAGCAAAGCAACCTCAAACTCTAGTACTTTATAATGAATACCTAATTATTCACCACATACCCCACACCTGATAACAAAACACAATAATTTTAACACTTGATTTCAGAGTCACTACCCTAATGAATTAAAACCCAAACCAAAGTTAACCAAAATTTTAATGTGGATTTGGCCAACAACATGATACACTCAATAGATTAAATCTCATTGATGAGAGAGAAATAAAACAGCTTTTAGATGATTTATTTTCACTTTCAAGTTGCTACTAAATTTTTTCATAAGTCACTTCTACCACACTCTAAATGACCTATAACATTTCCAATCTGTTCATCCCATCTTTGATATACCCTAAAAAGATTAAATTGCATTTTTGTAATAATTACTATTCAAAAGCAAAAAAGACCTTAGAAGGTTTTATTATCATCACTGCAAACCCTCCCCCCAAAAAGAAGTAGGAGTAATCTCATATAACGTTTTCTTCCACTTATCCATATAACACCCATCCAACCCCATCTCTCTTACTGTACTTTTAGCCAAAGGTAAGTCAAAGTGGCTGATCCTCTAGGGACAATAATAGTGGTCACTCATAATACACGATAGAAATTGTTTTATAGACCATCAACATTTAGTTTTAGACAAAAGCATGCGGGTAATTGTTTTTGCAAACATATCTGAATGTGCTCAATATTAATTTACACATACATAATAAATATAGATAGGTCTAGCTATAGGAAAATCTAATGAGCTAAAGATACAAGTTTTTAAACAGACATAGGTAACTAGAAGTCAGGTTCAGTTTCTACTAACTAAAATATTCTTCACTTTACATAATGATTTATTTCAAGAGTTCATAGAGAATTTCCATATGCATTCAAAATGAAAAAAATTACAAAATATCAATTTAATCACATATTTCATAGAATATAAACAAGGCATAAGGAATGTCCACATTTCTGTTATAAATTAAATGTGGATAAAATGTGACTTACCAAAATGATTTCCATCATACTTGCATTTTTGACAAACGATTTAGAAAACTGATGCTTATAGGTCTTTTACACATTATATCTATTAAACACTAACTGAAAACATACGGCACAAAGTGTTTCTGTGGAGAAAATAACTAAACCTTCCTACTGGGATTAGTCAGCCCACTGAAAACATCTTTGGTACTTTATTAAAGGATCTAAGTTCTTTTCTATGAAAGACACACACATACACACACCTTGACAGCTTATATTATCTATATAATATTTAAAAGGAACTTTTCAAATATAAACTGCTTCACTCTACAATTCACGATCATTCTTGGCTGGATTACCTGAGTAACCCACCTGACATAATTTTGTTCCTACATGTATCCAATTATTAGCATGCAACAAGATGACTTACCGGCCCAAAAGAATTACTGTCAAAACTGTGTCCATGATGATCACCTTCAACCCAGATGTGACCCCGGGGAACTTTGACATACCGGTTTTTGTGGCCGATGGTTCTAGAAATAAAGAGCATACACAACCACTGAGATAAGAACAGAAAGATCAAGTAGTTGAGCATACAAAGAAACAAAGGGCAAAAATGCTGTTATAAAGATGCAACAGATAATTACAGGCAAACCATGAAGCTACTCTATAACTTCATTTTTAAGTAACATTGGGTTAGGACCTTGTAAAACCTATGCACAGTATTTTTTTTCACTTTTCTTTAGGTAAGAATTTTGTGCTAAAATATAACACAGTAGAACTAAATACAATGTTTTACTACCATATTTAATTCTCAATATCCTAAGTATATTTTTTATGAAATAAGCTCTAACAAAATACAGATCTATTTATTTTCTGACATTTGCTTTTATGTCAATATTCAATTTGATCAACTGTAATCTTCATATTTTTAGTCAAACTTCTCAAACCAACAGACAGTATTATTCATAACCTCTTAATACTCTAAAAATCAGCATATATGAGAAACAACAACAACAAAACCCTGGATGATCCCTTGTCAGATTTAAACTATCAATATCAGCTGAAAATTTTTTATCAGTATTATATTATTTCATAAATTATTCTTGAAAATGAGAAACTTTGTAACAATTTGGAAGACTATTAAAGATTAATGATCAATGATACACATTTAGTGGAACATTCTATATTCCTTTCTTTAAAAGATTTATTTATTTATTTGAGGAGGCAGGAGGGCAGAGGGAAAGTGAGAGAGAGAATCCTCAAGCAGACTCCCCACTGAGTGTGGAGCCCAATGCAGGGCTCCATCCCAGGACCCAGAGACCATGACCTGAGCCGAAATCAAAAGTCAGACACTCAACTGACAAGCCATCCAGGTGCCCCAGGAACATTGATATTCTTAAGGTTGACAAGGAAACGGAATAAGAAAAGGCTCTCTCATACAGTGTTGGTGGCAATATAAAATGATACAAGCTTTTCTCCTATTTTGCAATTTGGGACTTATTTTCATCAAATTTGTTAAGAGACTAAAATGTACATGCCTTTGACCTAGTTATTAAACTGTTGTGTAGAAATCCATTCCAAAAAAATAATCAGAAATGTGAATAAATATTTATTATCAGGAGTATTCAACACAAACATTTTTTTTTTTAAAGCAAGGCAGACTGCCACATGCAGCGCCCTATTTGAATGTGTCTAGAGTCTTGGAAGCTTGACTACCCTACGTTCTACAAATGGACTTGGGCAGCTCATTTGGAGGTTTTAGCAGGGGAATGCAGCTACTCCTATACCCTTGACAGAAGAACAGTCCTCCTCTATTGGGAAAGAGCCTCCTCTTTCACAGAGCGAGTAGCACATGTCAGGAGGGATGCACAGGGAGCAGTGAAGGAGGAAGGGGCCCCCCCAGCCAGTCAGATCAGCTTAGTCAACCCTGGCGATCAATGGGGTGACAGATATCACAGCCAGATCTCCCTCACATCCTCAACACAGGCTTTTTTTTTAAATGCAGCCTTTTTATATCATATATATATTTCCTAAATATCCTACAACATGGGAATGGTTAATTAAATTATGATACAACCAATTAAATAAGAGGAACAAGATTAGAATAAAATATTATTCAATTCTATAAAATAAATTCTTTTGAGGGCAGAGACCGTTTTTTGTTTTGTTTTGTTTTGTTTTGTTTTGTTTTGTTTTGTTTTACTCCCAAAGCATTTGGGAAAATGCTTAGCCTAAAAAAAGCTTCTCAATAAATGTTGGTTGAATGAATGAATGAGTGAACGTCATCTCTAAGTCTATAGAATTAAGCACAGAAACTGAGCTTTGTGAGCTATTCTTTTGTGTAGAGTCCCTTTCAGACCATTTTTGTTAGTTAGCAGGTTGTACGTGTGCAGAAGAATACATTAAAAAGAAAAGACTACACATAAATTGGTGCTATAGAAATTGAAACTATTCATTATCTAGAATGGTTTTTAATTTTCAAGATAACTTCAGTGTTGAATTACTTTGCTTGAGATCAGTAAATCATTCATGCAAGGAAGCAATGTTGTGGTCATTAGAAGCCCACAGTAAGTTAATGACTGCCGTTTATTTTTAATTACTACTGGGAAGAAGAGTTTCAGCTTTTTAAAGAAAAGCAAAAACAAGTTTTTTTTTGTACATCTCACTGTCATATACTCTGTAATATAAGTGTTCTTCAATTAAAATCTGTCGATTAGTTCTTGACATCACTACTGCTTTTATCATGAGATTGCCTGGAAGAACTAATATCCCACATCAAGTGTTAATGACGGGAGAAGACCATTTTCCTTAATTGTTGGCAAGGCACACTTTCCTATTAAGTCCAAACATTGGTTCACCTTATTGTGCTGATTATTTTTGATAGTTAGAAAGAAAACAATTATTCATTTTGTCTCTTCAAGCAGAATAAATAAAACCAGCATAAAATCATCTCTGCAATGAAATGGTAGATGTTAAGTCACGCATATTCTTCTGGAAACCAGAAGAATGATACAAAACTCAGATTCAGTTTCAATGTCATATGAACCAGGGAGTCAAGATACTTGTGATAGAAAATGACAGTATCATAAAATTACCAGTGACAGTTGCACATTTCCTTGCATTGACCATCTTATCTAAAAAATTTGAATACACCTATCTTCTCATCATTTTCTAGCCTCTTACATCACCTTATTTTTCTTCATTGCAGTTACTAACACTTGACATTCACTTATTGGTTTTTTTGTTTATTGCCTATCTCCCCCCACAACTAGAATGTAAACTTTGGAACTTTGACTTTCTTTTTCACTTTCTTTGTATTCCCAGAGCCCAGAAGAAAGCATTATACAAAGTGTTCAACAAATATTTGTTAAATAAATGACCAAATGACCAAATAACTGAAGAATAAAAAATACTGTAACAAAGGCAGAAATAATAGGGTGGAAAGTTCAGAGTCTGGAACCAGACTAAACCAGTTCTAATCTTGCTACTAGAACTCATAAGGAATCTTGTGCAAGTTACTTAGTGTCTACCTCCATCTGCCTATCTTTAAAATAGGATGAATAAGACACATCCCAACTGGGTTGAGATGAAGATCAGTAGTTAAATGAGAATATACTGGAGAGGTTACTAGAAAGCATAGTCTCTGCAATCAGCCTATTTTGGCTTTTCTATCTGACTGAACACTTTCAAGTTCATGTGACCTTGGGAAATTTGATGCAACTCTGTCAGTGTTCTCATTTGGAGAACAGAGCAAATAATGGTACCTAACTCAAATAGTTGTTCCATGAATAAAGTGGTATGTATTAAACACTTGATAAATGGATTCTCATAGAGTTGAGACTGTTTTTAAGCATTCAGTATAGTTCTGATAAATGGTAAGAACCCAAATAAGTGGTAGTTATTATTGCTATTGTCTTCCTTTGTCCACTATTTTCTTTCTTTTCATAATTCAGAATGTATTCAGCCTCCACTATCTATTAGCATCAGTCTCTTAAAATTACCTGAGCTATGCTTCAATAATTTCTTTTCCCCATAGTTGCACTGTGACTATAGACAATTTTTTATGTTACAATAAATCTTTTTTTTCTTTTTATTCAAATGCCCTTCTGGGATACTCTAAAACTTATATATGAAAACACAATCTATCTGTTTGTGCATATTTAAATATGCAGAGAGTAGTAGGTGAAAACACAAATAGATTGTGTTGCATTAATCACTTGCATTTACTAATCACTCGCATTTTTGAATGTCACAGTGCTAGTAGGAATGGTTTACCTTGCTACCAGACAGGTGTGAAAGAACACTTTGAGCTGTAGAACTCTGATACAATTCATGCCATTTGCATAGTGCATATTTCTCAGGTTTCAATCTAACTTTTTAAAAAATAACCCAAAGTAGCTTTAAAAAATATGATGTTAAAATATCGAGCTGGTTCCTTTTAGGACTGCCAAAGAAATATAATACTCCTAATAGAATTCCTCTGGAGAAGGAATTTTAAATAGCTTTGTGCTTCTGAATTCACATAAAAGAAAGACAAGATAATCTTTCAGGTGATTTAACAGTTAAGTGAGGTGTCAGCATACAAGGTTGTATGTATCTATGGCTTGCAAATAATTTTGGTTTGACAGTCAAAAATGAGTTTTGTATGGTATTTTAACTACCTGTCTACAAAGAGGCATTTTTAGTACTAGCTTTACCAAGACAAGTTACTAGGTCTTATAAATGGAATAAAGAATGATTGTCTTCAATTTGATTTGACCTTAAGAACATTTTTTTTAAAATTTCAGTCTTTTGAGTGTCATCAGTTGAATACAAAATTATCAATATAAGCCCTGATACCACAAGAAGGAAACAAATTCATATTTAAAGTATCTCCTAAATATACACACAAATATATATACATTCTTAACTTGGGTGATTAGTATTAATAATTCATGATTTATTGAAGTATTTTTATTTCTTTATTTTTCCAAACAATTGTATTGATTGTCCAAAGTAGTGGCTTCCCTGAATATGTTTACTACTCCCTGGATCCTAGAACCCTGGTTTTCATTATCCTGAAGGGACTAGATGTCAAGGGCTCAGGACTCAGCAAGATCAGAAATTGGAACTAGATCTCTTTCATCATCATCATCATCACTGATAGACTGGACTAGGAAAAAAAATAATCTGCCATCAGGAGAGGAAAACAAGAAGGACACTTCTCTATCAAGGGTTGGCATCTAAAAGAGACAATAATTCTCCCTTGAGAATCCACATCCTGCTCACAGATGAGATTGGGGTTCAAACTCATACTGCTTGTGTAGTCTAGGAAAATTAAGAGTTAACTTCAATTGTCCCCAGGAATCTGGCAGAAGGAAATATGAATCTCTTCAAGAAAAATCATTCATTTCAGAGTTTTCAGGTTTTCTATAGGTAAGTCCCAGCCAGTAAGAGCTCATAATCCAAAATAACACAATTTACAAGGAAACAGCCAGTATTAATGAGTCAAGGCAAACAATAAACAGCAGAATTAGATCCCCAGGGACTTAAAATACTAGATTTATCAGACATAGAATATAAATTATACATATTCAAATATTTTTAAGAATTAAAAAGGGAACTTTTAAAATAAATGAGCAAAAAACACTACCCTATTTTTAAAGGACAGACATTTGAAAAAGAATCAAATAGAACTACTGAATTTTAAAATGCAGTGGACCCTTGAACAATGTGGGGGTTGGGTGCTGACGCCCCCAGTGCAGTAGAAAATCCTCATTAAATTTTTGACTCCCCCAAAACTTAACTATTAATAGCTACTATTGACCAGAAACCTTTCTGATAACATAAGCAGTCAACTCACACCTATTTTTATGTTATATGTATTCCATACTGTATTCCTACAACAGAGTAAGCTAGAGAAAAGGAAATGCTATTACGAAAATCATAATGAAGAAGAAATAATTTATAGTAGTGTACTATGTTTATCAAAAGAAATCCACATACAAGTGGACCCACCCAGGTCAAATCCATGTTATTCAGGGATCAACTGTATATAATTAAATAGGTGGACAAAAGCAGATTCCTAAAATCTAAAGAAAAAGTTATTTAGAACTTAGAACAGAGAGGTAAAGAAATTAAAGAAAATATAAAGATGTTAACAGATATAGAGGGCATTACTAGGAAATGTAACGTAAGTATAATCAAGTCCCAAAGGAAAAGAATAAAAGAAAACAAGGAAAGGCAATATTTGAAGAGATAATGGTAGAGAACTTTTCAGAATTGCTGAAAGCATGAATTCAGAGTCTGCAAAGTGAACCAACCACAAGAAAGGTAAGTATGAAGAAATCACACCTTGATACAACGTAACGAATTTGTAGAACCCTAAAGACCCTCTTGCTTCCACAAATTTTTGAGACGCTGCCAGAGGAAAAAAAAGGTAGGTTATCTTTAAACTAACAGTAGAGTTTCTATACTAGGGTATAATTTACATGAAATATAACCCAGTCATTTTAAGTATACAATTCAATGAGATTTAACAATCTATACAATCACATAATCACTAGATCGAGATATAAAACACTTGTATTATCCAACAAAGTTTCCTCACACCCCTCAGCAGGCCCATCTGCCCTCACTCACATCCTTGGCTCCAGGTAACTGGGCTGAGCTGCTATCACTACAGTTTTGCCTTTCTAGACTTTCCTACAGATGATATCATTCAATATGTATTCTTTTATTTCTGGCTTGTTTAAAGTAATCTAATGCTTTTGAGATCAGTTCATGATGTTGCATGTATTAGAAATTTGCTACCATTTTTTTCTTAATATATAGATATACAGTTGGTTTGTCAAGCAATAGTTCATGGACACTTGGGTTGTTTCCAGTTTTTGTCTATCATCAACAAAGCAGCTATGAATATTTCAGTATATATATTTATGTGGACAAGTATCTATAAGTGAAATGGTTGGGTCATATGGTAACTGAAAGCTAACCTGTCTTTTCCCTAATGACTAATATTTCTGAGTATGCATTTGTCATTTGCTTTCTTCTTTGGTGAATTATTAAAGCTTTGAAAAATGAAACTCAGTGGTTTGCTTTTTATTATTGAGTTGTATAACTTCTTTATATAATCTGGATATAACTCTTATCAGGTGTATGTTTTTGTAAATATTTTCTCCTAATCTGTGGCATGTTTTTTTCATTTTCCCAACAGTTTTCTTCAAAGAACAAGCATTTTTAATTTTCATGAAGTTTACTTAGCAATTTTTTTCTAATATATGCTTTTTATGCCATAAGAAATCTTTGCCTAATCCAAAGTCACAAAGCTTTTTTTCTATTTTTTTCTCTCTACCTTTCTAGTTTTAGGTCTTTTTAAAAAATATGGTACAAAAGAAAGTTCAAGTTTAGTTTTTCTTTTCTTTCTTTCTTTCTTTTCTTTTTACATATGGATATCCAAATTTTCTAACCCCATTTTTTAAAAAGATTATTCTTTCTTAATTGAATTACCTTGTGCTATGGACTGAGTTATGTCCCCTCAGAATTCATGTTGAAGCCCCATCTGCCACATGAAGATGGGGCCTTTGGGAGATAGGTTTAGATGAGGGCAGAAGCGGAGGGCCCTCATGAGAGGATTAGTACCCTTATAAGAAGAGACTAGAGAGAGCTAGAGTAACCTATCTCTCTTCTTCCCCCACTCTCCACACCTACTCTCTCACTCTATCTACCACGTGACAACATATACAAATAACATGCAAAAAAGGGGGGAAGTGATTGAAAATAAATTTTTCTAAGGTTTTTGAATTTTTCTAGTGAAGAGTAGAGATATTTATTATCTTTGGACTTTGTTTGGTATGCATTTAAATAATTTTAGGAATCATAGTGGAAATGTAGTCTGTAACTCCCCAACCCAGTAGACCGAAAATAGAATTTAAAAATCTCAGTTAATGCAGGGGTGCCTGGATGGCTTAATAAGTTAGGCTTCAGACTCGTGGGTTCAGCTCAGGTTGTGCTCTCATGTGTCATGAGATCAAGCCCCATGTCGGGTTCCACACTCAGTGGGGAATCTGCTTGAAGATTCTCTCCCTCTGCTTCTCCCCCTGACTTGTGTATTCTCTCTCTCTCTAAAATAAATAAATCTTCTTAAAAAATCTCAGTTAATGCAAAAGTGCAGAAAATTAAAAAGTAAGTAGAAAAGGCAGGATCAATAGAAAGCACAAAATAAGATGGTATTTAAATATATCACTAATCATAATAAAAGTAGCTAATTGAAAAAAAATTATTGTCCAACTCTGTAAAAATTATAGCTACATGCTGCTCATAAGAGAGACACATAAAACAAAAGGCTACAGAGAATTTGATAATCATAATAAAATGATAAATCAGGAAAATAATAGCTTCATTAGCACCCAGACAAAATGAGATCAGGTCTCTGAGACAAGATTAAAGTGTTTATGGGATCTGATCATGAAACCACTGATGCTTATTTTATCCTATAGAAGTATTTTAAGCAGGAAAGTGAGCTTAAAACTAATGAATAAAGTTAAATTTTGCTTATTAAAATCCATGGTCAGGGTCAATATTCTAAAACGTCCAAAGATCTCTGCTATAACAACATGGTAAACTTTTCTACTGTTCAATATACCCATTCTCTCTTCTAACTTTAAATGCTACCAATTGTTATATTTGCTTAGTATAAAAATGCTAAGGTATGGAGACTCAATACTCTTTTCCTTGGAGCTTGCATTGACTTAGAAATGGCATGTAATTAAAAATAATAAATGTATGTAATTAATAGAGGGTGAATTTAAGCAAATTAGGTGGTAATATTTCTCAGAAGTTGAATCACCGAGAGCTACCTGTAAATGAGGACATTTCTTAAGATCACAGCTGGAAAGACACCAGCAATGATCTAATAAAACTCCTCTTGGTATACATAAAGTAGAGGCAAAAAGCATTTAGGTGAAGTCGCCTAGTTAGTTAGTGGCAGGGCAAAGACTATATAAACCAGATTCTATAATTTCCTTTCCATTGCACCACAGATCATAACTATTTGAGATTCCAAAGAATAGGTCTTAACATCTTTTCAGTGGGAAAAAAATGAAATGTCATTCTCTAAATAGACTGCAGATTGTTGCTAGGTGATTAGAGCAAATCTATTTAGTTCATTTAAACAAGAAGTAAGGTTTATACATCTTCACAATAAAGTTGCAGAATTAATTTTATAAGTTTAATATGAATGCTCTTAGTACAGCTAAGAATTTTTTTAGTGAATATTCCTGATGTCCTTTTTTTTTTCTGAATTTGGATTATAGGATTTCCTTAATAGAATGTTTTCTCCTGTTAAACACACATCTTAAAAATACCTATGCCTGTCCATAAAAATCACTGTAGTTGTTAGTGAAAACTTGAGAAATATATCAACATTTATCAGACATTAGATTCCATCCATGCTAGGTCAGGCCACATATATAATACATACTTAGGCTATGCTAATCAATCCAGCAATGAGGTGGCAGTTTATGCTATGTTACCCTTGAGTTAGGATTAGTTTATGAGGATAACCTTATCAACTCTGTGAGAATGTGGACTCTGCTTTTTCTTTCTTGTTAGAAACAAACATTTGGGCGCCTGGGTGGCTCAGTTGGTTGGGCGACTGCCTTCAGCTCAGGTCATGATCCTGGAGTCCCGGGATAGAGTCTACATCGGGCTCCCTGCTCGGCGGGGAGTCTACTTCTCCCTCTCCCGCTCCCCGCTCTTGTGTTCTCTCTCTCCCTCTTTCTCAAATAAATAAATAAAATCTTAAAAAAAAGAAAAGAAACAAACATTTATTGAATGACTACTACTTGAAACACTATAACGGGTGTGCATGAGGGCACAGAGAGAATAAGATCTTGTCCCTACTACCAAAATTATAACTTCTACCATGATTCAAACATAAGCAACTAAAGTCTGTGAAATACATATGACAATCTAAACTACCATAGATGAAATTTAACAAGTTGGAAGCATCTGCAAGAAAATAATTTATGCAAGGAGGAATATATAAATGAGCAAATGTCAAATGTTTCTAACCACATAGGAGTTCAAAGGATGGTATTATTTTAGTCTGAAATAGCCAGGAAAGGCATTATGAATATCTGAATCAAGATATGAAGAAGGGATAGATAAAAGCTAACAGGTAAAGAAGGTAGTATGTAATTCAAACCCCATTCTCTTACAGAAAAAAATATTTCCGTTTCCTTAGTGCATTATTTCCCAGAAATACAGCATCATAAATTAAGGAGAATATTTTATAAGCCACTTAATAATGAAGACTTCCAGTCATTACAGTAGGATGGAAAGTTAAACATATTTAAATTATTTCATTCTAAAGATATTATTATTTTTTCTCTTATTCTCCTTAATTTCTTCTTATTCTTCTATTCCAAATGCTATTATAATACATCCAGTATTAACTTAATCTTAGATCATATTAGGTCAAAATTTTTAAGTAGATAAATGTATTATTGAGTTACAGCATAATTATAAACATTATATAAGCTATTTGAATATAGAAAAGATAATTCCACATAGCAAAGATAAGAATATACCTAACTTGCATATATTTCAAATTAGTTTTTGCTAAAATGATAAAATCATGAAATGCCGAAGTTTAAACACCATAATCAGTTTACCTACTGTTAAACTGGATCTTATCAGGAGTAGCAATAGTGACTGACATCATTATTTCGTGGAAAGCTTCCTAGCAAACCAATTTAAATAAAATAATGGGCTTGTAATGCATAATTTTATTTTTTCAAAAAAATCAATATTTATTATAAATGGTATTGTTGCACTTGTTTACAAAGTCCTCTCTCAAAATAATTTCCTGGGTATCTGTATCATTCATCATTTACTTTAGTAGGTTTTTCCCACATGCTATTTATACAGGGGGAAAAGCATATTTCAGTGCTTTTTAATGTAAGGCCCTTAGACATTGGAGGAAATATGAACAATTTTCCATCTGTTCACTCTGATCTCAGTCTTGCAACCTGAATGTTCCTTTTAACATTAAAAGGAATGTATGCTATTTTATTTACTTCCTACAAACAAAATTAATGAGCCTTTGGATTAATTACTAGTAATTAATTTTTAAATCACTAGTAATTGATTACTAGTAATTAATTTTTAAATCACCATTTTTTTAAGTTTTAATTACACACCAATAACATTTCTAAATACGACTACATCATGAGAAGCAATTGGAATTTGGTTAAATTTGAATTGAGACCCTTCTTTTTACATGACCAATATTGTAAAATAATAGAGCTACCTAATTAATGTCAGCAGGGATTCATTTAATCATCAATCATTTCTTCCAACTGAATATTCCTTAATATATCTTTATTTAACAGTTTTATTCAAACAAATAGTATTATAGAGAGAAAATATAATGACTTCAAAAGCCACCATACTAGATTACACATTTGACAGCTACAGATTACTCTTCATAAAATATAAACATGAATAATATAGGTTTTAGGAAATATCGAATAGGAGATCTTGTTAATTCAAGCCCTACTTGTTTCAGCCTACATGAATCTGTATTATAAAGCCATATTATAATGTCTAGAATACCAGAATACCATGTAAACATGTGAGTGAATTGCTTGAAAGTCAGAAAAGATGTTTTTCTTTCCCCCTACATAGGACTATGACATGGTGGCACAGTCCTGACCAGTGAAGACTCCAGACTACAGAGCATGAATGAAATTATGGGTCAGAATGCCTGCATGTCAAGTTGTTTTGTTGTAAACATAAAGATTATCTAAAGCTTCCTGGGATACTTTGTTTCATACTTATCCTTGAATATTTGCTATCAATGACCTAAGCCTCAAGTAAGTAGAGAGCAATCCTCTCAGCTTCCAAGAAATGTGCTCTTGAGCGTAAGCCTGATTTTCCATTATGGAAGACAAAATTCAGGGACTGTTTTATTCAGATAGGAAGAACAGGAAGTCACTTTTAATGAGAACTTATTAAACTTCTAACATAACCCAGAATAATACTAAACAGCATAAAATAGACTTCTATATCCACTGAGTTTATAATGGGGAATGTCTCGCTTGTAAGAAATCAGATTCATGTGGATAACATGAATCTTGAAAAGATGTGATTGCTCATATTGCTGTGTCATATAAATTGAGGAGTCAGTCCTCCATAGTCACATCTTCTAGATATTCTGCTATGTAGACAAACTGCTGTCTTCTTAAAGTAAATTTTTAAGTAATATAAATCACCACGTGAAACTTGAAACCAGAGAGAAAACCCATAGCTAATCTCCTTCCTGGACTCCTGCAGTCACTTTCTCACTGGTTTTTAGGTCTCTATTTTCCACTATTTTTAGTCATTCGCCACACAAGTCTAATCGTATCATACTCCTGCCCTGTTGAAAAGTTTCCAATGGCTTCCCATCACACAGAATAGAATCCAAATTGCTTACTGTGAACCTACAAGCCCTTACATCCAAGATCCCCAGTCTTGGCACTCCAGATAGGTTGAGCCAGAAAATTCTTAGTCAAGAGAAGCTATCCTGTGTAATTTAGGATGTTAGGTAACAACCCTGGCTCCCGTTCACTAGACGTCAATAGCAATAGCATCCCCTTCACAGTTTTGACAACCAAAAATGTCACCAAGCATTGCCAAATATCTCCAGGATGGGTGTGGGGGCACAAAACTGACCTCTCTGGGAATCACTGCTTTACAGAATCTGTTCCTTCACTACACCTTCAGCCTCAACTCCTCTTGCTCATTTTACCTCATCCACATTAGCTTCTTCAATGTTCCGTCAACACACCATGAGACCTCTTGACTCTGGCCCTTTTCTGCACTTGCTATCCTCTGCACGAAATGTTCTTTGCATTCTGTGTTCCTCTTTAAATCTTGTATCTAAATAGCTCCTCGTCACCCTCTACCCCTTAGCGTACTTTTATTCATAGCACTATCTGTTCCCTGGCTTTATAATCTGTCTCATGGTTTACTTGACTTTTGTCTATCTTCTGGACTTGACTGTAAATTCTAAGAAGGCAGAGACTTTAAATGTCTTGTTCAACACTGTCTTCTGTATTCTGTCTCTATTCTCGATAGGTGCTCAATAAGTATATATTGACTAAATGGATGAGTGTGAATACTGGTAGCAGTCTTCTTTATAATACTATAAACAAATAAGGTTACTCTTTTCCTCATTTTTGACAATAACATCATATACTATCTTGAACTGAAAAGGATTTTATACCTTCAGACAACACAGTCATTTTACAAATAAGAAATTTGAGACCTGGAGAGATGAGTTTCTCAACAGTAATTGACTTAGTTTGTGATAATTGATCTTTAAAAATCAAAATGATTAATACCAAATTTTAAAGCTTCTCATTATTGTCTTCTTTATGGGCATTTACTCACATTGATGGAAGCTTCATTTACAAATTAATTTTTTTAGGGAATTTGAATCAAACATGTATAGGTATTGAATATAAGGTAATTAAGAAGGCTATCGGTTGCCATCTTGATAAGTGAAGATCACTTTGCCTTAGATTTTTAGATACGAAACTGCCTCAGTAACATATCAGATAGTAAAAGGAATCATTGAAAAAAAAATAATGGCTTATAGTTTATAGAAATGTAATTAATTTATAATTATAAACTAAAATAACTCAAAATGTATGAAGTATACAATTAGATAATTGGCATCCACATCTGAATGGATTCATTTTATGGACTTTGCAAACTAATTTGATCAAAGTGTGTTCAGGAAGATTAAAAAGTTAAGTATGGCAAAGCCTCTGACCTCAAGAAACATAATATAGAGCAAAAGATGATGCACACAGAAATTACAACACAAAGCAGAACATGATAAATGCTGGATGTGAGATATAATGATCATGATGATAATAAAGTACTATTTAGGGACGCCTGGGTGGCTCAGTCGGGTAAGCGTCTGCCTTCGGCTTAGGTCATGATCCCAGTGCCCTGGGATCGAGTCCCGCATCAGGCTCCTTGCTCAGCAGGGAGCCTGCTTCTCCCTCTGCCTGCAGCTCCCCCTGCTTGTACCCTTGCTCACTCTCTCTCGCTCACACTCTCTCTAACAAATAAATAAAAACTTTAAATAAATAAATAAATAAATAAAGTACTATTTACTGAGTACTTATTATGGACCAGGTAGTATAGTAAATGATAGTAATGTAGGCTTTGTCAAATAAAGAAAATAGTAAAGGATTTAAACCCAGATACACAAAGCCTGTGCACCTAATGACTACTGTACCCTCCTTTAAGGAAAAGATTAATTCTGACTGAGCTGATCCTGATCTGGGAAATTAGAAAAATATGAATATGGGCATGAGTGGTATAAAATGTGACTAAACGCACGTAGATGATAAAGTGTATCAAGGATTCATGTTAGAAAAACGCTGAATTCTTTGATTAAGCTGGAATGCAGTTTAGTGGAAGCTAGCAAATGTACATGGTAAGATGGGGATGGACTCACTGTAGAGAAACTTAAGTATCAATCTAAGAAGTACATACTCTATTTTGTAGGCAATGGGGGACACTTGAAGGGTGTTAATAAAAAGTGACAAGACCTTGTCACACATAATTATCTTGATAGGACTAGCAGCCCAGCGCAAAATGGACACAGTTGAATGTTCAGCTGCCAATGAAAACCATTCTTCCAGATACAGTCAAATCCACTAATCTCCTCCATAGTGGAGTCCTTGCTTTCTGCACATACCAGGCTCCTACTGATTATAGACACAATATTTCAGTGTACATGATGTGTGGCCACTTCACTTTGGGGTGATGGTTCTTATTGAGACCTAATCGCGTTCATCTCACCCCCTTGTTTGGGGGGCTTGCTATAGAGACAGATCGCCAGGGAAGCACAACATTTAAGTACTTCAGCTTCACAGCTCTAGCACATCATAGGTTAAATGGCTATTCGCCAGTGAAAGTGAGTCCAAGAGAAGCATATGTTCTCTCTTAAGCACCAGATCCACATAATTAACATAATCTTCATATCTTCTGACTGTATTTCTATCTCATTCTAATAAAAGCAATCCTGTTTCACCCTTATCAAAAATCATCCCACTTAGATAATAAATGCTTATAATTATATCCTCTTCGTGATTACGAAGTATCACTTTGATTAGATGAAGTAGGCTTACCATGGAAACTACTACATCTACCTAAACCCTACTTTGCTGTTTACCGATAGTTATGTATCATATTTTGTAACCTGCTTTGCAGTTGCACAACTATTACTAACAGCTTTCCCTTTTACAAATAATCAGAATGACCACAATACCTTAAAAAAAAATGTTTTGGAGCTCATCATTCTCAAGTCAAAATTTTGCATGATTCCTTTGTCATATGGGTTCTATCCTCAGCACCATAATATTATTAATCTTTAAGTCATGGTCACATCTGTGATTGCCCTGTAGATGTGTTTTGGATAGAATACTAGGATTAGAAAAGTTTAATTATTACTTTTCTTTATATTTTTAAAAACTGTCCTGTCATGTCTTCCCCATAAGGGAAAAAAAAAGTTAAAAAAAGGCTGAATACATTCATTTCCTCCAAATTTTTAATTATAATATATTTTGTCTGGGTAGTTTTTCCTAATAGATATTTAGAGGAATATACATCTTGAAATGTCTGGAAAGATATCGCAGACTAGGTAATATCTAAAACCAACAGATGAATCAGTTAGCAAAAAGGTTAGGGAAAGTCATTTCAGGCAAAAGGGGAGCACGTTCAAAGGCAGAAAATGAGACATCAGAAAGTGCCTCATAGGTAAATACTGGAAGAACCCTGAGTTCTGTGGTTTGGCTAGGATGTCGGTATTTCAAAGACATTAGAAATCCTCTTATCCAACACAATCTAGATTGATATTTGTCAGATTGATATTTTTTTAAGTTGGCAAGGCATGGAATTATACTAAAAAAATCATACATTCATTTTTCTTTTTTTTTTTTTTTTTTTAGAGAGAGAGAGAGAGATCCCCTGCGAGTGCAGGATGGGCAGAGGGACAAGGAGAGAGAGAATATTAAGTAGGCTCCACACCCGGTGCAGAGCCCCACACGTGGCCCCATTGCACGACCCTGAGATCATAACCTGAGTCAAAATCAAGATGTAGACACTTAACCAACTGAGCCATCCAAGCACCCCTCACACATTCATTTCTTAATTATATCATTGTATTATGAAACATAAATGCTCAATTAATTCAATCTCTTGAGATAAAAAGGCCTTCTCTTTGGGTTGAAGCTCGGAAGTTGAAGCTCTGATAAGCCTTTTCTAAACTGTATTCATACAACACTGTTTAGAATTCCCAGTTTTAGCTTCTTTACATTGGAATGAAAACTTAAAAAATGATATTTGTGATAAAATCTGAATAAAGAGTCCTTCTAGGCTTTTTACAAAATTTCCCAGGTGTTCACAGTTGTCTGACCACACGTGATAGCTATTTAAAAAAGAAAACTCATTGTACATTTGACTTTTTTTTCTTTTTCATATTTCATCAATTCATATAATAATTCAAGTAAATGTGTACCATAGTAGGTACAACTAGCATAAATATGTCTGGGAATCACTACAACAACTGATTTCTTTAGGCTGCACATTTTAGCAGGTAGGAACAAGAATCCATAGTATTACTAGGGTGTAACATTTCAGCTGTGAACATGCTAGGTCATAACCTCAGACAAATGTTTTATAGAAGCAACGAAGAGCTTGAGTGAATCAAGGTGGTCCAGGAGAAGGATTCATTTCCAAGAGCACATGTTTGGTTCAGTGTGACAGAATAGAAGACAAGAGAATGCAACGCCAATGAGAACTGTGGTTGGAAAGAAAAGCCAGATGAGCACTGTGAGAGAGATGCTCAAATCAGGGAGCTTATTTGGAAAGGCGGTCTGTCTGATCGGGGCTTTGGAACATGGACTCTGCAGCTTGTCTGCCTGGGTTTGAATGCTGTCTCCCCAGTTATTAGCCATGTCACCTTGAGCAAGTTACTTAACCCTTATTTAGTGAGTCAGTTTCCACAATTTAAAAAAAAAGTTGTTACTCATGAGGTGTTGTTAGGATTAGATGAGTTAATATTGTAAAATATGTGCTGGTCCAAACAGGTACTCAATCAACATCAACTTTATTATATATGAAAGTGATGACGAGTAACAATTTCTAGATTTATTGTCCCAGGACACGGTCATGACTTAATATATGTAAAGTGCTTTGAACAGTGCTGCCATGTAATACAATTCTTATATTAATTTGTTGTTGTTGTTGTTATGGACCATTTAAAGGTTTTAAATGATAGAGCTATCGGAGTTGTATTTCAGAAGGAACAATGTCAACGGTGAGAGGAAGGGACTGAGGGGTGGGGGGGAGCAAACCCCAAAGTGGGAGAATGCTTAGGAGGTTATTGGTGTTGAACATGGACACCCCCAGGATGGAGAAGTAGTTAAGAGTCAAGAGGCACCAGTGGCAGAACTGACAGCAGCTGCTTCTTGATTGGATGTGGCTCATGAGGGAGAGGGAGGAGGTGACGACGTTGATCATGTGTGCTTTTTTCTATGCAGCTGCATTCAAACATTACCTCTGTTTTGGTTTATGGGTATCCTCAGGAAAGTAGTAAGAAAGTCAAAGCAGATATTTCTAAGAAATTCAAAAAATCAAATACAAAAGGAGAAAAAGCCTTATCCTTATAAACAGTAACTCTGCATCTAGCAACCGCAGTGTCCAGAGTGAACTGACTCCTTTCTTATTAAGCCATCAAACTTCTCTCTCCTCTTCAAAATTATTTATAGTTTAGTATCACTAAACCATGCAGTTCATTCTTTGAAGATCCAGGTATGAGAAGTCTTGTGGAATAATTCTTTGAACATCTTTCCTTTAATATGAACTTGCTGGATAACTGATTTAGTGTTCACTCTACTGAGAAAACTCTGTACAACAAAGTAGAGTAGGAGGCTATATTAAAGCAAAATTTTGAAGAAGGAAACATTCATCTGTAGAGCCTTTTATTTTGGTGAACTTTCTTCTCTTTCAGAGGCTACTATCTGGACCTAACGTGAACTGTCCCAACCGCCAGGCCTTCTGGAGCTCCCCTCTACCCTGATGCAGCTCTACAACAGCAACCTTCCACTCCATTCATCCTTCTCCATCCCCTACCTGCAGACACCAGGGATTATACCATTCCCTCTGTTCAACAAGCTGTATCTTCAATCCCCAGGGAGAGGGAAGAGTAGAGAGATTCTTACTCTCACAAGTTAGGAGAAGAAGCCTAATATTCATGAAAAGTAACACTGTTAAGGAAGAGTGTGATACTTCCTTGGGAGTGCCAAGGAAGGAGATGCTAGAGAACTTTTAAGCATGGGAAGTTAAGCCTTGGGCTTAGAGGAGAATGGACAGGTTAGGTCATTCTAGAGTGAGCAACCCTGGCATCTGGCATGAAAACACAGAGCAAAAGAACAATGCATGCTAGACCTGGGATGAAGCATAAAACATTAGGGTCAATTTAAAAATTAGCATGACTGCAACAGAACATTCAGAGGAGAGTCGTGATAAAACTTTTAAAAAGACGGCAAGCTCTTAATGGCTCTAAACCCCAGAGTGAGGAGTTTGGTCTTTGCCCTGTTGCTATCTGAGATCGGAAAATCTGCAGGCAGCACAGTAACTTGATGAGAGTTGTACTTTACTAAACTATTACAGTGAATCTTGTAGTGTTTATCTATTCACTCAACATATATTTACTTAATTCCTATGATGCCCCCAAACACAGTGCTAAGTGCTGCGGAGGGTAGACAATACACCAGTAGGGTGAATTGTCCCAATTCATTATTGGGACATATGAATTGTCCCAATTCATTATTATAAATGCCAAAAAGTTTGATGGGAGACAACATTGTCAAAAGAAAGGAAGTATCCCTGAGACTTTGACATTTTTATCTAAGATTAATCACTGAGCTGAGGAAAGGGCATCAGAGCTGACTCCATAGTTTGAAGTCTATGAGATGAGGAGACTGTTACATCAAGTAGAAGACTCGGTCACATTTGGGGGAAAGGTGTTGAATCTCATCTATCAAATTTGCTCCAGGTGATGAGTAACTTCATCAAGTGGAGACATTCCACTGACAAAAGAAGCTCATGATAATCTTCTCTTCTCACTCATTATTTTTGGTTGACAATACATAATTCTAGTAAATGGGACACATAATATTATACCTAGTCATTGAAGAAGATATTTTTTGATTCGGGAGAAGCTTTTATTTCAATACCCTGCCTGCAGGCTCATGTTAATGAGATTTAATTTAGAAGGTACCAAATGGGAGGACGGCAGGATGTGTGAAAATCAAAGATATTTAGGAAAAAAACACTATAATTTACTCTTAAGTATATGTGAAGTATGTTTATGCGTTCATGAATATACATAATCACTTACATGTATATACATAAATAAATGTGTCTGTATATGTATACATACACTTATATATATAAATGTGGGTCTGTGTGTGTGTGTGTATATATTAAGCATTTCTTCAAGATACCACCCAAATAAACCATCAATAATTCCACATATGTCTTTAAAAGGTATTTTTGAATACTTTTTACTGGATAAGACAAGGCATAAATATGAGCAATTAGAAATTAAAATTAGAATATACATACAGCCACAGAATAGGAAATTACTCAACCACGAATTGCATGCTTTCTCACCACCATTTACCTAAGATATCATGTATGGTAAGAAGTTTAAATCTAAAAGACTGAAGTTATAAAAATGCATGAATTCAAATTCAGCTCTAAAAGTAAAATTAAAAATACATTACAATATGTAAATCAAAGGCATTAATTTATGCTAAAATAGCCTTTCCCCCAAGGGTTTTTAAGCAATCAGCAAACTTGATTTTAGCAGTCCTGGTCTAATTTCAATTATGTGGAAATTATTCTATCTTCATGGACGTGAAAACAGAAGAATAAAGATTCAATGACTTGTCCTTGTTTAAACAGTACATCAGAAAGTGTACAAATAGAGAGAAGTATATGTGTAAATGCTAAGTGTCCCTAATATACCAAGTTGGCTAAAAGAGGCTGAAAGGGGAGTTTTGAAAAATTCTCTAGGGGTCAGGGTTAAAGGCATGCCACTGTACAGAACTGTATGTGCTTTTCTTTCTCTATCTTGACAATAATATCCCCAGTCTCTGTTCCCGGCAATGTACACAAAAGTATTTTCTCTACCTTTACCCACATTTATCAAGAAAGGAAGAGACAATTATTACTGCTATCTACTTTAACCTGTCTAATTCTTCAATTTCTATTCAAGACTTCCTGGAAAATTCATGTATTTATTTCAGGGACTTGATGGGACAGTAAATATGTATCAAAATAATTTCCTCTACTGAAATCACAGTAAATGCACTGAGAAATTTCTCCTCTTGGGAGGTAGAAGGGGTTCCTAGAAGGCTTTCTATGGTACATGCAATGTTAAACATAGTAGTTAGGCATCCATACCCCAAAGCATAGGTCTAGTCTTTACAGATACACTCCTTTCCAGTAACCAGTTATAATGTAAGAAACAAAAATACAAGTAAACCAAAGAGAAAAACTCTCAAGTATACTGTATATGAAAGCAGGTGAAATCATTGATTCTTCCCCTTCTTTTTTTTAAATATGCAATTTGGCTGGACCTGTTAGATTCTAAAAAGTGTGAATCTCTGGGCCCAGCAAATATGAGACTCCATACAGCAGAAGCAATTGTAAAGCTTGTATAAGCATGAGCACTGCAACATTACTTGTAATAGCAGAAAAAAAAATGAACAATATGTGTCCAACAATAAATAAATGGCTTAAAAATTATAAGACATTTAAACTGTGGAATGCTGGGCACAGACGACCAATAATGAGTTAGACTTGTGAGGATATAGATAATTAGATACACTCATGACAGATCTCAGACTGGAAATATCAAGTTAAAGAAAATCCAAATTTTGGATCAAAAAAAAAATCAAACACATTCAGGCATGGACATACATGCTTCTATGAGCATTAAAAATTGTAGAAAAAGACATTTAAATGTTAAGATTGTTCACCTCATGAGAGTAGGATACATTTTTTAGGAAGAGAAACTCTTATCTTTATTTTATACAATTCAGTATTTGGGTTTTGTTTTGTTTTGTTTTAATGTCATCTGAAAACAAGAAAGCAAGCAAAAGGTTGACTAAATGCCAGAGTTTCTGGGAAGTAGCTGCTATTTGTGCCTACTTCACTAATCAAGGTTTACAAGCACTCTAAAATTGAGGTAGCCACCTCTTCTCTGCCCTGTTGTCCCAATCCATGCCATGAGAACCTGCTCCTTTGCATCTATCCAATGACCCCATGTCCTAGTGTGCAGCAATGGCAAGGAGGACAGACATGGCTAGAGAGGGAATAGATGGTGGCAAATGACATTTGGGAAGGTTGAGATTATCTCACGGTTAAAGTATGTAAGTGGAGAACAGTTAGTTGTGAAAAACCCTGGGAGCAGTACAGTTGGGTACTTGTGGTTTTTCACGTACTGTTGTCAAAGAAAATCTGAAGTCCGACTAAGGACTGCTTGGATGTGTGCAGCCTTCCTTAGGGATGGATAAGAAGGAAATAGGGAGCAGATGTCTCACTTCTGCCCACAAAGGTCCTGGCAGATTAGTAACCACTGGGTATTGGACAATAGGTGAGACCCCATGCATAGAACTTGCCCTTCAGCTTTAGATGTGACAATGAGATTTCATGAACACTGAAGGGCCAAGTATAAACTGTATATCTTGCTGGGCAAATACCAAACAGAACCAAGTTTCACCGTCCTGAAAAATCCACAAAACAAATTTTCATCAGTGAAAATATTCTGTTAATTAAGAGAGGAAAGCGTATCTCTGAGTAGGATTTAGAAAAGCTTTAAGGGTGAAAAGTTTAATAATACATTGGAAACTATTTACTAGTGAAAAATCATACATCTCCTAAAGCATTCCTAATACACAGGCTGAGCAGTGAATTAAAAAGACTAGTAAGGCGAGTGAGAGGTTCATTGTTTAACATGGCCAATACTTTTTACATTCTGCCAACTAAAACAAAATGTTTATTAAAAGGCTAACATCACAGACAATGTCTGTAGCACTTGATTACTTTATGGATGTATAGAGTTGCTATAAGTTAATCAACTACAAAAGAAATCAGATTTAGAAAGCAGTGTTTTGGCCATACGATTTGGTCATACACAAACTGTAGGACATTGCAGTGACCATGATGATGCTGGCAGATGAAATGAAGATTTTTACAGCATAGGTTATTTCTGTTTGAAACTTTGTATAGCAATCAAGAGTTTTCTCTCTTAGAATGGTGGTTCTTTGAAGCAGTCATATGTATTTCAAACAAAAATTCTAATAGTCTCTCTACTCTTTTTGTCCCAAAAGATAGAAAGAAAATACCTGTGGTACCCCTGTACCTTCCACCTCTTTTTGTGCTAGCACAGAATGAATAAGCCATTCTACTAGTATACAAAGGAGGTGGGTCCCCATTGGATAGGAAATGTACAACAGAGAGTAAATGAATCCTTGAAGATGTGACAAGACAATCCAAGTTTCTGTTCTCAAGCAGGTTTAAAACCCCTGCAGTGTATTCTTTTTTTTTAACCTCTGACTCTATTTCCTGCCCTCTTCCCCACACAAACAGATAGAGCCAAAGAGTGGCAGGAAAACCAAACAACTGTATTGGCAAAAATAATGCATTTTTCTAAGTTTATGCCTATTTTATTATCATCAATTTGAAAATTTTATATTTCATAGGTTGCCAGTAAATTTTTACTGTGTGTGATACTGATATAAAATGAAATGTCAATTAATGCCTCCATATTTGCAATAGTACAGTTTGCAGTACATTCATGGTTTTCAAGAACACATTTTGTATCATTAACTTAATCATCAAATAAGTGTATTATTAATTTATTATAATAAATGTATCATTTAATTAATCATTAAATAAGTTACAAAAAGACATTTGTAGTTGGGTTGATTGGTGTCCCACCCAAAAGATAAATCTACATTATAATCCCGTTTACCTGTAATCCCGAAAGGGGCCTTATCTGGGAAAAGGGTCTTTGCAGATGTAATTAAGTTAAGGATCTTGAGATGAGATTATCCTCCATTATCTGAGCAGGCCCTAAATCCAATGACAAGTCCTTATAAGGGATGTACAGGGCAACAACACATAGAGAAGCGAGAAGACCAAGTGAGGAGCAGAGGGAGAGATTAAATCAATACAGACAGGCTGGAGCCTAGGAACATTGTCAACCACCAGAAGAGGAAGAAGCAAAACACAGAGTATCTCTCGAGAGCCTCAGGGAAGAGCACCACCCTGTAAACAGACTTCCGGCTTCAGGAAATCAGAGAGAAGACATTTCTGTTGTTTTAAGCTACAGAGTTTGTGGTACTTTGTTCTGGCAGCCCTTGGAAATGAATACATTTTTTTCTTTTCACGCTCCTCCATTCATTCAAAGGTTATGAATAATGATAATCACGCTCACTGAGCACTATCTGCATGTCAGAAATAGTGATAAGTTTTTTACATTCTTTTTTTCATTTAACCTAACAGTTCTGTGAAGATGACATTATTAGCTCATACTAGAGATGAAGAAACTGAGAACCCAAGTCAGTCTGATCCTAGGCCATGCTCCTCCATCAAAAATACTAGAGAAGAAGGATGAGTATAAAGTAAATGAATACTTCTTTGCTTGCATATGCATTTATATAGTCTCTGGAAGGAGGAGGAGGAAGTGGGAGATGAAAGACAAGGTAAGAGAGTATCTTGCATTCTATCACATTTTTAAAAAATAATATATGTTTAAAATAAAGAGGATAGCAAGAAGGGAAAAATGAAGGGGCAGAAATCGGAGGGGGAGACGGACCATGAGAGACTGTGGACTCTGAGAAAGAAACTGAGGGTTCTAGAGGGGAGGGGGGTGGGGGGATGGGTTAGCCTGGTGATGGGTATTAAGGAGGGCACGTTCTGCATGGAGCACTGGGTGTTATACGCAAACAATGAATCATGGATCACTACATCAAAAACTAATGATGTAATGGATGGTGATTAACATAACGTAATAAAAAAATACAGAAAAAAAACAATAAAAATGCCTGAAGCATGTTAACGTAATATATATTTAAAAAAATCAATAACAAGAAAAGTGCAGTTGCCTAGCAAAAGAAAAAAAATTAAGTCTCAAGAAATCAGTGAAAATAAAAATGTATAAGTAAAATGAACAATTTTCAGAACATAACTGAAATCATACCCAAACTTAGAAAACAGGGAAACATGTCAAGAAAGTATTCGGTAACTACTAGAATGCTGCTGTCCTTATTGTTGCTATTTATATAAAAGCTAAGCCTCTTCTACCTCTGTCCTACCTTTGCACCTTCTGCTCCTGTCCTAAGCATCCACCACATCACAAACAAGAGGCCACCAGTGAACAACAAGAGCTAAATATGCCAGTGTTAAATATGCAAGGCTCTCCCTCAGGCATTTCTCTTCTATTCTATTTGCTGTAGTTCTTACGAGTTTGATAATGTAGCCTAAGAGACAGGAGAAATTAGGTGTCTCAAAACAGAGATTATGAAATTATCATCAAGAGCATTATAAATCGGTGTTCTCTGGATGTTATTTAAGAAAATGGAGACTTTCTCTCCTGAGTGATTTGCATTTAGACTTAAAATTCGGAGAAAGAAATCTTTATGGCCTCTGACAGTGATTCCTGAGCCTACGGCTCTAAAATTTAGTGCCTTTCACCATGATCCTCCAATCTAAGATGTGGAAGCTACAAAAATACCAAAGAAATAAGATCCTTATGTTATATCCCTCTTCCCGGGATTCTTTCTTACTAAGCCACTCCTCTTTTCATTAAAAAAGAAGTTCCCTAATAATTTTCAAAAGAACAAGAAAATAAATATTTATCAAAATAGTGACTCATCTTTTCATTATTATCAATTAGCATTTTATCAAATCTTTACAACTACTCAATATGCCAGTTGAAATCCGTGCTTCATCTTTCCCCCAAAGACAAACCCCCAAAGATAACTGAGTAGATTAGAGCAAAAACCAAGAAAATCTAGGTCAAACTTCCTAACCTTCAAACAGGCGCGGCCACGCTGCATACTAAATGCACCAATCATGAACAGGATGCTTTGATGAAGCCAAAGCCAATTGGGGGCAGCCGAGGATGATCCACTTCCATAAGCTGACTTCTGCATGACTTTCTCTGCTCAGTATATTTACTTTCAAGTGGTATTTTTTTTTCCCTTTTACTTTCAATAGCATGTTTAAAATGACCAACTGATAACTGGTAATTTTTGATTGACTTGCCTTATGACGACTCATTGAAACTGGCCGGGGTAGAATTTGTAAGCTATATTCAACTGACCTACATCTTCAAGTAACCAGGATTTCAGTATTAGAAATCACAGATGGAACTTTAAAGGAACATATCGGCAAATATATTGAGCCTATGCTACCCAGGGCTTTTCTCATAAAAGCACCACTTGTTCTCAGGCTCATTTATATTTAATTCTATAGAGCAGGGAGGGCATATTTTCAAGCACCCTCAAGCTGGCAAGGGCTTCAGAGAAGTGTTGTTCTCATGGCTTGTTCCTCACTTGAACTCGGGGGAGGACACTGAACCAAAGGTGCTCCTACCAAAAAGGGTTTACCATGTACACAGTACCCCACGCCCACCGCGTCCCCCCGCCCCGCCCCGCCAATCAAATTCACTGATTCCTTGAAAAAAACAATTCTACAAGTACCTACTGTGAACTAAGACGTGAGGAAAGATAAACAATAAGTAGGTATCTGCCTTGAGGGGTAGGCACCCTAGTTAGGGACACAGTGAGATGTGTTAAGTGCCAAAGGTGGTAGTGATGTGGGCAGCACAGAGAGGGGAGCCCATTTATTCTGGAGGGTTCAGAAACATTTCACAGATATCTTTGAGATAGAAAGGCGATCAAAGAGCTATTCTTTTAAAGGTTTTGGAAGTAATTTGGCTCTTTGCTTCTTTCAGATGGAGTACCTCATAATTTACCCGCATTATTGAGGTGCTTGCCAGGTGTCAGGTAAATTGGAAGGTCTGAATGCTGGAAATTGATCATATGCGACCCTGTATTTTTGAAATGACATTTTCATATGTGATGTGCTTTCCTAAGCTTCTAGCTCTCATTATACTCGTGTTTTTTTTAAAAAAGAAGTTATCATTACAGGGTATACCCCACTAATTTAGTTCTTACTCACATCACACCGTTCCCCAGTAGTCTGAGGTTTTTGTCAAAAAAGTATTTTGAGATAATTACAGACTTACAGAGAGTTACAAAAATAGTAGGGAGAGTGCCCATATACCTTTCATCCAGAGTTCCCTAATGTTAACATCTTATATAACCAAAACTAAGAAATTAACATTGGTTCAACATGATTTACTAAACTACAAATCTTATTTAGATTTCAGCAGTTCTACTGACGTTTTTTTCCCTTCTTCAACACCTTGACTTTTCTTTTTGACTTTTTTTTAAATATATACTTTACTGAATGACCAGTTATTTGAGTGAGAAAAAGGAACAGGAATTAGGACTGCCAGCTTCTTCAATGAAACATTCACAGTTAAGAATGTTTTCTGTTTTATGCTTTGAAACATAAGCTTTGCTCAAAGAGATAAGCTTTGTTAATGTCATTTTATATCTACCCATCATAGGACCTTGGCTGTACTGTAACACATAAGAGATGCTCAAAAATACATTTTCACAATGCCATTCTCTACCAACCAGAGGTGGTTCTCTACAGTAGGGGTGGAAGTTTCGGTCCCATCCAGTGAGGTTTCACAAGAAAGTAGCATCTGTAAGTGCCATATTCTAGCAGGAGAGTGGCAGTTGCAGACACCGTCACTGAGATTCTCATCTGCTAGAAGCAAGAATTCCTCCACTGCCTAACATCAAAGCAAAAGGTGATTTGTCACCAGAACCTCTGCACATCCCTCAATATTCCTCTGCATTTATTTCTTATCCAATTGGCCAAAAGAACCCAAGGTGCTTTACTTCATATTATTCTCTCTTTGAAGGGTTTCATTTTAAATGGCACAGAATAATGAAAGGAAACCAGGCCAGGGACAGAAATGCCCGAGATGACACCCCCATGTTTGTTTCTTCTTCCATTCTCCTTTTCAGACTGGTAGCATTTGCCGGGATCACATTACAATTTCATTTATTCAGTAATGTGAAACCTTGGATCTTGGAATAACAAATGTGCTCAACTACCCAGGGCACACCACAAGGAACATTACTTTGACATATATATGAAAACTGGGAGTAAAAATTGCTCTAGCACAAGGAGGATACTCTATCTCTCCTAGAATTTAACAGTAGATGACTTCGATATAACTGATCAGGGAGTTGCGATTTTATTATTCTCCGGAGTCCCTGGCATTAGTCAGAAACTATCTCTTCTTGCACTGTCACTTCCAAGTGCACTGCGAAGCACCTGTAGTTCTGCTGGAACTTGTAGCCTTACAGATTTGGTCCATTAGCTAGAAAAACACATTAATAGCAACAGTGTTTCCTTTGGTTACATAAGAATAAATTTCAGGACATTAGTGTTTTCCACCACTCCCACCCAGATGCTATGAAAAATAATAATCCTACTCTTCTTTGAAAAGAGAAACATTTATAAAATTATGGAAAAATTGTTACTTATTTAAGAAGTTGTTGGAAGCCTGAGGTTTCAGAAAGAATGTATGTGCTAACGTTCGCAAACTGGAAAGAAGCGCGTCAGCTTCAGGCTTCAGTGCAATTCTACATCTTTATATCTTCCACAGACTCTCAAGTATAAAAATCCTAAGATGTTTGTCAACCATCTGAGGTTTTTGGGCCAAAGGAGCTTCACAGTAAAAAGAGATGGCAAAATCATTAATTATATTTAAATAAACATAATAGAAACATATATTGTATACAAGATATAAAACTCCTAATCACTATGGAGCTTGCTATAATTTGTTATCATATTTTAGAAAGGTGGGTTTTTTGTTTTTGGGGGGTTTTTTTTTGTAATTTACTTGAACCATCTAAATCCATTTGACACATTTATATCACTAGGAGAAGACTTTAAAAATTAAATGAATCTTTGGAGGGGCTTGGCAAGATGGTGGAGGAGTAGGAGACCTAAATTTCATCTGGTTACAGGAATTCACCTAGATAGCTATCAAACCATTCTGAACACTATGAACTCAACAGGAGATTGAAGAAAAGAATAGCAGCAATCCTATGAACAGAAAAGCGACCACTTTCTGGAAGGCAGGACGTGCAGAGAAGTGAATCTGAGGCGATATTCGGGAAGATAGATGGCGGGGGAGAGGGCCTCCGTCAGCCGCTTCTGGCAAGTGATAGAGCCCCAGAGCACAAAATTGGAACTTTTAGAAGTCGGCTCCGCTGAGGAACGTCACTCCAGTGGCTAAGTGGGGCGGTGGAACCCTTCCTTGCTGGGACAGTGTGGTCTCAGGACCCTCGGGGTCAAAGAAAGACTGGGGGTGCCTGAGTGCGCCAGAGCTCCCAGGTATCGGAGCGGGGAAGTCGGCTGCAGAGACGGAGCTGAGGCGCGGGCTCTCAGCTCGGGGTTGCCAAAAACTGTGATCTGGCACAGGCAGGCCCCTGCTCCTCCAGCAGGGACCCAACAAGCAGCAGATCCAGGGAGACTCCCCTTCCTCCCTGTGGAGGAGTGGTGCGGGAGCACACCACAGGACTCTGTTGGGTTTGGAGACTCCACAGGGCATCGTGTGCCGGAGATAGAAATGCTCAGTCACAGGCCGGGTGAGCACGGAGTGCTGTCGGAGACCAGGGAGACGGGAGTGATTGACTGCTTTTCTCTGGGGGCACACTGAGGAGTGGGGCCCCGAGGTCTCGGCTCCTCTGGGGCGGAGATTGGGAGGCAGCCACTTTTGCTCTTGTCCTCCAAAGCTGTACAGAAAGCTTGCAGGGAACAAAAGCTCCCGAGAGCAAACCTGAGCAGATTGCTTAGCCCAGACCCACAAGGGCGGGGCAATTCTGCCTTCAGCAAAGACATTTGAGAACCACGGCAACAGGCCATTCCCCAGAAGATCAGCGAGAACAGCCAGCCAAGAACAAGTTTACCGATCAATGAGAATGACAGAATTCCAGAGGTAGGGGAATACTGCACATAGAATCCATGGCTTTTTTCCCCATGATTCTTTAGCCTTTCAAAGTTAATTTTTAAAATTTTCTTTATTTTTTTCTTTTTCTATTTTTTTAGTTGAATTTTTCTTCTTTCCTTTTCAACCAACATCTTATCAATTCTTTTCTAAAAATATTTTTTTAATTTTCATTTTTACAGTCATATTCTATCTGTTCATTGTATTTAACCTTATTTTTTGTATATGTATATAAGTTTTTCTTTCTTTAAAATTTTGGGACACAGTTTCTTTTAACAGACCAAAATATACCCTAAATCTAGTGTATGGCCTTTGTTCTAGTCTCCCGCCTAACACATTGTCTCCGTTTTTGTTTTTCTTCTTTCTTTTTCCAACCAACTTCTTATCAATTCATTTTTTAAATTCTTTTTTATTTTTCATCTTTACAGTCATATTAGATCAGATCCCTTCATCATATTTACCCTTATTTTTGAAGTTTCTCTTTCCTTAAAATTTTGGGAAGCAGTTTCTTCTAACAGACAAAAATACACCCAAAATCTAGTGTGTGGCTTTGTTCTAGTCTCCTGCCTGAACACATTCTCTCTATTTTGTTTTTTAATTTTTCTTTCTTTTTTCAACCAACTTCTTATCTTATCAATTCCTTTATTAAATTCTTTTTTAATTTTCATCTTTACAATCATATCCAATCCCTTCATCATATTTACAGTTATTTGTGTGTGTGTGTGTATACATATGTATACATACATACATATATATATATACACACACACACACACACACACACACACACACACACACACACACAAGTTTTTCTTTAAAATTTTGCGAGGCAGGGGCGCCTGGGTGGCTCAGTTGGTTAAGCGACTGCCTTCAGCTCAGGTCATGATCCCAGAGTCCTGGGATCGAGTCCCACATCAGGCACCTAGCTCAGCGGGCAGCCTGCTTCTCCCTCTAACCCTCTCCCCTCTCATGCTGTTTCTCTCTCTCTCTCAAATAAATAAATAAAATCTTAAATAAATAAATAATAAATAAATAAAAATTTGGGAGGCAGTTTCTTCTAACAGACAAAAATGTACCCTAAATCAGGTGTATGGCTGTGTTCTAGTCTCCCATCTGAACACATTCTCTCCGTTGTTTTTTTTTTTTTTAATTTTTCTTCTTTCGTTTTTCAACCAACTTCTTATCAATTCCTTTTTTAAATTCTTTTTAATTTTCATCTTTAGAGTCACATTAGATCCCTTCATCATATTTACCCTTATTTTTGTATACATATATAAGTTTTTCTTTCTTTAAATTTTGGGAGGCAGTTTCTTCCAACAGACCAAAATACACCCAAAATCTAGTGTGTGGCACTTTTCTATTCACCAGCGTGATCATATTCTTTTTTTTTTTCCCCCTTTCTTTGCCCCCAGTTTCAGGTCTCTTCTAATTTGTTTAGTGTATATTTTTCTGGGGTCATTGTTCCAGTGTTAGCATTTTGTTCTCTCATTCATCTAGTCTTCTCAGAACAAAATGACAAGACAGAAAAACCGACCTCAAAAAAAAAAAAAAAGAACAAGAGGCAGTACCGACTGCCAGGAACCTAATCAATACGGACATTAATAAGATGTCGGAACTAGAGTTCAGAATGACGATAATAAAGATACTAGCTGGGCTTGAAAAAAGCAGAGAAGATGCTAGAGAATCCCTTTTTGGAGAAATAAAAGAACTAAAATCTAACCAAGTTGAAATCAAAAAGGCTATTAATCAGGTGCAATCAAAAATGGAGGCTCTAACTGCTAGGATAAATGAGGCAGAAGAGAGAATTAGTGATACAGAGACCAAATGATGGAGAATAAAGAAGCTACGAAAAAGAGAGATAAACAGCTACTGGATCATGAGGAGAGAATTCGAGAGATAAATGATCCCATAAAGTGAAACAACATTAGAATAATTGGGATCCCAGAAGAAGAAGAAAGAGAGAGAGGGGCAGAAGGTATATTGGAGCAAATTATAGCAGACAACGTCCCTAATTTGGGGAAGGAAACAAGGATCAAAATCCAGTAAGCACAGAGACCCCCTCGCAAATCAATAAAAATAGGTCAATACCCTTACATCTAATAGTAAAACTCACAAGTCTCAGAGACAAAGAGAAAATTCTGAAAGCAGCCCAGGAAAGAGGTTTGTAACCTACGATGGTAGAAACAGAATGGCAGCAGACATACTCACAGAGACCTGGCAGGCCAGAAAGGACTGGCATGATAAATTCAGAGCACTAAACGAAAAAACTATACAGCCAAGAATACTATATCCAGGTAGGCTGTCATTGAAAATAGAAGGAGTGATAAAAAGCTTCCCAGAAAACAGAATCTAAAAGAATTTGAAAACAACAAACCAGCCCTACAAGAAATATTGAAAGGGGTCCTCTAAGCAAAGAGAGAGCCTAAATGTAACATAGACCAGAAAGAAACAGAGACAAAATACAGTAATAGTCACCTCACAGGCGATATACAATGGCACGAAATTCATATCTTTCAAGAGTTACCCTGAGTGTAAATGGGCTAAATGCTCCAATCCAAAGACACAGGGCATCAGATTGGATAAAAAAAACAAGACCCATCGATACTCTGTCTGCAAGAGACTCATTTTAGACCCAAAGCAACCTCCAGATGGAAAGTGAGGGGGTAGAAAACCATTTACCCTGCTAATGGACATCCAAAGAAAGCTGGTGTGGCAATCCTTATATCAGATAAATTAGATTGTAAACCAAAAACTATAATAAGAGATGAAGAAGGACACTATATCATACTTAATGGTCTATCCAACAAGAAGATCTAACAATTCTAAATATCTATGCCCCTAACATGGGAGCAGCCAATTATATAAGCCAATTAATAACAAAATCAAAGAAACACATCAACAATAATACAATAATAGTAGGGGACTTTAACACCCCCCTCACTGAAATGGACAGATCATCTAAGCGAAGATCAACAAGGAAATAAAGGTTTTAAATGACACATTGGACCAGATGAACTTCACAGATATATTCAGAACATTCCATCCCAAAGCAACAGAATACACATTCTTCTCTAGTGCCCATAGAACATTCTCCAGAATAGATCACATCCCGGGTCACAAATCAGGTCTCAACTGGTACCAAAAGATTAAAGTCATTCTCTGCATATTCTCGGACCACAGTGCTTTGAAACTAGAACTCAATCACAAGAGGAAAGTCAGAAAGAACTCAAATACATGGAGGCTAAAGAGTATGAGGCTAATGAATGAATGGAGGCTAATGAATGAATGGATCAACCAGGAAATTAAAGAAGAATTAAAAAAAATTCATGGAAACAAATGAAAATGAAAACACAACTGTTCAAAATCTTTGGGATGCAGCAAAGGCAGTCCTAAGAGGAAAGTATATAGCAATACAAGCCTTTCTCAAGAAACAAGAAAGGTCTCAAATACACAACCTAACCCTACACCTAAAGGAGCTGGAGAAAGAAGAGCAAATAAAGCCTAAATCCAGCAGCAGAAGAGAAATAATAAAGACTAGAGCAGAAATCAATGAAATACAGACCAAAAGAACAGCAGAACAGAAAAAAGAAACTAGGAGATGGTTCTTTGAAAGAATGAACAAGATTGATAAACCCCTGGCCAGACTTATCAAAAAGAAAAGACAAAGGACCCAAATAAATAAAATCATGAATGAAAGAGGAGAGATCACAACCAACACCAAAGAAAAACAAACAATTATAAGAACATATTATGAGCAACTATTGACGAGCAAATTAGACAACCTGGAAGGAATGGATGCATTCCTAGAGACGTATAAACTACCAAAACTAAAACAGGAAGAAACAGAAAACCCGAACAGACCCATAACCAGTAAGGAAAATGAAGTGTAATAAAAAATCTCCCAACAAACAAGAACCCAGGGCGAGATGGCTTCTCAAGGGAATTCTACCAAACATTTAAAGAAGAATTAATACCTATTCTTCTGAAACTGTTCCAAAAAATAGAAATGGAAGGAAAACTTTCAAACTCATTTTATGAGACCAGCATTACCTTGTTCCCAAAACCAAAAAGGAGAACGACAGACCAAGTGGGATTTATTCCTGGGCTGCAAGGTTGGTTCAACATCTGCAAATCAATCAATGTGATACAATACATTCATAAAAGAAAGAACAAGAACTATATGATCCTCTCAATAGATGCAGAAAAGCATTTGACAAAGTACACCATCTTTTCTTGATTAAAACTCTTCAGAGGGTAGGGACAGAGGATACATACCTCAATATCATAAAAGCCATCTATGAAAAACCTAAGGTGAATATCATTCTCAATGGGAAAAACCTGAAGCTTTTCCTCTAAGGTCAGGAACATGGCAGGGATGTCCACCATCACCACTGCTATTCAACACAGTACTAGAAGTCCTAGCCTCAGCAATCAGAGGCTAGAAAGAAATAAAAGGCATCTGAATCGGCAAAGAAGTCAAACTCTCACTCTTTGCAGATGATATGATACTTTATGTGGAAAACCCAAAAGACTCCACCCCAAAACTGCTAGAACTCCTACAGGAATTCAGTATAAAGTGGCAGGATATAAAATCAATGCACAGAAATCAGTTTCATTTATATACACCAACAACAAGACAGAAGAGAGACAAATAAAGGAGTCGATCCCAATTACAACTGCACCCAAAACCATAAGATACCTAGGAATAAATGTAACCAAAGAGGCAAAGGATCTGTACTCAGAAAACTATAAAATACTCATGAAAGAAATTGAGGAAGACACAAAGAAATGGAAAAAGGTTCCATGCTCATGGATTGGAAGAACAAACATTGTGAAGGTGTCAAAGCTACCTAGAGCAATCTACACATTCAATGCAATCCCCATCAAAAAACCAACCACTTTTTTCAAAGAAATGGAACAAATAATCCTAAAATTTGTATGGAACCAGAAGAGACCCTGAATAGCCAGAGGAATGTTGAAAAAGAGAAGCAAAGCTGGCAGCATCACAATTCCGGACTTCCAGCTCTCTTACAAAGCTAACATCATCAAGACAGTATGGTACTGACACAAAAACAGACACATGGATCAATGGAACAGAATAGAGAGCCCAGAAATGGACCCTCAACTCTATGGTCAACTAATCTTTGACAGAGCAGGAAAGAATGTCCAATGAATAAAGACAGTCTATTCAACAAATGGTGTTGGGAAAATTGGACAGCCACAAGCAGAAGAATGAAACTGGACCATTTCCTTACACCACACACAAAAATAGACTCCAAATGGTTGAAAGACCTAAACGTGAGACAGGAGTCCATCCAAATCCTTGAGGAGAACACAGGCAGCAACCTCTTCGACCTCAGCCACAGCAACTTCTTCCTAGAAACATCGCCAAAGGCAAGGGAAGCAAGGGCAAAAATGAACTATCGGGACTTCATCAAGATAAAAAGCTTTTGCACAGCAAAAGAAACAGTTCACAAAACCAAAAGACAACCGACAGAATGGGAGAAAATATTTGCAAATGACATATCAGATAAAGGGCTAGTATCCAAAATCTATAAAGAACTTATCAAACTCAACATGCGAAGAACAAATAATCCAATCAAGAAATGGGCAGAAGACTTGAATAGACATTTTTCCAAAGAAGACATCCAAATGGCCAACAGACACATGAAAAAGTGCTCAACATCGCTCGGCATCAGGGAAATCCAAATCAAAACCTCAGTGAGATACCACCTCACACCAGTCAGAATGGCTAGAATTAACAAGTCAGGAACGACAGATGTTGGCGGGGATGTGGAGAAAGGGGAACCCTCCTACACTGTTGGTGGGAATGCATGCTGGTGCAGCCACTCTGGAAAACAGTATGGAGGTTCCTCAAAAAGTTCAAAATAGAGCTACCATATGATCCAGCAATTGCACTACTGGGTATTTACCCCAAAGATACAAATGCAGGGATCCGAAGGGGTACATGCACCCCAATGTTTATAGCAGCAATGTCCACAATAGCCAAACTGTGGAAAGAGCCAAGATGTCCATCGACAGATGAATGGATAAAGAAGAAGTGGTATATATACACAATGGAATATTGTACAGCCATCAAAAGGAATGAGATCTTGCCATTTGCAACGACGGGGATGGAACTGGAGGGTGTTATACTGAGTGAAATAAGTCAATCAGAGAAAGACATGTATCATATGACCTCACTGATATGAGGAATTCTTAATTTCAGGAAACAAACTGAGGGTTGGTGGAGAGGTGGGGCTGTGGCAGGGATGGGGTGGCTGGGTGATAAGACATTGGGGAGGGTATGTGCTATGGTGAGCACTGTGAATTGTGCAAGACTGTTGAATCACAGATCTGTACCTCTGAAACAAATAATGCAATATATGTTAAGAAAAAAAAAGAAGAAGATAGCAGGAGGGGAAGAATGAAGGGGAGTAAATCAGAGGGGGAGACGAACCATGAGAGACGATGGACTCTGAAAACAAACTGAGGGTTCTAGAGGGGAGGGGGGTGGGGGGATGGGTTAGCCTGGTGATGGGTATTAAAGAGGGCACATTCTGCGTGGAGCACTGGGTTTTATGCACAAACAATGAATCATGGAACACTATATCAAAAACTAATGATGTAATGTATGGTGATTAAGATAACAATAAAAAAATTTTTTTAAATTTCTGTTTTATATAAAACTTCCTTACCCCCTCCCTTTGTAATTTTATATGATATACCTATTTTATTGAACAGCCAGCCTTTATCAGCATGAGGCCAGGCTTTGACCAATGAGGACATGGACAAACTTTCTTTTTCTCCCCAGAGTTTCTTTGATCCACTTTATTAAAGGAAAACTGAGAAAAGGTTTTTGGTGAAAACATCTGTATTTTTGTAGGCACAGAAAGTGCTATGGATAGGGATCAGAATTTACTTGTTTCTGTGTTTCCTTCAGTATTTTAGAATTAATATGCATCCCCAGGGAAAGGATCTCCAGATGTTAGAAGTCCTCTGAAGTTTCCATTCCAGTAGTACCTTTGCCAAAGAAGTCCTGCAAAAGTCTTAGAGGGGCCCCATCCTTCCTGTTAGTCACAGGGCCCTCTTGGCTGAAGGTACCAGATTTATCCTATGTTTCTGTCATAGTAGGGAGCTGCACAGGCAGGTTTGATTGTAAATATTGGATATTCTAATAACATATATAAACAGCGGGTAATAAGGTTCTCACCTAGAGAACAGGAATCTCAAGTGAGAGAAAAATATGTGGATAGTTGTTGGATGTTTCACTTTTTATCACGTTTGTGTTATAATTATTACTCCAAAACAGAGTTGGTACTCAGATGGTTAACTAACGTGGAGGAATGCTTTTGTTTATGCCTCTGCTCTTACATTGCCCTAGAGCCTCTCATACCTATCAAAGGAGAAAAAGTGAAGGGTGTTTTCTCTAAGAGAAAGAAAACAAAAGGAACCATTGAAAAACTTTAACTACCTCTAACTCTTCATGGCCACTCATGATAACAGAGGAAAAAATAGGTAGCAGTGGGCAGGGGAAAGGTCCTCTCTTAAAAATTGTTTTGCTTGGGTGAACAATCAACTCAGGGCACAAGGGGCAGGGAATAAAGATGATAAGAAACATATTAGAGCTAAAAAGTAGGGGTAAAGGAAGACCAGCTTTTCTTTTCCACACATGCATATTCAAACATGTAAACTATGTTATTTGTTAGTAGGTTAGGTGAACCGAAAATAAGCAGCTGTGCATACTTCCGGATATTTGGTCTCGAGCTAAGTCTAATTTCAAGGGCATGGCCTCACACAAGGACATCAGTGTTTCTAGGCATAAAGAGTATCTAAGGAGCTATTTTTAAAAAGAAAAACAAGCCCTCGGAGGGCCACTCCCCTAAATACTGTCACAGCTCCACTCTGCCATACACTTTAGAGGCAATGCTGCCTTCCATTTCCATGGAGATCTACTGTCATTAAGTCTCAGGTAAAATGATATGAGACTACTTGACAGCCATTCAGAAGATCTTTATAATTTCCTGTTTTATTGGGTAGGGGTAGGAAAAAAAAAACACAGCAATAATCAAGTATGGATATTTAAATGAAAGAACATTAAAAGCTGGCGAACTTGGCTTTCTCTTAAGTGTGCCATGTAATTAGTTTTTATTCATTCATTTCACAGTCTGCATCCTGTATCACTCATTGCAAAGAAAAGAGGAGACTGCTCTTGTGTGCACACTAACTGCTAAACGTGTAGGTGACTGAATGATCCTGATCTCAATCCATGAGAGAAAAAAATATTAGTGAAGATGATATAAAGAAGGCAAAATAGGAGGACAGAGTCAACAGAAGTTTATACTGCTCTCTTAGTAAAACCTGATTTCAGAACACATAGCAGAAGGACGAATTTAGTTAACTCCTGCACTTGATCTTATTCATTTTATTCATACTCCAAATTAAAACAAAAATATGTCACACAAGGTTTAAACATCTGCAAGGAAATACTGATGATGAAAATCGATTACTATAACCATTTTACACACAAGAATGGCAGCTCAAGAGCAGCAAATGTACATTTGCTAAAAAGGCTGTTCCAATGAAACTTGAAAACAACCATTTTTAAGTTGATATGTTTTCATCCTCCATGTATTAAAAAATGGTCTGCATTTATTTCTGTCTGAAATTGGTGACTACATGAGAAAGAGCACAGTTTCTTCATTTCATCCAAGAACTGAATGTCAAACTAGTTTAAAAACCAAAAGATCTGCCCTTAAGTAGCCACGAAGATTAATCTTACTCCTGGTTCTTGTCAAGGAATATAATCCTGAACTCTGTGATGCCTAAGTCTTTTAAAATATTTTATCATAAAATATTTTATGATATTTTACCAATCCATGAAGGATTGGTTGAAGGATGCACAGTCCATTAATTTCCCTTCTATCCTCTTTGAATTTTTGCCTGGATTCTCTTTAGTCTATTGGAGACCTGTATACTTTGGATAAAGTCTTCAGCAACTTGTCGAATTTTTTTCCCTGAAATGTACTTTGGTGCTAGCACCTAGAAATGCTATAATAAACATCTCTATGAATTTTATTAATGCATTTTGCTAGGTACAGATACTGGTGAGGCCATCACATTTTACATCACACCAGAGTCCATTTATGAGACCTATGAAAAAATATTTATTTACTTGTTATCCCCAAGAAAAGATGTTTAGAGGACACTGTAAATCTTCTAAGTGACTGTGGTGGTTTTAAAACATGTCTGCAAATTCTTTGACATTCTTCAATCTAACTCCCCTCCACTGAATATGCCTTGCTATTATGACTTGGTGCTAGCGAATAGAAGGTGACAGAAGAGAGGCTGCATGATTTGGGAGGCTAGGGTATGAAAGGCAACACAGCTTTCACCCATTCCCTGCCCACCACCCCCACCACGCCTTGGAGACCTTAGCCAACATACGTGAGAAATTTAGCTTTCTGAGCCACTGTGCTAGAGAAACCACATGGAACAACCATACAGACAGACAGACATGCTCAAGGAATGCCAGTTGTCCCAGTTCAGCTTTTTGAGTCTTCCCATCATCAACTGCCAAATATTTGAGTGGGAAAAACTTCAAAAAATTCTGGCCCCAGGGTTCCAGCCAAGCTGGCTGAAGCCAGGTGGTACAGAAATGAGCTGTCCCCATTAAGCTCTGCCCAAATTACAGATTCATGAGCAGAATAAATGTTGTTACTCTTATGTGATACGCATAATAATGGCCCCCCAAAGATGCCCATATCCTGCTCCCTGAGGTCTATGAATATGTTAGTCTACATGGCAAAAAGGAATTAAAGTTGCAGATAGAATTAAACCTGTTAATTAGTTGACCTCAGGATAGGGAATTTATATCCTGGATTATCCAAGTGGGCCAAAGTGATCAAAGAGGCCCTTAAAAAGAGGAGGGAGACAGAAGAGAGACAGAAGGAGAGAGGAGTGCAGAAGAAGGTTCAGAAAGATGCAACACCACTTGCTTTGAAGATGGAGGAAAGAGACCATAAGCCAAGTAATGTGGATAGGCCCTAGAAGCTGGAAAAGGCAAAGAACCAGATTCTCTCCTAGAATCTCCAGAAAGAAATTCAGCTTGATTTTAGCCTGAGATATATGTAGGACAGCTGACCTCCACAATTTTAAGATAACAAATGTTGTTTAATTTACTAAGCTTCCGATACTTTATTGCAGCAGCAAGAGAAAACTCCATACTCTGATTGAAGTCTCTAAGTTTAGGGGACTTCCTTACAATGCCATCCTATACTTGGGAAAGTCACCTTGCCTAATTCTCACGTCTGCCCTAAAGGAAGCTGAATCAAATCAAAGAACCACCTATGGCAATATTGTAGGACCTCCTCTCTCCACCCTCACTTTCTCTTTTTCTTGATATGCTTCCTCTCTTTTGTTATGCCGATTTTTTTATACTACCTCGAATCCTTTTAGAACAGGACCATCAATAAATAAATAAGATTGATTAAAATGATATACTAACCATAACCTACTGGAAGTAATGAAGTAGACAGAATGAAAAGTATCTTTTCTTTGTCTCTGTTAAAAACAAAGCTGAGACTTAGAACTGAGGGGCGGAGCAAGATGGCGGAGGAGTAGGAGACCTGGATTTTCTCTGGTCTCAGGAATTCAGCTGAATAGGGATCAAATCATTCTGAACACCTACGAACTCAATGGGAGATCGAAGAAAAGAATAGCAGCAACTCTCTGAACAGAAAAGCGACCACTTTCTGGAAGGTAGGACGTGAGGAGAAGTGAATCCGAGGCGATATTCGGGACGATAGACGACGGGGGAGGGGGCCTCTGTCTGCCGCTTCTGGCAAGTGCTAGAGCCGCGGAGCACAAAATCGGAACTTTTAAGAAGTTGGCTCAGCTGAGGGACGTCGCTCCAATGGCTAAGTAGGGGGTGGAACCCCCGCGGGACAGTGTGGTCTCAGGACCCTTGGGGTCATAGAAAGACCGGGGTTGCCTGAGTGCGGCAGAGCTCCCAGGTATCGGGGCGGGGAAGCCGGCTGCAAACACGGAGCTGAGGCGCGGGCTCTCAGCTCGGGGTGGCCATAAACTGTGATCTGTGGAACAGTCGGGCCACTGCGCCTCCAGCAGGGACCCAACAAGTGGCAGATCCGGGGAGACTCCCCTTCCTCCCCCGGGGAGGAGTGGCACGGGAGTGCACCACAGGGATCTGCTGGGTTTGGAGACTCCACACAGAGTCATGTGCCGGAGATAAAAACGCTCGGTCACAGGCGGGGTGAGCACAGAGTGCTGCCGGAGACCAAGGAGACGGGAGTGATTGACTGCTTTTGTCTGGGGGTGCACTGAGGAGTGGGGCCCTGAGTTCTCGGCTTCTCCGGGATGGAGATTGGGAGGCTGCCATTTTCACTCTCGTCCTCCAAAGCTGTATGGAAAGCTTGCAGGGAACAAAAGCTCCTGAGACCAAACCCAAGCAGATCACTTAGCCCAGACCGGCAAGGGCGAGACAATTCCACCTCCGGCAAGGACATTTGGGAACCATGATGACAGGCCCCTCCCCCAGAAGATCAGCAAGACCAGCCAGCCAAGACCAAGTATACCAAACCAATGAGAATGGCAGAACTCCAGCGCTAGGGCAATATTGCACATAAAATTCACGGCTTTTTTACCATGATTCTTTAGTCTTTCAAAGTTAATTTTTTAAGTATCTTCTTTTTTTAATTTTTCTTCCGTTTATCAACGAACATCTTATCAATCCCTTTTTAAAAAAAATTATTTTTCATTTCAGGAGTCATATTCTATCCCTTCATAGTAATTACCCTTATATATGGCATATATATATATATATAAGTTTTTCTCTCTTTAAAATTTTGAGATACAGTTTCTTATAACAGATCAAAATATACCCTAAATCTCTAGTGTATGGCTTTGTTCTAGTCTCCTGCCTGATCACATTCTCTCCCCGTTTTTTTTCTATTTTTTTTTAAATCCCCTTCTTTCCTTTTTCAAACTTCTTATCTTATCAATTCCTTTTATAAAATTTTTTATAATTTTCATCTTTACAATCATTTTCCATCCCTTCATCGTATCAACCCTTATTTTTGTACATATATAAGTTTTTCGTTCTTTAAAATTTTGGGAGGCACTTTCTTCTAACAGACCAAAATAAACCCGAAATCTAGAATGTGGCACTGATCTATGCACCAACCTGATCATATTTGATCATATTCTGTTTTTTTTTTGTTTTGTTCTTTTTTTTTGTTTTTATCTTTTTCTTTCTTTTTTTTTTCGCTTCCCTTTCTCTTTCTTTCCCTTTCTTTTCCCCTGGTTTCAGGTCTTTCCTGATTTGTTTAGAATATATTTTCTGGGTACATTGTTATCCTGTTAGCATTTTGTTCCCTCATTCATCTATTCTCCTCTGGACAAAATCACAAGATGGAAAAAATCACGTCAACAAAAAGAACAAGAGGTAGTACCGACTGCCAGGGAACTACTCAATACAGACATTAGTACGATGTCAGACCTAGAGTTCAGAATCATAATTTTAAAGATACTAGCTGGGTTTGAAAAAAGCATGGAAGTTATTAGAGAAACCCTTTCTGGAGAAATAATAGAACTAAAATCTTACCAAGTCAAAATCAAAAAGGCTATTAATGAGGTGCAATAAAAAATGGAGCCACTAAGTGCTAGAAAAAATGAGGCAGAAGAGAGAATCAGTGATATAGAAGACCAAATGATGGAAAATAAAGAAGCTGAGAAAAAGAGAGGAAGCAACTACTGGATCATGAGGGCAGAATTTGAGGGATAAGCGATACCATAAGACAAACTAACATTAGAATAATTGGGATCCCAGAAGAAGAAGAAAGAGAGAGAGGAGCAAAAGGTATATTGGAGCAAATTATAAAAAAGAACTTCCCTAATTTGGGGAAGGAAACAGGAGGCACCAAAATCCAAGAGGCACAGAAAACTCCTCTCAAAATCAATAAAAATAGGTCAACATCCCAACATCTAATAGTAAAACTTACGAGTCTCAGAGACAAAGAGAAAATCCTGAAAGCAGCTCGGGAGAAGAGATATGTAACCTATAATGGTAGAAACATTAGATTGGAAACAGACAAGTCTACACAGACCTGGCCGGCCAGAAAGGACTGGCATGATAGATTCAGAGTACTAAATGAGAAAAATATGCAGCCAAGAACACTATATCCAGCTGGGCTGTCATTGAAAATAGAAGGAGAGATAAAAAGCTTCCAGGACGAACAAAAACTAAAGGAATATACAAACACAAAATGAGCCCTCCAAAAAATATTGAAAGGGGTCCTCTAAGCAAAGACAGAGGCTAAAAGCAGCATAGATCAGAAAGGAACACAGACAATACACAGTAACAGTCACCTTACAGGCAATACAATGGCACTAAATTCATATCTTTCAATAGTTACCCTGAATGTAAATGCGCTAAATG
>NW_027397074.1:53444024-53444538 GCF_003265705.2 Callorhinus ursinus
TCAATAGTTACCCTGAATGTAAATGCGCTAAATGTCCCAATCAAAACACACAGGCTACCAGATTGGATTAAAAAACAAGACCCATCGATATGTTGTCTGCAAGAGACTCATTATAGACCAAAAGACACCACCAGATTGAAAGTGAGGGAGTGGAAAATGATTTACCACAATATCCTACTTAAAGGGTCTATCCAACAAGAAGATCTAACAATTGTAAATATCTATGCCCCTAACATGGGAGCAGCCAATTATATAAGGCAATTAATAACAAAAACAAAGGAACACATGGACAACAATACAATAATAGTGGGGGACTTTAACACCCCCCTCACTGAAATGGACAGATCATCTAAGCAAAAGATCAACAAGGAAATAAACACTTTAAAAGACACACTGGACCAAATGGACTTCACAGATATATTCAGAACATTCCATCCCAAAGCAACAGAATACACATTCTTCTCTAGTGCCGATGGAACATTCTCCAGAATAGATCACATCCTAGGTCACAAAT